>NW_006921590.1:14678840-14701017 GCF_000298275.1 Orycteropus afer afer | reverse complement strand
AAAAAAAAAAAAAAAAAGAAAGCTGCTGAGGACATTGATCCAACAAGAATCATAGACACTCAAACCATGGATCCAGTCTCATGGAGCTTATTTTGTATTGCTTTTTTCTTGAACATCTCTTCATAAGATCAGATACCAAACATCAAGGATTGTGCCCAATTATTCTTCTTTCACTTCTTTTATATGAATTACTGGTCATACTTAATTTAAAATGCTTATTTCCAAATTCCAAGGTATGCTTATATAAGCCTTTATTTCACTTAAATATACTAATCCATCCAAAATAAAATTAAAGTTTATAAGTAACAAACTTGACACTCAACTCTCCTATAAGGTAAAACACTTATCCAAATGAGACGGTTCTTTCCCACTCTCCTCCTATTAAAATGGGTTTCTCTCTTTGTGCTTATTTTATGAGTCTGGTCACTCTCCCAGAGCTTAGCTCAAAGTCTTTGATGGATTTCTTTTTCTTCTTCCTCTATCTATTATTTCCTACTGCCCACCTTTCTGGAATCATGTGTTATATTTCATATTATTTATTGACATCTCTGCCTTCTTCTTTTGCTCATCTCTTTTAGGTAGGTATATATATATATATATATATATACATACATACATACACATATATATTCTATCCAATAGAAAATTTCATTTTTCTACCACTGAAAAGTAGGACAATAATTTTTCTAATATTGCATATAGAAGATATATCTATATAGGATATAGAAGATAAAGAAACAAATGAAAGAATGCCTTAATTAAAACTTTGACCATTTTTCAAGCCATGCACACTCTCTAGAATTAGATAAGTCATTCTCTGAATTTTCAAAAGTTCTCTCTATAGGCTATTATATGAATAAGCTTTCTCAGCTACCTTTTATGCTTGCATAAACTAAGATAGGGGACACATACATTAGCTAACATATGATCCTGCATATAATGACAACTCCATAATGTGTGCAGTTGTTGTTGAGGGTGATATTGTTTACTGATGCAATCCATATTGCAATTCATATTCAATATCCTTTCCTTACTCAGTTCAGCATATTTATAAACATCCGTGCTCAAATATAATACAATTATAATGTTCCACACAGCAAAAAGAAGTGATAGTAATACATGCTAAGAAAAAAAAGACCTATGAGGCAGAGAAAATTATATTTTTGAAATAACTTCCCCTTCAAAAGTTTGGTTGTTATGACTCTTCTTTCCATTCACTAGACATCCAGACAACCATTAAAACTTACTCTTAGGGACCAGAGATCATTTTATCCCTGAAATTGAGACTCCAATCAAGATTTATAAAATTAACCACTTTAATATATTTGTACCATGATCCTCTTTTAAAACTATGAGTTAGTGATTCAGAGATTTGTCTCCTACCTCCATGACTCTTGCTCACTTTTCCCAAATAATATATGGTGATTTGGTAAATTAGATAAAAGTTTAGTTAATAATATAAAATCTTTTATCAGGCATTAAAACTTAGCCATTGTTTTGTACCTCATATATTTTAGTAATGATAATCAAAAGTTTAAAGCATAACCCATATCATTGAAAGATTTTGTTTGTAATATGACTACTTGTTTACTTGACTTTCTCTCCCAAGTCACATCGATTCCTAATTTGCATTTACAAGGCAAATCCCAGGCAAATTTCATTTTAATGTACAAAAACTTAAATATTTGGTAAGATCTGTTAGACATTTGAGAAAGGGCAATGTGTGGAGTCTTCAATCATGGTATTAGAATACTATTTCCTCACAATATTGAGCTTAGCTTAATTTCATAATTTAGAGGCAAAGTAACTAGCATGTCCTCTCTCTAGGCTATGTCTTGGTTCTTTGGACAAGATGCCTTTGAACAGCTATTAAAAAGGTAGTCTAAAAAAAACTGAAGATCATGTCTATATTACTACAGTTGAGTATTCTAGGAGCCCCACAGTCACCATAGAAAGTGTTCAGGTAAGAAGGGTCAGCTGTGATAATTGACAAGGAACTAAAAGAAGAATTTTCTAGGAAAGGTGGATCAGAGGGATCTAGAGCTGAAAATATTAAAAAGCAATAATTGGTTGTTTCTTTCATTTTTATCAAAGTTTACTGAACTCGTATTATATATCTCCTGAGTATACAAAAGTTATTAAGATAAAGTCCTTGCTTACAATATATGATGACCCCAGGTACAGCTATTATTTCCTGGAAGTAAAGCCCCAAAATAACTAATTTTTCTGAAGGTAGAAGGAAAAATCTTGCTAGTGATTTCAATGATATGTTCTGAACCAATAATCAATGTCATTTTAAGAAAACAGAAGCAAATTTTGGAAAAATCATGATATAAACTGTATGTCTTCTCACTTTTTCAGTGACAATGTGGCATACTTTTGGTGTTTGCCACCTCTCTTACTGTACACTCCACTTCCTTTTGCTGACCCCTGAAGATAATTGTTTTTAATAACCTCTCCTTTTTATCAAAAGATCTCTGAAACACATACACAATAATAAATGAATTTAAATTATTGACACCATTATTTTCTCTAAGGGTATTTTCATTTTAACTTGGGGAGGGAAGGAGTAGCGGCCAGCCAACCACACTTTAAAGGTGATTTAAAGACTAGGTTCTTTAGAGAAACAAAATATGTATATCTAAGTATATGTGTAAAGAGAGAGAGAGATTTACATCAAGGAAATGTCTCAAGAGATAGTGAAGGCTGGCAAGTCCCAAGTCTATGGGTCATATGTCAGGCTGGAGGCTTCTCCACACTCATATTGCTGCGGGACTGATGAAGCCAAGATCAGCAGGCAATACCGCAGGCTGGTGACACATAATAGAATGCAAATTTCTAGTCCAAAGAGCCAGGGTTCAGAAGATGATGAGCCAGTTGCAGTGTAGTAAATTACTTAGTATGGCTTTTCTACCCATAAGTCATTGTAAACTCAGTGGTGGAATGAGCAACTGAGGAGCTCCTGATTGTAAATGCTATCCAGCTGGAGTATTTCTGTTGGGAGTGGCACAATACAATGTTCTGGGAGGTTCCCACTCTCTGTCAGGTGCTTAGAGTTCTGATGCTGTGATTGGCTAGTTTGACCATCCTGCCGGGCTCAAAAGGAGGTCTCCTAGAGAAAGACCTCTCACTCTGACTGCTGGTTGAGGAAGACATGCTGCTGAAAGAGACACGGGCTCCTGAGACACACGTTGCTGGGAAAGAGACGCAAGAGACACGCATTGCTGAGTGAGACACCGAGGGACCAGCACTGCTGGGAAAGATACTGTGAGAGACTGTTGGCTGAGGGACGGTGGGCTGGGAGAGAGACTGAGCATTTTTTCCTGAACTTGAATTGTAGCCTGTGATGCTTCCCTAATAAACCCCATAATCTGTGAGCTCTGTGTGGCCACTGCAGCGATTTATCGAACCCAGGAGAGAGGCGGTGGGTGCTTTGGGAGGAACAGTTGGTGAAAGGGCTGGAGGGAGGCAGCATGTCTGGCCTTGCAGTAATAGGTCTTGGGTTACTGCTGGTAATCCTGTCTTCCTCTTGTGGGATTAGAGGAGGTCAGAATATGTGGCCTCCTTGCTGTTTTTGCGCCAGTTCATGATCCTGTTCAAGCAAAAAACCAGAGAGCTTAGCCAGAATGTCCATATATATATTGAAAGCAGGCCACACCCTCAAGGAAACTCCCCTTCAAATGATTAGCTGTTCCTAGTAGATTTCATCATGGAGGCGATTACATTATATCAGATCTCCTCATGGGGTATGACCACATTGTAAGTGCCAAATGACTGAGAATTATGGCCCAGCCAAGTTGACACACAACTTTTCCTGTCACAACTGCTTACATCTAAATTCACCTGTTGAAGAGGGAGTTGTAACACAGAAAATTGTAGCAAGATGGGATTGATATTCCAGGCCCAATTGATGAGATATAGTGTTAGTAACTTATTAGGCGCAAATTTCTTCCTATATGAGTTAGTTACTAACTTGACAAATCATAGCCTTAAACCTCACCTGATCTACTTCTGAATCCCTGGAGGTACGAGTGACATGACTTAGGTTTAGTGTTTCCATTGGAAGTTCTGTTAAGGGTGCCCTTAGTGCTATGACTTCCATATCACACTTCCACACCACACTCGTCACTGACAGTCACACTTGACCTTTGTACTAGTAATGGCAACAAAAAAGTCTTTGGGCATTGCTGCTTTTTCCATGTTCTGTCAAGGGGATTTGAGGACTCAAGACTGGGTCTGTAGGTAGTCAAGAATTTCTCCCTATATCAGAAACATAAAGCCAATTAAAATCCAAGGTGGTGTTATATTGTTTATTGGAACTGTTTAGGGCCAAATACATAGAAAAGCAAATTGCAATGTAGTTATTATAGTTGTGTCTCCAATCTAATGCTATGACCATTTCTGGGCATGTTTCCGGTACTGAAAATTCAACTTGCCAGTGGGGTGAATAGATATTTAGATTGTTACTTCCCTTTCAATAAGCTATGTTTCTGCTTTTCTACAAGATTCTTGAATAATTTCAACATGAAATGGGGGGTTTCCTTTGTAGAAGGCTGTTAAATCTTACTCTTTAAAAACAAAAGAGAGAGAGGGAGTTAGTTTGTATTTTCAGTTTACCTTTTTACTCCTTTGGCTCATTTACTTCAGAAGAGTGAAGGAAAAAATTGATGCCTTTAAATTACAGTATTTGTGAAGAATATTAAATATACCAAGGACTGCCAGAAGAATGAACAAATCTTTTTGGAAGGAGTTCAGCCAGATTGCTCCTTAGAAGTGAGCATGGCAAGACTTCATCTCATATACTTAGATCATGTTACCAGCAGGGACCAGTCCCTGGAGAAAGATATCGCACTTGGTAAAGGAGAAGGTCAGTAAAAAAAGTGGAAGACCCTCAACAAAACGGAGTAACTTGATGGCTACAACAATAGGCTCAAACATAGTATCAGTTGTGAAGATGGTGAAGGACTGGGCAGTGTTTTGTTCTGTTGAACATAGGATAGGTATGAGTCAGAACTGACTGGATGGCACCTAACAATAACAAAATTCTGATACAGCAATGAATACCCTCCTCTCTTGGTGAAATTTCTGTGTACACAGTGCTAAATTCTGGGTCACAATGGTCTGCTGTGCCAAGATTTCAAAATATGAAAAAAGTTCTCCAAAATAAGATAGAGGATAAAAGAAATGAAATGTTATATTTGAATGTCACTGAACACATTATTCTTCATCAAAGAGAAAATAGTTAGGGGGAAAAAAAATGTCTAAAAGTTATCCCAAACAGAGATTAATTTTAATTAAGGCTCAGAAAAAGATGACAAGTGTATTGATAAATGGCCTTCTTTGTTTTTCTTTTCTTTTTCCCTTCACAGTCAGTGCTAGAGGTCAGAAGATTTTCTAGGCTTTAGTAGAGGCTCATTATAAAGTGAAAAAATCACGGCAGTTTAGGGTATCCCAGACGAAGAACTGCCAGTGTTAGGAAGACAAGATGCTGAAGTACTTCCTCTTACTTCACAGTTATATTTAGTCTAAAACATCCACTGAATTCTTGATAACTAAAAGACACAGATCTAGGCATTAAAGAGAATACAGATGGATAAATTTTGGGGAAAAAAAATCCAATGTATTGTGCTTTTAGGAGCTCTAGTGGCACAGTGCCTAAGGCATTTGAATGCTAACCAGAAGGATGGCAGTTCAAACCCACCAGCCACTCCTCATAAGGAAGGTTGGGCAATCTCCTTCTGTACTGATACCCTCAGAAGCCCAAGGAGAGGTGACTATGAGTCAGATCCGAATCCATGGCAGTGCTTTTGCATTTTATTGTGGTGTTAACACAGGTGTGCCCAGACCACATAAGGGCTTGAGTGGAGGGCAGAAAATTGAGTTATATATTGGGCAAAGGGCTGAATCAGGATTCACTGTGATCAATTAATATCCCAGTGCCTGAAAGGTGCTGCGTCCTCATGAACTTAAATAGCCCAGGGAAAAGTAAACAATTACTGGTTCCAACTCATAGCAACCCCCTTTGGGTTTCCAAGGTGGAAAATCTTCATAAAAGTAGATTGCTCACTCTTCCTTTATCATTTTTAAGCACCTATTTTGTGTTAGGCACTACGTTGTTATTGTTATTAGCTTTTGTCAAGTCAGCTCCAACACACCAGGGCCTCATGTGTTACAGAATAGACCTGAGCTCTATAGGGGTTTCTTGGTTGTAATCTTTAAGGAGAAAGGTCATGAGGAGTCTCTACCATGACACCACCATGTGGGTTCGAACCACCAACTTTTCTGTTTCTAGTCAAGTGTAAACTGTTTGGGTGCTTTATATGTAACTTCCTAATTGATTTTAACAATAGTCTTGGGGCATAGGCTTTATCCCAGATGGGAAAACTAAGACAGAAAAGGATTATTACATGACCTCCAGTAAATGTCACCTACTAAGACTATATATTTCAGAATGTTTTCTGTATCATTTTGGTTCGGCAAGACCCTAAGTGAAATATATGAGATTGTTTGTTGGTAATTTTATTAATTTACTTTGTAAATGCCACCACTCTATAGTATTATAGTCTTAAGGGATTTTCAGTCCTCTACCTGGTAGCATAGTGCCTAAGGCACTTGACTGCTAACCAGAAGGCTGGCGGTTCAAACCCACCAGCCACTCCTCGGAAGGAAGGTTGGGCAATCCTACTTCCGTAGTGATACTGCCTCGGAAACCCAAGGAGGGGCCGACTCGACAGCAAACAACAACAACAACAACAACCTACTGCAAGACATGGCAGTATCTATGCTATGTCTCATAGGGACCCTCAACTCATAGCGACCCCTCTTTGGGTTTCTGAGGTGGTATCACTATGGAAGTAGACTGCCCAATTTTCCTTCTGAGGAATGGCTGGTGGATTTGAACCACCAGCCTTCCAGTTAGCAGTCAAATGCCTTAAGCACTACGCCACCAGAGCTCCTGCAAGACACATGGTAGGTAATATTCAGTTATGAACATTCTTCTAAGTGTATAATTAGACCTCTCACCCCCCCCAAAAAAAAAAACACCTTTTTTTAATTAAAAAAGTTCAAATCTACATGACTTGAAACAATGGTAATGTATTGACTACTTGTACATCATTTAGATTCAACAATTGTCAAAATTTGGCACATTTTTATCATTCTATCTATCCTAGCTCCTTCTTTCTCTTTCATAACACAAACTTTTAGAGTCAATTGAGTTGTGTTGTAAATCATCCCACATTTTTAAGTTGTATCCTCCCAAAAAGAAATGTGGAAATCCTGACGCCTACCTATAAATACGAACCTCTTTGGAAATAAGGGTTTTCTCTTGTGTTAATAAGGTCATACCAGAATAGGGCAGTCCATAAATCATTTCTGAGTGATGTCTTATAAAAAGATCAGAATACTTACAAAGACATGTGGGGAGAAAAATCCATATGAGGTCCTATCTATAAAAAGGAACACCAACAATTCTAGGCAGATGACAGAAACCAAAAGAGAAGCCCACAGAAGGTACTGACATGGCTGAGACCTGGATTCAGACTCCTAGCCTAGAGTACTGTGAGGCAGTAATTTTTTCTTCTTTAAACATCATTTGTGGTATGAGTGTTGGGAGGGGCGTGCGCGCGAGTGTACATGCGCATATTTATAGCAGCTCTAGGTAACTAAGATATCTAACAACCAGGGCTTGTATAAGTATTTCTTCTTGATTTGATTCAGGAAAAATATTTTAGATATTTTTTCTTATATTTAACATTTTATATTTAATAAATAATATCTTATATTTAATAAATATCTTTAATATTTTAGATATTTAGATATGATGTAAGAGCATCATATAGATCATGTTATTTACTTTTCATTACATCATGTCAATAAGCACATAGTATCAATTTATTCCATAATGGTAATGCTAAGTTTATCTCTGAGTTTAGGTGGTATAAGAGTATAACATGAAACTTAAAAACAGATGAACATTCTGTTTCCCAACAGCCTTTCACCCAGAGGTTTTAGCATTTGTTAGATACACCTTGATGAACTATAATATGACATTAATAGCTGTAAAATTATGATTTTTGAAATTCTACCATAACTATATACTGCATTCTACCATAACTATATACTGCATCTATATCCTTTATATTGAAAGGAACTTCCAATATAAAGTAACATATAGTTTAAATGTAAAAGTATGGGAATATATATACAGTACTAACACTAACCAAAAGAAAGCTGGAGTGGCTACATTAATAACAAAGTAGATTTTTGTAGCAATGAATATTAACAGAGATGAAGGTAATTTCATAATTATTAAGATGTAAATTCATCAAGGAAACATGACAAAACTAACCACTTATATATATAATTACAGAGATTCAAAATACATGCTGGAAAAACTGATAGAACTACAAGGAGAAATAGATAAATCCACAGTTACTTGGAAACATCAATGCCCCACTCTTAATGATGATAGAACAAGTAGATAGAAAATCATCAAAATGTAGTAGATTTGGAAAACACTGTCAGCCGACTTGACCTAACTGCCATTTTGGTATAATCCACACAATAACAGCAGAACACACATTATTTTAAAGTGTACATGGAGCATTTACCAAGACAGGCCACATTCTGATTATGAAACAATTCTCAGTAAATTTAAAAGGATGAAAGTAACACAAACTAAGTTCTTTGACCACAATAGAATTAAACTAGAAGTTAGAGAAAAATATTAGGATGACATCTGACCATACCAAGTGCTGGTGAGAAAGTGAAATAACTGAAATTCTCATAAACTGTTGGCAGTAAAACCACTATGAAAAACAATATAGTAGTTTCTTTAAAAAGTTAAAGATACATCTAACATATGATCACCTAATTCATCTAAAGAAATGAAAGCAGGGTAAACTCTGAAAACTCTGGTACATGAATATTCATAGCACCATTCTTTGCTATAGTCAAAACTAGAAGTAACTTGAATGTCCATTAGCAGTGGAGTGGATAAACAACTTGTTATATATGTATGTACTAGAACATTACTCAGCAATTAAAAGGAATGAGCTATTGGAACACACCAACGTAAATAAATCTGAAAATAATTATGCTGAGTGAAATAAACTAGAAAAAAAAAAAAGAATATATACTGTGAGTCCATGATTTTATTTATATACAATATAGAAATTACAAATGAATCTAAATTAACAATCAAAACTTATCAAATTATATGCATTAAATATATGATATCATTTAATATCAATTACAACTTAATAAAGCTATTAAAAACTAAGTGGAACTAAATTTTAAAATTTTTCAGGGCTCAAAAATCAAAACTATATAGAACTGTGTATATATCTCTGAGTAGTCTCACCTTCATCTCTATGTCTATCACATCATCATCTACATTAGAATAAATTAAGAATGGATCAGAAAGAGAAAATGAAATTGTCAGGTCCTAGAAGAAAGTAGAGGTAGAGACAAATATCTTTTAACTGGTTACTGTGAAAATATAGGGACTCTGTGAATTTGGCTATTTTAATTTCATATTTTCTCCTTTCTTGAATTCATCATTTATGTTAGTTCTATCATGTATTATCTTGGGCATGTCATACTATATATTATCTACAAATAGAAGTACTTCTTTTCCAATTATGTTCCTCTAATAGATTTGCTAACCTCATTTTCCCTATTAAAAATGTATGCTTTGGGCTGAATGTCAAAAAATCACAAACTCCCTCCATGAATACAATTTAATCTAATTCTCTTTATTTTATTATATATCAAAACTAAGCTTTCCAAACTGAGCCATATTTAAGAATATTAAACATCCACAAATCTAGCTCTTAAAGGAGGAAGAGTCTCTGAAAAGGAGTTATATATCAGAGAATACAAGTTGATTATGTCACTATTTGTGTACATCAATAAAATCCTTAAAGGAAAAAATAGAGCAGAAAAATATTTCCCATTCACTACCTCATGTAATTCTCAAAACAGTAATATATGAGGCTTGGAGAATTTTAATGACTTGACCACCAGAAAACTAGTTGCCATTGAGTCTATTTCAACTCATGGTGACCCCATCTGGTTCAAAGTAGAATCGTGCTCCATTGGGTATTCAGTGGCTGATTTTTGAAAGTCAATTGACAGACCTTTCTCCAAGGCGCCTCTATATGGATTCTAACCTGAATTTTTTCCTTTTGCAGCCAAGTGCATTAACATTAATTGTTCACCCACCCAGGGACTCCTTGACTTGATCACAGTCATCTAAAAAAAGTCAACTTGTAGAGACACTATTTAAGATCAAGTCTGTTTGATTTCAGAGTTCATGATCTGAAACTTATACTTGGGTGGTTCTGCACTAAACATTTTAGATATTTTTGACTCATTTATTGCTATGTAAGGAGCTAAGGTAGTGTAGTGCCTAAGGCATTTGATTGATAACCAGAAGGTTGGTGGTTCAAACCTACCAGCTGCCCTGTGGAAGGAAGATGGGGCAATCTACTTCTGTAAAGATTTACTGCCTCGGAAACCCAATGAGGGTCACTATGAGTTGGAATTGCCTCGATGGCTGTGAGTTTGGTTTGGTTTTATTTTATTGCTATGTAAAAAACCATTCCAAAACTTACTAGTATAAATCAATAATTTATTTAACTCTCAAACCTACTATGTGGGGAGGGCTCACCAGTTTCTCATCACTGTTTCACGCAGTATTAGCTTGTATGGTTTGATTGAAACTGGAGGAACCACTTTCAAGATGGCTGTCAACTGAGAGCTTAGCTGGGATTGTTGATCAAGACACCTACACATGGCCCCTTCAAATGGACTATAAATGAGCTAGACATGGTTTCCTCACATATATGATTGTGAAGTTCCCAAAGAGAGTTTCACAAAGTGACAAGGTAAGAAGTATATCTTCTATTACAACCTCAAAATAGAAGTTACATGGCATAAGCATGAGCTAACTCAGATTCCAAGGGATAGAACATAAACCCCACATATGAAAGGGAAGTACATACACCCACATATGAAAGGGAATTACATCAATATCACATTACAAGAGCACTTAAGTTGGGAAATATTGTGGGCGCCAACTTTAAACAATACGATCTACCATAGAAATCATGTAGAATATTGTTTCTCAAAGTATAATCTCAATGTAATGTCAACAAAAACTGCTTGATGTACATGCTAAAATGATGATTCTTGGATACTGTCAAGAGCTATAGCATTTAAAACATTGAGATCCACATTCTTAGTAAATCTGGATGAATTTTATACACCCAAATATCTGAGAACCACTTATCCAAATCCTCTCTTTTGAGTGAAAATGAAAATAAGAACTAGAGAAGCTAAATAACTTTTCAATCATGGAATTAAATATGCTATTATCAGCCTATCTTTAGTAGCGTGTTACTTTTGAGTTCTTAGGGATAATGGAAAGGAACAATAAAGAGTAAGCTCAGGGAAGAACAGAGAAAACTCAAATGCCAAAAGGGGCAAGGAGGTGGTATAAATGAATGTGGCATAGATAAACTAGGAAGTAGAAACAATTTGAATAATCACAACACCAAGAGGAAACAAGAGTTTCTTTTGGTACCTGGATTGCTTGGATTGGGAAATAAGGTAAAGGCCATGAGCATCACCGTAAAAAGCTACATAAAAATAGAGAAATAAAAGATCCTATATTGTTGTTATGAGCTCTGGTGGCATAGCGGATAAGGCAATTTGCTGCTACCTGGAAGGTCAGAGGTTCAAACCCACCAGCCACTCCACCAAAGAAAGATGGGACAATCTACTTCCATAAAGATTGTATAGCCTTAAAAACCCAATGGGGTTGTTGTGAGTTGGATTTGACTCAGTGATAGTGAGTTTGATTTTATGTTATTGTTAGGAGCCATTGAGTCAGTTCTGACTCCTAGTGACCCTATGTATAACGCAACAAAACCTTGCACAGTCATGTACCATTATCACTGGCATTGCTGTGCTTGAACCCATTGTTGCAGCCACTGTATCAAACTATTTTGTTGAAGGTCCTACTTTTTTTTTTTTTTTTTTGCTGACTCTATATTTTACCAAACATGATGTCCCTCTCCAGGGACTAGTCCTTCTTGATAACATGTCCAAAGTGTGTGAGCCAAAGTCTCACCATCTTCACTACTAAGAAGCAGTCTCTGGCTGTAATTCTTTGAAAACATATTTCTTCATTCTTCTCAATACATGGTACATTCAATATTCTTCACCAACACCATAATTCAAATTCAGTAATTGTTCTTTAGTCTTTGTTATTCATTGTTCACCTTTCACTGGCATATGCAGTGATTGAAATTACCATAGCTTGGGTCAGATGCACCTTAATCCTCAAAGTGATGTCTTTGCTTTTTAATACTTTAAAGAGGTCTTTTTACTGCAGAGTTAGCCAATGCAGTTCATCATTTTATTATTTAACTGCTGCTTCCATGGTCTTTGATTATGGGTTCAAGTGACATGCTTTACCAGTTTAATAATTTTGCCATTTATCACTATATTTCTATTTGGTACAGTTAGGTGTGAGGATTTTTGTTTTCTATATGTTGAAATGTAATCCATACTGAAGGCTGCAGTCTGAATTTCATCAATAAGTGCTCCAAGTCCTCTTCACTTTTAGCAAGTAAGGTAGTGTCATCTGTGTATCATAGGTTGTTGATGAATATTTCTCCACCTCTGATGCCATGTTCTTCATATAGTCCAGCTTCTCGGATTCTTTGCTCATCATACAGATTGAATAATTATGGTAAAAATATACAACCTTGAAACACACCTTTCCTGATTTTAAACTATGCAGTATCCTCTTGTTCTAATAAAATGACTGCCTCTTAGACTATGTAAAGGTTCTGTATAATCACAATTAAGTGTTCTGGAATTCTTATTCTTACCAATGTTGTTCATAACATTCATAACATTGTTGTGTTCCATGCAGTCAAATGCCTTTGTGTAGTCAATAAAACACAGGTAAACCTTTTTTTTTTTTTTTTTTTTTTTTTTTTTTTTTTTTCTCTGCTTTCAGCCAAGATCCATTTAATATCAGCAGTGTTATCCCTCATTCCACATCCTCTTCTGAATCTGACTTGAATTTCTGGCAGTTCCTTGTCAGCATACTGCTGCAATCATTTTCTAATTCTCTTCAGCAATACTTCAATTGTATGTGATGTTAATTATATTGTTCTGTAATTTCTGCATTCTGTTGGATGACCTTTCTTTGAAATGGTCATGGGTATGGATCTCTTCCAGTGAGTTGGCCAGGTAGCTATTTTCTAAATTTCTTGGCATAGATGAGTGAGTGCTTCAAGAACTGCATCCATTTGTTGAAACATTTGAACTGCTATTCCACTAATTCCTGGAGCCTTGTTTTTCACTAATGCCTTCAGTGGAGTTTGGACTTTTTCTTTCAGTAATATCTGTTCTTGATCATATGCTACCTCTCGGAATGGTTGAGCATCAGACAATTATTTTGGGTACAATGATTCTGTGCAGAGCATCCTTCTTCCCTTGATGCTGCCTGCATCATTTGATATCTTACACATAAAAAAACCTAAACTAAACCCATTGCCATTGTGTTCTGACTCATAGCAACCCTATAGGATAGAATAGAACTGTCTCATAGGGTTTCTAGGCTATAAATCTTTACAGAAACAGACTGCCCCATCTTTCTGCCACTGAGTGGCTGGTGGGTTCAAATTGCCAACCTTTTGGTTAGTAGCTGGATGCTTTAGCCACTGTGCCACCAGAGTACATTAGAAGCCCTCAGTATTGCAACTTGAGGCTTGAAATTTTTCTTCAGTTCTTTCAGCTTGAGAAATATCAAGTGTTTTCTTCTCTTTTGGTTTTCTAACTCCAAGTCTTTGCATGTTTCATTATAATATTTGATCTTCTCAAGGTGCCCTTTGAAATGTTCTGTTTGGCGCTTTTATGTCATAATTTCTTCCATTCAATTTAGCTACTCTACACTGAAGAGGAAGTTTCAGAGTCTCTTCTGACATTCATTTTGGGCTTTTCTTTCTTGTCTTTTCAGTGACCCTTTGCTCTCTTCATATATGATATCCTTGATGTCATCCAACAACTTGTCTGCTGGTCAGTCATTAGTGTACAATGCATCAAATCTATTCTTGAGATGGTCTGTAAATTCAGGTGGGTATATTCAATGTCATACTTTGGCTCTCATGAACTTGTTTTAATTTTCTTCAGTGTCAATTTGAACTTTCATATGAACAATTGATGGTCTGTCCTGCAGTTGGTCCTGACCTTGTTCTGAGTGAAGATAATTTTTTAGCTTCTCCATCTTTTCCCACAGATTTAGGTTATTTGATTCCTGTGTATTCCAGTGGGTGAGGTCCATGTCTATAGTTATATTTAATGTTGAATTTATTTGCAATGAATAAGCCATTGGTCTTGCAAAATTTTATCATGCCATCTCAAGTGCTATATTTCTATCACTAAGGCCATATTTTCCAACTACTGGCCCTTCTTTATTTGTTTCCAACTTTCATATTCCAATCATTAGAAATATCAGTGCAAACTTCATTATATATTTGATCAAGTCCAGACTGTGAAAAATCTTTAATTTCTTCATTTTTGGCATTAGTAGATGATGTATAAATTTGGTTGGTGTGTAAATTTGAATAATAGTTTCTTAATTGGACTTCCTTGTAGAATATTATCTTATCACTGATAATATTGTACTTCAGGATAGATTTTGAAATGCTTAATGATGAATGTGGTTTCTTTCTTCTTTAAATTGTCATTCTTGGCTGTGATAATTAATGTTGTATGTCCGCATGGCTGGACCATGATTCTAAGTGGCTTAACAATTATAATGTAGTCATGCTCTATGATGAGATCAGATATAAGGTAATTACTTCCATGATGAGATGTACTATGAGCATCTAATCAATTGAAGGGGATTTTCCTCAGAGGTGTGGCTTCCTTCCAACATATATCTGAACATCTTGGGAAAATTCTCTAGCTTTCTGCAGGATCTTGATCCTACATCTAGCTCATTTTCACCTCTGGTTCTTAGACTTGAACTAAGAACTTAGAACTAAGACTTAGCCTGCTGTGTTGCCTATCTTGAGATTGTTGTCTTTGAAGCCTGTGAGCCAACAATCATCCATTTACTTGTCAATCTTATATTCTTCATCCTCTGAAGCCAGCAGCCTGTTACACTGCCTGGTGATCTTGGGTTTGTCAGCCCTGCAACTGCATGAATCAGAAGAGCCCTCCAGTTTGACGTTTGACCCACAGATTTGGGACTTGCCAGGTCTACAATTGTCTGAGCCATTTCCTTTAGATACATTTATTCCTCCCTCCCTCCCTCTTTTCCTCCCTCCCTTCTTTCCTTTTCTTCTTGCTTCCTTGTCTGTCTACCTACCTACCTACCTACCTACCTATCAGCTTCACTGGTTTAACTTCATATTGACATAGCAGATCATAAGTTTTTCCTATTCAAAATGGCCAATACCAGTCCATTTCAGTTCACTGAAGCCTAAGATATTAATCTTTTTTTCATTTCATTCCTTTTTTTTTTTTTTGACAACTGCCAGTTTTCCTAGATTCATACATCATACTTTCCACTTTCAAATTATTAGTAGTTGTTTACAGCTGTTTTTGAGGCCTGCCACATCAGCAAATGAAGCTCCCAAAAGTTTTGCTCCATCTACATCATTAAGGTCAACTCTACTTTGAGGAGGAAACTCTTCCCCAGTCCTGTTTTCAGATGTCTTCCAATCTGAGGGGCTGATCTTCCAGCACTATATCAGACTATCAGACAAGGTTCTGCTGCTGTTCATGAGGTTTTCCCTGGCCTTTTTTTTTTTAAATAAGTAGATTACCATGACCTTTTTCCTAGTCTGTCTTAGTCTGGAAGCTCCACTGAAATCTGCCCATCATGGATGAACCTGCTGGTATATGAAATGTCAGTGGTATTACTTCCAGCATCACAGCAACACACAGACCAGCAGGGTGACAGAGGAGTGGATAAGGTTCCATGAAGGTCTTAAAATTGCCTTTGGTCAAAAGACAGCTACAGTGTCTTACCCAATACGTGGTAGGCAGCTCAAAATCCATGAAAACTCATTGACATTGAATCAATTCCAATTCATAGTGACCCTATAGGAAGAGTAGAACTGTCAAACAGGGTTTCCAAGGCTGTAGCCTTTATGGAAGCAGACTGCCACATCTTTCCCCCAGGGTATATGGCTAGTGAGTTTAAACTATGGATCCTTCAGTTAGCAGCTGAGAACTTAACTGCTGCACCACCAGGGCTTCTTTTGGAAGTAAAAAGAATGTTCATTGAATAAAATACAGAATTGGGTGACAGAAGTCATAGGTAAGGGCCTCTAGGAAGTAGCTGAAACTAAGCAAATCATGGCTATAAGATACACACTGACTTGTTTACTGCTCAGAATTTTGAGGTGAATACACATTAATTATTTTTTCCCTATGTCTTTGCATACACAAACACACACAAAGATATACATCAACATACAAAAAATGCATATACTAGTAAAAGTCTTTATGACTGTGACTGTATAGAGACAATTTCGTTAGAAGTTTTACTTGTACAAACACTCCTTGTATGTCTGTAAATGAAGAAGTCATTCAAGGGTTTATTCTTCCCTCTGACAAGTAAAAGCTCTCAAAAAGGTCAACATCAGTTATCTTCAAGGAGAAGGGTTGCTGTCCACTCCTCTTCAGGACCCCTCACAGGGGGCAGCTAGATCAGAAGCCAGTTCTCACGTAACCTCATTTCTAGACCAGAGCAGAAGGGAAAAAATGCTCAATATGGATGAAAAAGCTAAGTGATTCATCAGAACACATAGAAATAAAGCAGAAACAATCAGCTCTTTCCAAGAACAAGAACCAAAAAAAAAAAAAAAAAACCCTACAAGGTATATATAGCCAGAAGCATAGTAACCTATAAGACCTATATTTACACTTCTTGGACACTGAATAAAGTGCATTTTAAAAAATCAAAACCAGCTGCTGCTGGTATTTTTGCTGTTGTGAGGACCTCAATGACCTTTGCCTGTCAGGGGCCATTGAAGTTCTTCCCCATGCCCATTTTATCTTTCTTCCATTTCTGATTGCTCATTTCCTGAGTATTAATTACCAAGTTCAATTCTTCCCCTATTGAGTCTGAAATAGAGAATGAGGGCTAACTTTAGAACAAAAGCTGTCAAATTCCTCTATCCACTCAGTACATTTAAGGCCAAGGACACACAAAGAAAAGAAACACATTCCTTCCCTTTCAGGAAAGTTTCTGTGAAATTAGGATGACTCAAACATTCCATCTAGGTCCTTAAAATAAAGGGTGAGTGCTAAAGGCATTCCATTTTTGAATGGTCCAAAAAAATCTTTTTCTGAGACATCTAGTAAGAGGGGTGAAATTATCTCAGCTCATTGAACACAAATAAATGGTCTGGCTATCCTTCCCTGCATGATTAAACCATTGTCTTAGTCACAGCCTGGCCTCTAATTTCCAAATGAATGAATTGCCTTAGAGTTGTTTTTCAAGAAGAGAGAGGAAGCAAAGGATTGTGAGATAATTAACTTTTTCACTTTTGATCTCAGCAACAAATCATACACTCTGAGGCTGCCAGCTGGTTGTTTGACCCACAAAGTTCAATTTAAAACAAATCCTTATACTTTATTTCCAGGAAGTTGATTCCTGGTTAGGAAGTCCCATGTGGAACAGAAAGGAGAGTCAGAGAAAGGCAAAAACAATCTACCACATTGGCTGACTTTGTATTTGGCTGTTGGCAATAATGTAAAATTCTCTGCTAGCCACAAATATAATTAGACCTTAGTGTACCAACAGGAGGCCTTACTTTAAAGCAAAATTTACCTTTCATTTTGAAAATTCCCAAACAATTATGATCAAGTAAATGGGGAAGCTGGAAGCAAGTCAAATGTGGAAATTGTAGCCCTTCATCTACTTGTTAGGAACCAAGACATTCCTTAGGGACAGAGTATAACGCTCTATAGCAATGCCACACCAGGCTACATATCCAAAAGGATTGAAAGCAGGGACTCAAACAGGTATTTATACATTAACGTTCATAGCAGCTTTATTCACAATACCAAAAGCTACAAGTGTCCATCAACTGATGAATCAATAAACAGTATGTGGCATATGTATATAAAGGAATATATTAAGAGAAAATGAAGCTTTAATACTGGCTACAATATGGACAAATTTTAAAAACATTACGTTGAGTAAAACAGGCCAGACACAAAAGGATAAATATATGATTCCACTTATATCAAATATATAAGATGTTGTTGTTGTTATGTGCCATCAAGTTGAACCTGACTCATAGTGACCCCTCCTTGGGTTTCCAAGGTGTTATCACTATGGAAGTAGATTGCCCCATCTTCCTTCCAAGGACTGGCTGGTGGGTTTGAACCACCAGCCTTCTGGTTAGCAGTCAAGTGCCTTAGGCACTACGCTACCAGAGCGCCTAAATATATAGGATAGAATATAGAATATGCATGTTTGTTAGATTCCATCAAGTCAGTTCCGACTCACAGTACACTTCTCTGTCTGGTGCTGTTCCTACAATTGTTGCTATGTTTGAGCATATTGTTGCAGCCACTGTGTCAATTTTTCTTCTTGAAGATCGTCCTCTTTTTTGCTAATAAATGCATAACCAAAAACAAAATCCACTGTCATCAAGACAACTTTGACTCACAGCAACCCTATGGGACAGATTAGAACTGTGCTCAAAGATTTTTGAAGACTGCAAATCTTTATGGAAGCAGATTGCCTCATCTTTCTCCCACAAAGGAACAGTTAGGTTTGAATGATTGATGTTTTGGTTAGCAACAGAATGCCTTGACCACTTCACCACCAAAGCTGTGATAAATGCATGGAGACAGAAAACCGATTAGAGGTTATGGGGGATAAGAGAGGGAGGAATATGGATTTATTGCTCAGTAGGTATAGAACTTCTGTTTGGGGTGTTAAAAAATTATGGAAAATAATGGTGATGGTTATACAACATTCTGAATGTAATCAACACCACTAAAATATTCTCTTACAAACAATTGAAATGGCCAATTGTATATATTTTAGATACCATATGCATGGATAATTTCATTTGGAAGGATCAGTACAAGGCTGATCCCCATGAGGTAGAGTTTAAAGACATCTCAAATGTCCAGGTTTGCCAAACTGCTATACCATTCCATCTTCTCTAACATCAACTCCTTCCCCTCTTCCCCTCAGTACTCTACCTCCTGTCTTAGGGTCCCATATTTTGCTGTAAAATCTCACAGAACTCACAAACTGCCCAGGAAATGATTCATGTGGTGCTGGAGGCTGGGAAGCTGGCAAGTCCCAAATCCACGCGTCAGGCATATGTCTGGAGGATTCTCCTCACCCACATGGTAGCAGGGGCTGGTGAAGCCAAATTAGTAAGTTAGATGAGTGCCTGCTGTCTGTCTCAAGTCTAAAGGTGAAATGATGACAAATTAAATGCACGATCTGGAGCAAGAGACAGCCATTTTGCCAGCACGTTCACAAATATACCCTCAGGGAAACTAAGGGTCATGACTTGAGTCACCCTCCAGCAAGACTGGACTCAAGATATATCCCACCCTCTTGCTCAATCTACTTCCTTAGAGATACTGCCTTGAAAACCCAAGGAGGGGTTACTATGAGTCAAACCGACTCCACAGCAGTGAGTTTTTTTCAAACAGGCATAGAAGGAGCTCTGGTGGCATAGTGCCTAAGACACTAGACTGCTAACCAGAAGGCTGGCAGTTCAAACCCACCAGCCACTCTGAGGAAGGAAGACTGAGCAATCTACTTCATAAAGGAACAACTACCTTGCAAACCCAAAGTGGGTGGCTATGAGTTGGAATAGACTCAGTGGCAGTGAGTTTGTTTTTTTGGTTTGGAAACAGGCATAGATGGAGAACTATGGCTAGATAGGCTATATTAAGCAATTCACTGCACCTCACCATATTACCACAATAATTACTTTAACTCTGTAAAGTTAAAAAAAAAAATCCTTAAACCTAAAAACACAGGCTAAAACTTGAAAATCAGTCTCAGTATTGCTCTGTGATGATGTATCTCAGGTAAATCAAAGATACTAACTTTTTCTAGGCCTCTTATTTCCTCACCTGCATGCCCTAAATTTCTAGGGATTTGCCACAGTTCAAAAGTGTAATGGAAATAGCCTTTATATCTGTAATAAAGATGTCCAGTCACCTAATCATTCTTTTCTTACTATTAGAGTTATTTAAAACTTTTAAAAAATCAACTGTGATTGTTGTATGCTGGTCAGAAGGCAGATGTCAGCTTCACACCCTTTGATTTATTGACTGTGGCAAGAAAACCAGCCCATCTCCCCCACCTCCGTCCCTTCTCCAACATTATGAACATGCCTGGATACTCAGTTTATAAATTTCTTCCATATCGAGCAGTTCATGAATTTAGTAAACTTACCTGTAAGAGATGACATTTGATAACATATTGATCAATCTTTTACCTTCTTCTAGGTATCCCTCATCTCTCCCCTATCTCTTTCTCTCTATTTTTCTCTTTACTGTTCTCCTTCTCTGGAGCAAAATATGTGCCATGCAAAGCCATTTAGTTACTACTTTTTTAAACTATAATATATCATTGAATTCTCACTTTCCACCAAATTTTGGAACTGTTGAAAATACATTTCTCCAAAGCATAACACATATATGTTTGGTAAATAATAATTCATATGTCATTTGAAAAGTGATCCACAGGCTGTGGAAATTATCAAACAATATCATTAATATCACACCAAATTAAAGCTTGCTGAAGATAATGCAAAAAATGGTTGCAGCAGTATATTGACAGAGAACTTCTAGAAATTCAATCTGATTCAGAAGAGGACATGGAACAAGGGCTATCATTGCTGATGTCAGAGGAATCTTGGTGGAAACCAAAGAATATAAGGAAAATGTTTGTTTATTTGTTTTAATTATACAAAGGCATTCAACTGTGTGGGTCATAACAAATTATGGATAACATTGCAAAGAATGGAAATCCCATAACACTAAATTGTGCTCATGAGGAACCTGTACTTAAGAGGCTCTTGTTTGAACAGAACAAGGGAATACTATATGGCTTAAAATCAGGATGGGTATGTGTCAGAGTTGTATCCTTTCACCATGCTTATTCAATCTGTATGCTCAGAAAATAATCCAAGAAGCTGCACTGTATGAAGAATAATGTGGTATCAGGATTAGAGGAAGGCTTATTAACAACCTGTGATATACAAATGACACAACCTTGTTTGCTGAAGGTGAAGAGGACTTGAAGCACTTACTGATAAAGATCAAAGACTCTAGTCATCAGTACAGATTACACCTCAACATAAAGGAAACAACAATCCTCACAACTGGACCAATAAGCAACATCGTAAGTGGAGAAAAGATTGAAGTTACCAGGGATTTTCATTTTATGTGGATCCTCAGTCAACACCCGTGGAAGCAACCATCAAAAAATCAGAAGTTGTATTGCACTGGGTAAATCTGCTGCAACGTATCTCTTTAAAAAATGTTAAGGAACAAAGATGTCACTTCAAAAACTAAGGTGCAACTGACTCGAGCCATGATGTTTGCAATCCCCTCATACACATGTGAGAGCTGGACAATGAATAAGAAAGATTGAAGAAGAGTTAATGCCTTTGAATTGTGGTGTTGGTGAAGAATACTGAAAATGCCATGCAGTGCTTGGTTTACCAGAAGAATTAACAAATCTGTCCTGGAAGAAGTGCAGCTAGAATGCTCCTTAAAAGCAAGAATGGCCAGATTCATCTCACCTACTTTGGTAATCTTGTCCATCAGAAGAGGCCAGAAGGGGCCATAATGAATATCATGTTTGGCAAAGTAGAAGGTCAGTGAAAAAGGGGAAGACCTCAACAAGATGGATTGAAACAGTGGCTGCAAAAATGGGCTCAAGCATAGCTGGGATTGTGAGGAAAGTGCAGGACTGTTGTTGTTGTTATCTGCCATCAAGTCAGATCCGACTCATAGAGACCCCTCCTTGGGTTTCCGAGGCAATATCACTATGGAAGTAGATTGCCCAACCTTCCTTCTGAGGAGTGGCTGGTGGGTTTGAACCATCAGCCTTCTGGTTAGCAGTCAAATGCTTTAAGCACTA
>NW_006921590.1:14668403-14678740 GCF_000298275.1 Orycteropus afer afer | reverse complement strand
TTTCTGAGCAATATCTCTATGGAAGTAGATTGCCCAACCTTCCTTCTGAGGAGTGGCTGGTGGGTTTGAACCATCAGCCTTCTGGTTAGCAGTCAAATGCTTTAAGCACTACACTACCAGAGCTCCTAGTTCAGGACTGGGCAGTGTTTTTGTTGTACGTGGGATCTCTGTGAGTCAGAGCTGATTCAATGGCACCTAACAACAACAACAACAACAACAACATATCATTTTATGAGTAAAAGTGATATAATAAATTATTTTCCTTTTTTAAATATAATTTGATAAATCAGTTTTTCCACAATACATCAATTCCAGATCTTCTATAGTTTAAGCACTACTAGTTAAGGTGTTTTCTAACAACCCTCCCAACTCTAATGAAGAGGAGAAATCCTGACTCAGCTTCCTTTGTTGAGTGAATTGACAATATGAATGGTTCCTCCTAATCTCTTAACTATCTTTGAAAAAGATTAGTCCAAGGTTCTCTACCTCTCAAACTCACTATCATTGAGTTGATCCTGACTCATAGTGACTTCCATTGGGTTCCGGAGGTGGTAAATCTTTATGGAAGTAGATTGCCTCATCATCCTTCTGCAGAGTGGTTAATGGGTTCGAGCCACCAACCTTCTAGTTACCAGTCAAATGCCTTAGGCACTGCACCACCAGAGCTCCCTGAATCTAGAGTGAACACATTCTGTTTTTATCTGATAACCTCCAAGAGCCACTTTTCCTTACCTCTCTCAGCTTTTTATTGTTTGCTTGTTTTTGCTAAGATATAAGATAGTCTTAGACTCAGGAGAAAAAAAGTGAAAAAGCGGATTGGTTTTTATTTTTATATTTATCTTAGAAGATAAATTGGCATTTATCTTCTAAGAGATTTTAAAGATGTCTGAATACAGGAAAATTTTAAGAAAGGAAGAATAAAAAGTAAGTCTAAGTTGATACATAATGCAATATTTGCCTTTAGATTTTTATCACATGAACCTAAAGAAGTTTTGAAGTCACTTTTTAAAGTTTGAAATAAGCTCATGGGCAATAATCATTCTCTCCTCATTCTTCGGCAAAGGTTTTCTTTCCAAATATGGTAAATTTCTGAAATATCTGGGAGCAACACTTCTTGTTATATCCTTCCCACATCTTTCTAATATCTGGGTCCCCTGCTACCTTGAAGGTTCTGAAAAGTTTGACACATTGAAGAACTTGTCTCTGAATCAAAAAGCATCATATTTTATTATATTATCTTTGTTTTAAAATATAGATAAAATTACATATATGTGTAATTTATATATATATATATTTATTTATTTATTTAATATATAAATTAGATAAAAACATGGACACCTGTCTTCCCACAACATACAGCTCCCTTCAAAGTATGTTCCTGGGAAAAGTAGAAGCTTATACACATTCCAAAGACGCTCTGGTGGTGTAGTGCCTAAGGCATTTGACTGCTAACCAGGAGATTGGAGGTTCAAACCCACCAGCCACTCCACAGAAGGAAGACTGGACAATATATTTCCATAAAGATTTACCACCTTGGAAACCCAAAGGGGGTCATTATGAGTTGGAATCTAATTGATGGCAGTGAGTTTGGTTTGGTTTGGATGCACATTCGAAGGAGCTCTAGTAGCCCAGTGCCTAAGGCATTTGACTACGAACCAGAAGGCTGGTGGTTGAAATCCACCAGTCTCTCCACAGAAGGAAGACAGGCAATCCACTTCTGTAAAGATTTACTGCCTTAGAAACTCAAAGGAGTTGCTTTGAGTTGGAATCGACTAGATGGCAGAGGGTTTGTTTCTTTGGTTTTATACACATTCCAGGTTTCAATTTGAGCATCAGTATTTATCTTTCAAAATACTTTTCATGATGAATGTGCTTTGACGGAGATAAAAATGGAAAAATAGTTAGACACTGTCCTTGTTTGCATACTTCAGTTCCATTTTTGATTAAATCAAATTACTAGGGTGTTTTTTATTTTTCCTCCTGTTGATGGCCATTTTCTGTGGAGTGATAATTAAGTCTCAGTCATGATGAGTGACCCACTAACTCCATATGAAAGTCATTTTGAAACATACTTCATCACCAGCCTTTCTATTCAGTAGTCATTTGTGAAGTAAGGATTTTCATGAAAAGGTGGATACTGGGGGATATTAGAACTAACACTGGCATTTCCAAAAGGTAGAGATGAGTATAAATTCCTCTCCATAAACTGCTGAATGCCAGCCTTTATTTCCCTGGAGTGTGTGTGTATGTGTTCTGGGACGGAAAGGGGGAGATTCTAAAACCTCTGTAAACTTGCAAATACAGAATGTACAAATCACTGAACTCTGTTACAACGTCTGTTGGATGGAATTGGCAAGAAGTTGGAGCTGAAAGTAATGGTGTGGACAGCCTCACCTCATTACTTTCAAAGCAATTGATTCAGTTGTAGCCATTATAGCACTCTCGATTTAAAAAGAAAAAAAGTAGGTGTTTTATCATCTCTCTCTTCTAATAGGAATATAAATTTGCTGTCAATGTGGGGTAAGTGATCCGAATATAAGGTGTTCAGCTTGTCAGTCTCTGCGTCTGACCCAATAATGCAATGACATGTGCTTAGCTCAGTTGCCATTTAAATTTGCTTCCTGCATGAGGGAGTTCTTGGGTTTTGTATTTGTCTAAAATGTCTTCTGAGTCAGACCAACTTGAAGGAAAAAAGATATTTATCAAAGTCTTTTACCTTCACTGCTTGAATATAATGAATTGTGTGATGGTAAGATACCAGGAAGATGTTTTAGAGTCTGGCCTAACTACTGTTGTCTTTCATTTGGTAAGTGAATTGTGTTTTTTAGTGTATTGGGTTTCCAAAGCAGTAAATCTTTATGGAAGTAGATTGCCCCATCTTCCTTCAGCTGAGTGGCTGGTGGGTTTGAACCACCGACCTTCTAGTTAGCAGTCAAATGCCTTAGGCAATATCAGAGCTCCTTATTATTAGCTAGAAAACAATAAATTGTTCACTAAGAATGCTTATATTGTTCTGTGTGACAGATATTTTTTTTTGAGAAAATGCTGATGACTCTTCCTCATTTGGGAACAAGTTAGAAAGATTCTGTTTTCAGTATTCAATGTACAATAACTCCAACTTTTTCAGACTTTGTGTTAAAAAGTTGTTCTTCCAATACTATTGTATAAATAAACAAATGAATGAGGAATCAAGTAAGTAAACAAAATAAATCCCAGAAAACAGTATAATATCAATAAAGAAAGTATAAATTAAAGGTAAGTAGAGTCAGAAATATTATTAAAGTTTTCAATTGTGGCAAATTGTTAAGTGAACTCATTATCAAAAAATTGAACAGCTATCTCCTTTGCCACAAGACCAAAAGAACTGGATGATGCCTGGCAACTGACCGTTACTGAGCATTTTGATCAAAGATCTGTAGAAGAATTATGATCAAAAGGGGAAAAAAGCAGATCAGAATTTCAAATTCTCAAGGAATTCAGTCTTCTTGGAGCCCTGAAGGCTGGATGAACTCCTGAAACTATTGTCCTGAGATAATATTTAAACCAAAAATATCCTCTGAAGTCTTCTTAAAAGTAAAAAATAGTTCAGCGTAACTAGTAAAGAATGTCTGCCTTCAGCATTGTGCTGTTTTAAGATTTGTCTACATGGGATCAGACTGACAACAGTGAAGCAATGTGTTTATGTCAATAGCGAAGGAACAACTCAGAGAAAAGGGTGAGAATGGTTGCACAGCTCAAAGAATGTAAACAATGTAATTGAATTGTACATGTAAACATTATTACATTTGTGTACATTCTGCTCTGTATATTCTCAACAATAACAAAAAAAATATATTAAATTTTAAAAATTTGCTCAAAATTGACCTCTGGTTTCAATTCTGACTTGTAACAAGCTTGAAAATCATCATTTTCATCCTTTCAACTAGAAAAACTCAACAAACTGAAAATCAGTGACTACTATTGGACCCATCAGAGAACTGAAGTTGTAGGACAAACAACCATTCCAAATTCTGTAGAAAGAGGCACACAGAAATAGAGCAATCCAAATCTGCTTACCTGGAACAGAAGTCAATGGAGATAAAAACTCGTCCCAAAACTCTTTGTTGTCAGTTGATTTAGATTCATAGGACAGAGTAGAACTGCCTCATGGGGTGTTCAGGCTATAAAGCTTTATAGAAGCAGACTGTCTCATCTTTCTCCTACAGAGAGTCTAGTGGGTTCAAACTGCTGACCTTTTGGTTTGCAACTGAGCACTTAACCACTGTGCCACTAGGGTTCTTTATATACTGGTAAACTGACTTGCCATCCATTCTGACATAGAGCAACCCCCACTGTGTTTCCAAGGCAGTAAATCCTTACTGAAGTAGATTGCTTCATCTTGCTCCTGTGGAGCAGCTGGTGAGTTTGAACCACTGACCTTCTAGTTCACAGCCAAATGTCTTACCAACTACACCACCAGAACTCCTTTTATACACTGGTGGGAGCACATAAATGATAATTTTGATGAATTGTTGGAGGCTATTTGTACTACGAGCTCTGGTAGCATAGTGGCTAAGGCACTTGACTGCTAACCAGAAGGTTGGCGGTTGAAACCCATCAGCCACTCCTCGGAAGGAAGATGGGGCAATCTACTTCTGTAGTGATACTGCCTCGGAAACCCAAGAAGGGGTCGCTATGAGTCGGGGCCGACTCAATGGCACATAACAACAACAACAACAACATAGTTTATGGTGATACCTCACACTTTTGTGAGCTTTCCCTCTAGCAACCTCACTGGATTCTGACAGTGAAGATCTAAAAAAGAACCTCTTGTGGTTCTGGTAAGGGGAGAAGAAATCATGGTGAAATGTTCAGAGTCTTCTCCATATAAAGACCTAGTCTCCAGGTCAAAAGATTTTGTTACAGCCTAGTCCCAGCTGATAAAAGAGTATTTCTCTCACTGCAATCTCTCTCTATTCTTGTCTTACCAAAAGGAACTACCTCTGAGAAATACTTTCAGAAATCCCAAATTGAGAGAGGAGACAAAAACAAGGACACTTGAGAAATTTGACATTCTAGCACCTGTAACTACAGGAAACAAAAAATGCAATGCCACCCCTGGCCAGATTAACATAAACCATCACACTAAAGACCTATGTACATAAATTTCTATTATTAGCCTAAACAATGACTATCTTTCAAGAAAAACACAAGACATGGCATAAGGCAGGGGGAAAAAGTAGTCTAAAGATATAAAGCAATCATCAGAATCAGGTTCAGATTTGACACAGATGTTGGAATTTTCAGACACAATATATGGAATAACTATGAATAATACATTAAGAGCTCTAGAGGAAATTTGAGATAACATGAGTAATGTAAACAGAGAGATTAGAACTGTAAGAAATAGTGAAAAGGTCTGAAAATCAAAAACCTTGTCACAGAAATGAGAATGCCTTCGGTGGACTCATCAGTAGACTGGAGAAAATCAAATAGGAACCAATGAGCTTGAAGATAGATTAATAACAAATGGCAATGTCAATTTCTGGCAAGGATGTGGAACAACTTATTCACTCTTATTCATTGTTGGTGAGCATATTAGCAATTTCTTACAAAGATAAACATATTGTTAACATACAGCAATTGCTCTCATATACATTTACTTAAATGACCTAAAAATTTATGTCACCAAAAATAACTGCATGTGAATATTTATAATGACTTTATTCACAATCTGGGGAAAAAAGGGAAGTAGACAAGATGTTCTTCAATAGATTAATGGAAAAACAAATTGTGGTGTGTCTGTATAATGAATTATTGTTCAACAAAAACGGAAAGAGCTATCAAGTCAAACAACATATACATGAATCTTGAATGTTATTTCTAAGTGAATGAAGGCAGTTTCAAAAAGTTATATAAGGTATTATTACAATTATATGACATTCTGGAAAAGGCAAACCTATAGAGACAGTATATAGATCAGTGTTCACTGGGTAGTGAAGGGGAAGATGTTAAAACTAATCTGATAGTACTATAATGATGGATATGTGACATGAAGCATTTGTCAATCCCGTAGAACTTTATAGTACAAAGAGTGAACTTTAATATACACATATTTTTAAAAGCCATTTAGGAGGTTGAAGTAGTCCAGTACAGAATGTAGAATATGACAAAAGGGTTTAATTGTATGAAAAATGTATGAAACAACTTCACTGAAATTGCTAGAGGAAAAAGGTACTAATGAAAGTTACTATGGAATTAAGTGGAGTCAGTAGGACCAAAGGCAAAAGATGCACATGCACTGCAGTCTAGTTGATACAGTTGTTTCCCATGGTGACATGTGTTAACAATTCTGAAACAACTATATTTGTATACTGGAATTGATAATTAAGGAAATAGGTGACAGATAATAGGAGCCAGGTTTCTCACTGTTGAAGTGTCAAATTACAGACCAGCAAGGGGTGGAGGCTAGAATGATCCACGTGATAATGGATTAGAGTTGGAGACATCAGTATAAACTCATGTTTAGCTTAATATAGACACATATATGAAATGATTTATAGATATATGCATGTACATGGGTTAGTATATACACATAGATTTCCTTTACTGTCAGCTGAGAGAGTCTAGAAAGAAAAATCAAGCACATCTAGCACCTAGACCTTAGTTTCTAATACTATTCTGCAATAGAAGGAATCATGCCATCTTAAAAAAAATGACTAATTCTAAGACAGGGGAAGGAAAATATAAAATGAGCCTTGAGAATTTGTAAATGCTAGAAAATAATAAAGTGCTCAAAGTACAAAACAAAAAAATACAATTGTGGGCTATATCAGAGATACAGGAGCCAATGGAAATTTCTCCCAGTGGACAAAGCTGGAAAAGTTTGAAAAAAAAATATATATATATAAAGTAGCATTCAAGTTAAATTATAGCATTAAATTATAACCTAGAATAGAAACTAAATATCCATGAGTCTATACTAATATAAACTTGTGATTTAGTAAATAACAGACAAATATTCCTTAAAAAAATATCCCAAATAATTTATGTAGTTACTCCACCCTCATGGTGGTAGAACATAACTCCCCACTCCTTCCATGTGGGCTACACAAAGTACATCCTTCCAAAGTGTAGAAAGCAGGGGTGGGGGTGGGAAGGACACTTAAATCTAGACTACTCATAAGAAAAACACCAGGAAAATCTCAACTGAAGGATATTCTACAAAATATCAGATCAGTACTGTTTAAAATTCTAAGTTCATAAGAACAAGAAAAGCCTGAAAAACTGGCAAGGTCAGGAAGAGCCCAAGGGAACATGATATCTAAATGTAGTGTAACATCATGGCTGGGATCCTGGGACAGAAAAAATGACATTAAGTAAAAACTAGGGAAATCTGAACAATGTATGCGAAGTATGGACTTCAGTTGATAGTAACATATTAACGTTGTTTCGTTGATTGTGATAAACGTGTCATTCTATTATAAGACAGGAGCTGTGGTGGAGTAGTACCTAAGGCATTTGACTGCTAACCGTAAAGCTAGTGTTTGAAACCCCCAGCCACACCTCAGAAGGAAGATTGGGCAATCTACTTACATAGAGATACCACCTCAGAAACCCAAGGAGAGGTCGTTATGAGTCAAATCGACTCCACAGCAGTGAGTTTGTTTGTTTGTTTTAAGAAGTCACCAGCCTTGCTAGTTTCCCACACACTCGGAATATGAGTCTGTATTCATGTGAATGGTGAAAACCTAGTAAGACTCAGAGGGCCTTCCTTTTAGAGACCGTTTACTTCTGCCTGAATGTAAACAAAAGCAGAAGCATAAAATGGCCAATTTCATGTTCAGATGCTAAACTGTAAGACCAGATTAATACTTACCATACACCTGCAATTACATACCAAAGCACACAGTGCACTGCATACTCCAGATAGAAGTGTGATCACATCTCCCTGGCGTCATCTAACTGCTATAAGCCAAGACTTTTACTGAAGGGTTTTTTTGTCTGTAAGCATAGTTACAATAATATGGCAATTTTTGAGTTATGATTTCCAGGGAAGTCTTCCATTATATGATCCAATCCAGCTTTAAAACTACTTCTTTTGCAAAGTATATAGAATAACTACTATCCAGACAGTCAAAAAAATCAAACCAAACTCACTGCCATTGAGTCGGATCCGAGTCAATAGTGACCCTTCTTTTGGTTTCCGAGGCGGTATCACTACAGAAGTAGATTGCCCAACTTTCCTTCTGAGGAGTGGCTGGTGAGTTTGAACCTCCAGCCTTCGGGTTAGCAGTCAAATGCCTTAGGCACTATGACACCAAAAATAATTTTTATATCCTGACAATAGATATTTTGTATTTTTGGTCTCTGAGGGCTTCCGTGTTAGCATTCGGAAGGCTTATTTCCTTATAGACAACAGAGGGAAAAGGAGGAGAATGATTTGAAAAGGCAAAGAGAGAAGTACATGAAATATTTAATATTTATTGGGCATTGCCTCATGATGGGAACTACATGAGATTTCAAATCACATAGACTTTCTGCTTGAGAAACATGAAAGAAAAAAATGTGAAAAAAATAAAGAGATAACAAACATATGCAAGATATAAATAAAAAGCACACACCTCAAGAAAACTTACTTATGAGAAAAGGAGGAAACTCAGACAAATATTTCCTCTCTTTTTCAAATACTTGAAAATGTAATCTCTCTGAGCAAATAGCTCAATAAAAAGATGGAAATATTCAAAGAAGATATTTCAAGACCACAGAATATAAAAAATTATGAAAACATAAAAATTAGAGTTGTAAGTTATAATATAGAAGATGATAAAATAAATATAAATTAAAATATAATCAGTCATATGTTGAGTGGATTGGGGAAAAATAATACAAAAGAAAATATAAAGAACTAAGATATAAATATTATGATTAAATTAATAGATATAGAAGACAAAGGAAGAAACATTTCTGAGTATCAGAAGTAAGTGAACATAAAAAATATTACAAATGTTAAAGAAAAAAATTATATTGAATGTTGATGTTATGAGCCGTCGAGTCAGACCTGACTCATAGAGAACCCTCCTTGGGTTTCCAAAGGCAGTATCACTACTGAAGTAGATTGCCCAACCTTCCTTCCAAGGAGTGGCTGGTGGGTTTGAACCGCCAGCCTTCTGGTTTACAGTCAAATGCCTTAGGTACTACACTACCAGAGCTCCCCTATATTGAATAGTCAAATCAAAAAAATGTCAGAGTTTCGAAAAACAAACATAGAGGCCTACGAGTAGAGACACAAGGTACACAGAAGTTACAAAATTTTACCTTGGCTATAAATCTCCCCACCATCACTCTCAATGTCACAAGAGAGTATTTCCAGCATTAATTTATTAATGATTGAACAATATTTCATTATAAGACTTTATAAGATCATCCCTTCTTGAAAATATCTGAACATAAATCACAATTTTATTTAGACTAGTTGTTTTGTTTTTTAACTTTTTATTATGATTTGGGTGAAAGATTACAGAGCATATTTGTTTTCCATTCAGCAGTTCATACACATTTTGTTTCATGACATTGATTGCAGTACCCACAATGTAACAGCTCTCTTTCCACTTCCTGTCAGTGGTTGACTTTTCCCTCTGTCCTTCTTTCCTATGTGTTCCTGCCTTCTGAACTTTCTCTCTGGACAGATGCTGATTTTTCTAAGTAATTAGAAAAATTACTGGTGTAATTGCTCACTTTGTAGGTCTCTCCATTGTTTGGCTGAAGTTTAAGCCACAGGAGTGAGTTTAATTCTAGGCTCAAATAGCCTAGGAGCCATAGTCTCAGGAATTTCACCATATGATCTATTTTACAGGAAGACAGGTTTTGTTTTGTCTTGTTTTGTTATTATCTTTTGGTAAGAATAGCAGTTTCATGGAGTCATACATAGGCAGATTGAAATAGCCACTCTTAGAAGATCAGGTCATCTAATCCCATGATGTCTGAAATCTAGGGAGATAAAGCTGCTCTCATTTCAGAACTTGGAGGATGTCAATTTACTCCAAAGTTTCATGTATTCATTCATTTCATAAGGTGTCTTAAGAAACTTTTATGAGTCAGGCACAATTCTAAGTAATAAGGTTACCAGGATGAGCCAAACAGATATTATCTTTGCCCTAAGGGAATTTACATCCTGTATTTTAAGTTAAATAATCAAACAAATAATCACAAAACCCAAATTTGACTCATAGCAACCACTCCTTGGATTTCTGAGCAATATCTCTATGGAAGTAGATTGCCCAACCTTCCTTCTGAGGAGTGGCTGGTGGGTTTGAACCATCAGCCTTCTGGTTAGCAGTCAAATGCTTTAAGCACTA
>NW_006921590.1:14650640-14668303 GCF_000298275.1 Orycteropus afer afer | reverse complement strand
GTTGAAACCCATCAGCCACTCCTCGGAAGGAAGATGGGGCAATCTACTTCTGTAGTGATACTGCCTCGGAAACCCAAGAAGGGGTCGCTATGAGTCGGGGCCGACTCAATGGCACATAACAACAACAACAACAACATAGTTTATGGTGATACCTCACACTTTTGTGAGCTTTCCCTCTAGCAACCTCACTGGATTCTGACAGTGAAGATCTAAAAAAGAACCTCTTGTGGTTCTGGTAAGGGGAGAAGAAATCATGGTGAAATGTTCAGAGTCTTCTCCATATAAAGACCTAGTCTCCAGGTCAAAAGATTTTGTTACAGCCTAGTCCCAGCTGATAAAAGAGTATTTCTCTCACTGCAATCTCTCTCTATTCTTGTCTTACCAAAAGGAACTACCTCTGAGAAATACTTTCAGAAATCCCAAATTGAGAGAGGAGACAAAAACAAGGACACTTGAGAAATTTGACATTCTAGCACCTGTAACTACAGGAAACAAAAAATGCAATGCCACCCCTGGCCAGATTAACATAAACCATCACACTAAAGACCTATGTACATAAATTTCTATTATTAGCCTAAACAATGACTATCTTTCAAGAAAAACACAAGACATGGCATAAGGCAGGGGGAAAAAGTAGTCTAAAGATATAAAGCAATCATCAGAATCAGGTTCAGATTTGACACAGATGTTGGAATTTTCAGACACAATATATGGAATAACTATGAATAATACATTAAGAGCTCTAGAGGAAATTTGAGATAACATGAGTAATGTAAACAGAGAGATTAGAACTGTAAGAAATAGTGAAAAGGTCTGAAAATCAAAAACCTTGTCACAGAAATGAGAATGCCTTCGGTGGACTCATCAGTAGACTGGAGAAAATCAAATAGGAACCAATGAGCTTGAAGATAGATTAATAACAAATGGCAATGTCAATTTCTGGCAAGGATGTGGAACAACTTATTCACTCTTATTCATTGTTGGTGAGCATATTAGCAATTTCTTACAAAGATAAACATATTGTTAACATACAGCAATTGCTCTCATATACATTTACTTAAATGACCTAAAAATTTATGTCACCAAAAATAACTGCATGTGAATATTTATAATGACTTTATTCACAATCTGGGGAAAAAAGGGAAGTAGACAAGATGTTCTTCAATAGATTAATGGAAAAACAAATTGTGGTGTGTCTGTATAATGAATTATTGTTCAACAAAAACGGAAAGAGCTATCAAGTCAAACAACATATACATGAATCTTGAATGTTATTTCTAAGTGAATGAAGGCAGTTTCAAAAAGTTATATAAGGTATTATTACAATTATATGACATTCTGGAAAAGGCAAACCTATAGAGACAGTATATAGATCAGTGTTCACTGGGTAGTGAAGGGGAAGATGTTAAAACTAATCTGATAGTACTATAATGATGGATATGTGACATGAAGCATTTGTCAATCCCGTAGAACTTTATAGTACAAAGAGTGAACTTTAATATACACATATTTTTAAAAGCCATTTAGGAGGTTGAAGTAGTCCAGTACAGAATGTAGAATATGACAAAAGGGTTTAATTGTATGAAAAATGTATGAAACAACTTCACTGAAATTGCTAGAGGAAAAAGGTACTAATGAAAGTTACTATGGAATTAAGTGGAGTCAGTAGGACCAAAGGCAAAAGATGCACATGCACTGCAGTCTAGTTGATACAGTTGTTTCCCATGGTGACATGTGTTAACAATTCTGAAACAACTATATTTGTATACTGGAATTGATAATTAAGGAAATAGGTGACAGATAATAGGAGCCAGGTTTCTCACTGTTGAAGTGTCAAATTACAGACCAGCAAGGGGTGGAGGCTAGAATGATCCACGTGATAATGGATTAGAGTTGGAGACATCAGTATAAACTCATGTTTAGCTTAATATAGACACATATATGAAATGATTTATAGATATATGCATGTACATGGGTTAGTATATACACATAGATTTCCTTTACTGTCAGCTGAGAGAGTCTAGAAAGAAAAATCAAGCACATCTAGCACCTAGACCTTAGTTTCTAATACTATTCTGCAATAGAAGGAATCATGCCATCTTAAAAAAAATGACTAATTCTAAGACAGGGGAAGGAAAATATAAAATGAGCCTTGAGAATTTGTAAATGCTAGAAAATAATAAAGTGCTCAAAGTACAAAACAAAAAAATACAATTGTGGGCTATATCAGAGATACAGGAGCCAATGGAAATTTCTCCCAGTGGACAAAGCTGGAAAAGTTTGAAAAAAAAATATATATATATAAAGTAGCATTCAAGTTAAATTATAGCATTAAATTATAACCTAGAATAGAAACTAAATATCCATGAGTCTATACTAATATAAACTTGTGATTTAGTAAATAACAGACAAATATTCCTTAAAAAAATATCCCAAATAATTTATGTAGTTACTCCACCCTCATGGTGGTAGAACATAACTCCCCACTCCTTCCATGTGGGCTACACAAAGTACATCCTTCCAAAGTGTAGAAAGCAGGGGTGGGGGTGGGAAGGACACTTAAATCTAGACTACTCATAAGAAAAACACCAGGAAAATCTCAACTGAAGGATATTCTACAAAATATCAGATCAGTACTGTTTAAAATTCTAAGTTCATAAGAACAAGAAAAGCCTGAAAAACTGGCAAGGTCAGGAAGAGCCCAAGGGAACATGATATCTAAATGTAGTGTAACATCATGGCTGGGATCCTGGGACAGAAAAAATGACATTAAGTAAAAACTAGGGAAATCTGAACAATGTATGCGAAGTATGGACTTCAGTTGATAGTAACATATTAACGTTGTTTCGTTGATTGTGATAAACGTGTCATTCTATTATAAGACAGGAGCTGTGGTGGAGTAGTACCTAAGGCATTTGACTGCTAACCGTAAAGCTAGTGTTTGAAACCCCCAGCCACACCTCAGAAGGAAGATTGGGCAATCTACTTACATAGAGATACCACCTCAGAAACCCAAGGAGAGGTCGTTATGAGTCAAATCGACTCCACAGCAGTGAGTTTGTTTGTTTGTTTTAAGAAGTCACCAGCCTTGCTAGTTTCCCACACACTCGGAATATGAGTCTGTATTCATGTGAATGGTGAAAACCTAGTAAGACTCAGAGGGCCTTCCTTTTAGAGACCGTTTACTTCTGCCTGAATGTAAACAAAAGCAGAAGCATAAAATGGCCAATTTCATGTTCAGATGCTAAACTGTAAGACCAGATTAATACTTACCATACACCTGCAATTACATACCAAAGCACACAGTGCACTGCATACTCCAGATAGAAGTGTGATCACATCTCCCTGGCGTCATCTAACTGCTATAAGCCAAGACTTTTACTGAAGGGTTTTTTTGTCTGTAAGCATAGTTACAATAATATGGCAATTTTTGAGTTATGATTTCCAGGGAAGTCTTCCATTATATGATCCAATCCAGCTTTAAAACTACTTCTTTTGCAAAGTATATAGAATAACTACTATCCAGACAGTCAAAAAAATCAAACCAAACTCACTGCCATTGAGTCGGATCCGAGTCAATAGTGACCCTTCTTTTGGTTTCCGAGGCGGTATCACTACAGAAGTAGATTGCCCAACTTTCCTTCTGAGGAGTGGCTGGTGAGTTTGAACCTCCAGCCTTCGGGTTAGCAGTCAAATGCCTTAGGCACTATGACACCAAAAATAATTTTTATATCCTGACAATAGATATTTTGTATTTTTGGTCTCTGAGGGCTTCCGTGTTAGCATTCGGAAGGCTTATTTCCTTATAGACAACAGAGGGAAAAGGAGGAGAATGATTTGAAAAGGCAAAGAGAGAAGTACATGAAATATTTAATATTTATTGGGCATTGCCTCATGATGGGAACTACATGAGATTTCAAATCACATAGACTTTCTGCTTGAGAAACATGAAAGAAAAAAATGTGAAAAAAATAAAGAGATAACAAACATATGCAAGATATAAATAAAAAGCACACACCTCAAGAAAACTTACTTATGAGAAAAGGAGGAAACTCAGACAAATATTTCCTCTCTTTTTCAAATACTTGAAAATGTAATCTCTCTGAGCAAATAGCTCAATAAAAAGATGGAAATATTCAAAGAAGATATTTCAAGACCACAGAATATAAAAAATTATGAAAACATAAAAATTAGAGTTGTAAGTTATAATATAGAAGATGATAAAATAAATATAAATTAAAATATAATCAGTCATATGTTGAGTGGATTGGGGAAAAATAATACAAAAGAAAATATAAAGAACTAAGATATAAATATTATGATTAAATTAATAGATATAGAAGACAAAGGAAGAAACATTTCTGAGTATCAGAAGTAAGTGAACATAAAAAATATTACAAATGTTAAAGAAAAAAATTATATTGAATGTTGATGTTATGAGCCGTCGAGTCAGACCTGACTCATAGAGAACCCTCCTTGGGTTTCCAAAGGCAGTATCACTACTGAAGTAGATTGCCCAACCTTCCTTCCAAGGAGTGGCTGGTGGGTTTGAACCGCCAGCCTTCTGGTTTACAGTCAAATGCCTTAGGTACTACACTACCAGAGCTCCCCTATATTGAATAGTCAAATCAAAAAAATGTCAGAGTTTCGAAAAACAAACATAGAGGCCTACGAGTAGAGACACAAGGTACACAGAAGTTACAAAATTTTACCTTGGCTATAAATCTCCCCACCATCACTCTCAATGTCACAAGAGAGTATTTCCAGCATTAATTTATTAATGATTGAACAATATTTCATTATAAGACTTTATAAGATCATCCCTTCTTGAAAATATCTGAACATAAATCACAATTTTATTTAGACTAGTTGTTTTGTTTTTTAACTTTTTATTATGATTTGGGTGAAAGATTACAGAGCATATTTGTTTTCCATTCAGCAGTTCATACACATTTTGTTTCATGACATTGATTGCAGTACCCACAATGTAACAGCTCTCTTTCCACTTCCTGTCAGTGGTTGACTTTTCCCTCTGTCCTTCTTTCCTATGTGTTCCTGCCTTCTGAACTTTCTCTCTGGACAGATGCTGATTTTTCTAAGTAATTAGAAAAATTACTGGTGTAATTGCTCACTTTGTAGGTCTCTCCATTGTTTGGCTGAAGTTTAAGCCACAGGAGTGAGTTTAATTCTAGGCTCAAATAGCCTAGGAGCCATAGTCTCAGGAATTTCACCATATGATCTATTTTACAGGAAGACAGGTTTTGTTTTGTCTTGTTTTGTTATTATCTTTTGGTAAGAATAGCAGTTTCATGGAGTCATACATAGGCAGATTGAAATAGCCACTCTTAGAAGATCAGGTCATCTAATCCCATGATGTCTGAAATCTAGGGAGATAAAGCTGCTCTCATTTCAGAACTTGGAGGATGTCAATTTACTCCAAAGTTTCATGTATTCATTCATTTCATAAGGTGTCTTAAGAAACTTTTATGAGTCAGGCACAATTCTAAGTAATAAGGTTACCAGGATGAGCCAAACAGATATTATCTTTGCCCTAAGGGAATTTACATCCTGTATTTTAAGTTAAATAATCAAACAAATAATCACAAAACCCAAATTTGACTCATAGCAACCACTCCTTGGATTTCTGAGCAATATCTCTATGGAAGTAGATTGCCCAGTCTTCCTTCCAAGGAGTGGCCAGTGGGTTTGAACTGCTAGCCTTAAATACCTTAGGCATTATATGGCACCAGAGCTCACAAAATTAAATAATCACAGAAATAATCACAAAACCCCAAACCAAACCTATTGCCATTGAGTCAAGTGCAACTCATAGCAACCCTACAGGACAGAGTAGAACTGTTTCATAGGGTTCCCAAGGTTGGAATTTTTATGGAAATAGCCTGCCTCAGAAACCCAGTGGGGGTCGCTGATTTGGAATCGACTCAATGACAGTGAGTTTAGTTTTTGATTATTTGTGTGTGTGTGTATAACCCAAAACTAAACTCACTGCCATTGAGTCAGTTCCAACTCAGAGACCCCCACTGGGTTGGGCAATCTACTTCCATAGTGATACTGCCTCAGAAACCCAAGGAATGGTCACTGTGAGTTCGGTCTGACTCAACGGCACATAACAACAACAATATGTGTGTGTAATTTCTTATATGATAGGCTAAGGCATTTGATTGCTGCCTAGAAGGCTGATGGTTCAAACCCACCAGCCACTCATCAGAAGGAAGATTGTGCAATCTACTTTTGTAGAAATACTATCTCAGAAACCCAAGGAAGGATCTCTATGAGTCAAATCTGACTCGATGGCAGCGAGTTTGTTTTTTTGGTTATATGAGATATTGTGGTTGTTAGGTGCCTTCGAGTTGGCTCTGACTCATAAACACCCCATGTACAACAGAATCAAACACTGCCTGGCCCTGTGCCAGCCTCACAATCCTTGCTATACCTGAGTCCATTGTTGTAGCCACTGTGTCAGTCCATCTCTTTGAGGGCCTTGCTCTTTTTTGTTGACCCTCCACTTTACCAAGCATGATATCCTTCTCCAAGGAATGGTCCCTTCTGACAACGTGATCAAAATAGGTGAGGCGAAGTCTGGCCATTCTCACTTTCAAGGAGCATTCTGGCTGCACTTCTTCCAGGACAGATTTGTTCGTTCTTTTGGCTGTTGCTGTTGTTATGTGCTGTCAAGTCAGACCTGACTCATAGCGACCCCTCCTTGGGTTTCTGAGGCAGTATCACTATGGAAATAGATTGCCCAACCTTCCTTCTGAAGAGTGGCTGGTAAGTTTGAACCACCAGCCTTCTGGTTAGCAGTCAAGTGCCTTACGCACTATGCTACCATAGCTCCTGTTCTTTTGGCAGTCCATGGTAATTTCAGTATTCTTCACCAGCACCACAACTCAAAAACATCAACTTTTCTTTGGTCTTCTTTATTCATTGTGCAGCTTTTACATGCATATGAGGTGTTTGAAAATACCATGGCTTGGATTAGGGTTAGGTGCAGGTTAGTCTTCAAAGAGACCTCTTTTCTCTTCAGCATTTTAAGAGTCTTTTGCAGCAGAGTTGCCCAGTGAGGGGGAGGGCAGAGTTGTATGATTTCTTGACTGTTGCTTCCATTGATATTGATTGTAGAACCAAGTAATATGAGATCTTTGACAACTTCAATCTTTTCTCCATATACCATGATGTTGCTTATCGGTCCAGTTGTGAAGATTTTCGTTTCTTTATGTTGAGATATAATTCATACCGCAGACTGTAGTCTTTAATCTTCATCAGTAAGTGCCTCAAGTCATCTTCACTTCCAGTAAGCAAAGTCATGTCATCTGCATATCACAGGTTGTTAATGATTCTTCCTCCAATCCTGATGCCATGCTCTTCTTCATATAGTCTAGTTTCTCAGATTATTTGGTCAGGATACAGATTGAATAAGTATGGTAAAAGGATACAACTTACTATCATATATAATAATTTTGTCAACTATATAAAAAGAAATTTCAGAATTTGTAAATTGTTTCTTAAAAATTCAAATCAGACACAGGGATCGGTAAAGGATGCAATTGCAGTTTAGATCTCTACGATAGCCTTTGATTTCTTGGTCAGATTTTGAAAGGTAGAAAGCAAGAGACAACATAAAACTTCCTTTTTGCCATGTTTCAGTAGAAGATGTTCAGTCTTTGGTTAATTCTAAAATTACACTGGGAATGGAGGAATGTGGTAGTTTGGTTTGTGTGTCAACTTGGCTGGGCCTGGTTGAGTGGCTGGGCAGCTGGTGGTAGTTAATCCCTATGAGGAGACTGGCAATCAGCTCCAAGGTGTGATCTACCACGAGCAGCTGGGTAGCTGCCTTTGGGTATGTGGTCCGCTTCCTGTATATAAGGAGAAGCTTTGAGAATGGTCTCTAGCCTATGGCCCACTTGGACCCTGCATGTAGCCATGTCTTTGTTGAGCAGCCTACTATGCTCTGCCGACCTTGGGACTTACAATGGACTTAAGTTAATGGCCTGCCATGTGGTTTGGAAACATCGGGCTGTGCCTTTTTCCTTGTCAACCTTGTGGCTTCTCAGCCTCAGCAGCCAGCAGCTGTCTGAGTGAAGAAATGCCTCTAGCTCCAGTGGGCCAGGAACAGGAGGCAAAGTTGGACCCCAAGGTGAGGGGCTTTCACCCAGCCCCTAGAGCCTGGCACTTTGAACTTGGACTTAAAGCCTCCAAATTGTAAGAATAAACTCGTTTGTTAAGGCCATCCCACGTGTGGTGTATTCCTGTCAGAGCGGCACTAGGTAACCAGAATGAGGATTAAGCTGCCTGAGTAGTGAAGAGCAATTAACCCAACATGTTTTCTTCAGATCATATTAAATTCATGTTAAGCAAAGAACACTATTTATCTGAGAAAGACTTGAAATACATAAATTAGAATATAGTATTGTAAGAACCTATATGAAAACTGAAAAATTAAAGAGTATACAGGTGTCAGACATCAAGGTGAGGAACTGAGCAAAGCATGGTGGATAGAGGCAGGTAACAACATATGCTCTTAATCTGTAACTGATGAAATAAAAAACAGGGAAATTGTCTCAAACCAAACACAAGTACGGGTGACAATGTTTGTTTTCAGATGTTTTTCTTTTTGTTATGTTTTGTTTTTGAAGCAGAAGTCACTCCTTTCTTGTGCAGAAATTTGTTTTCTTCTTGGATAGTTCACTCAAAATGCATGGCTTATTTCAGGTAGAAACAGAAGAGCAATGTCTAAATACAGGAAAGTTTCTGATAGCATTTTTATAGGGATAATATAAAATTTTGTTTTAATTAAAGAAATGAAAACTAACAAAGAAAAGCTATTTAGATAAAAATTATTGTGACACTAAGTTTACTGTTTATAAACGTTTATCGGAATTAAACATGGGTTAGTTATATGTGATAGACACCGTGCTTACCATCCAGATGCTCTCTTTGGACAGAAAGATGTACATTTCCAGCAGGTTAGAGTGTTGCCAACTAGCAGTCCTCAGATCTCTGCCCCCTCCAGAAATATCCCACAGCTAAAGAAAGTTTCCTTGCCCAAGATCACATCCTCATCCTTGGGGCAGCCTGTATCTATGGACTGGTTTATGTGGAGCAGCTGAGTAGCTGCTCTAGGGATGTGGGCTGCTTCCAGTATATAAGAAACCACTTTGAAGAAGGTTTCCAAATTTTTGGCACACTTGAACCCTTCATGTAGCCAAGTCTTCACTCATGCTCTGCCGATCTTGGGATTTTTTAATCGTTTTGAATCAATGGCCTGCCATGTGGTTTGATAATATCAGGACTATAACTTTTCATTTGTCAACCTTGGGTTTGTCAGCCTCATCAGCCAGTATCTGCCTGAGTGAAAAAAATACCTCTAGCTTCAGTGGGCCAGGAACAAGAGGCAGAGCTAAAGCCCAAGGTCAAGGGGTTTTTACCCACACCCTAGAGCCTGGCAGTATGGATTCAGACATCTAAGCTTCAGAACTGTAAGTGAATAAATTCCTCTTTGTTAAAGCCATCCCATTTATGGTATATTCCTGTTAGAGTGGCACTAGGTAAACAAAACATAAGGCTATAAATACTATACCTTTTTACTCCTCCTTGAGACAACTCTGAAAGCTCAAATTAGTTTTAGTTTTCCAGCAGGGCCACATGTATCCTTTAATAGGACTTTGCTATCATAGCATTGCAGATAATCATCTCTTTCTGGGCAATCTTGCTTCTTTCTCATTCCCAGAATGAGAAATTCCCATGCTTCCTTTCCTCAACCAATGATGAAGGTGTGGCTGAGGAATAAGTTTCTGACAAAACCTTGTAGGGATGAAATTTTATCCTCAAAGATGCAGAATACACTCTAAATCAATGTATATTATGATATTGTGCTTTGCTCCCATATATAGAATGCAGAGTCTGCAAACCAGAAGGAGAAAATAGGGGCATGCCCTGTTTACTCTCACTTTGAGAAACATTTTTGGGGAATTTGTACTTCTCAGATTTGTAAATCCAAACTCAGTAGGTTGACGATCCTAGTTCCCAAATGTGAATGCTTCCACTAAAGACACAGAAGGAGTCTTAATGAACTGTAAGCTATACCTGTCATCAAGTACCTCATACTCCTTGTGCTAAGGGACCAGAAGGCAATAAAAGGAATAATTGACCCTCTATTCTAACTCATGGTGACCCTCATTGGGTTTCCAAGGCTATAAATCTTTATGGAAGGCAGGATACCACTTCTTTCTTCCATGCAGCAGCTAGTGGGTTTGAGCCATCAACGTTTTGGTTAGCAGCCAAAAGCCTTAACCACTGCACCACCAGAGTGCCTTACTCTTAGGGAGACTAAGCCTTACTCTGGATGTATTTTGCATTCAGATGATCCCCTTAGGCAACTATTGACATTCTTTCCAAAATTTTGATAGTAAAAGGAAAAATACAACAACCCAGGACAGAGAAGAACATGATGACAAGTGACTCAAGACACTTGAAGAGGATATGAATCATACCATCAGGGGAGTCACTTAAACCAGCAGATATGGTAGCTAAGGGTAAGGGGAAACTAGATTGATTAGTAGAGGAGGCAAATGATAAATATCAGTTGTGGTAAAATAATTTGAGGCAGGAATTATCATTTATTCTACTAATCTTCCTCTTAGAAATTCACCTCAGGATAAGAAGACTACAAGAATCCTGAAAGAGTTACTCCTTGAACTTACACAAGAAATATACTTGAGGAGTGCAAGGGGTGGACTGTATTACAAATTTTGCTGTGCTATGTAGCTCTGCTTTCAAAACTGATGGATCTATTCCCCTAGCTACTTGGAGTGCTGTTGGCTTACCAACTTGGGCTTAGTCTGTGGCAAAGCATCTAATCAATAGGGACTAACAATCTGGCCATTTGACCAGAGATTTCCAAAGTTGTCTACTAGGGATTCTATCTAGTTGTCCTCACCTGAATGGAGTTGCTTCACATAAGGGCTCGTGATCTTTCTGGGGCAGCTTGCATCTGGGGAAAGGATAGTACAAAGGCTTGGACTTATTAGTTAACTTTGAGATAACTCTGAAGGTCCAATTCCAGCTCTACAGTACTCTATGGAGTCATCTGTGTTTTTTGTTATGATTACATCATGGGCAAACTTTGGCTCTGCCCATTCTTGCTTCATTTCCATCCCCTACAGGTATAAATCCAAAGAGCTTTCCTTTGTCAACTTCCAGAATATTTATCTGTGTCTCATGGTTGGGTTCCTGGAGAATATAATCCACATCATTGTCCAAAGATAAGAGATGGTTAATGAAGAGGTTTTTATCCTTTAGATGGAATAAATACTATACAGTCATATATTTTCATGGTTTCAAGGAATGTTTAATAATGTAGCACATAAAATTTCATGTTGAATGAAAAATATGTCAGATACAGAACATGATCATGAAAGAAAGTGTGTGTGTGTGTGAGAGAGAGAGAGAGAGAGAGAGAGAGAGAGTGTATGAGAGAGAGAGAAAGAGAGATCTGAAAGAAAATGTCACAGATTTTGATAAAGGTGATCTAGGTTTACTTTTCTTCTTTTCCTTTGCAATTCTCTGTGTTTTCTCGGTCCTCCACAATTAATATGTATTTTTCTAATTGGAAAGGAATATTTTAATGGACATAACATTATTTGGTCTGATAACATGGTACATTTTAGGTTGTACATTGAGGTTAACAAGATTTTTATACATAACTAGGATGGCATTTTCCTGTTTATTATTTTAAGAGAATTATGAACTGCATCATGCTGGTCAGTGTTGTGATTCTTTCAATAGTAAAACTGCATTTTCTATAGTTGTTATTTTTATACATATCCCTAAAGAGAGCTTCCCAGGTTAACATCTGGCTTGTGTGTCTTTAGAACAAGAGCTATAGCTGGCCACATTGCAGTTCTTGCAGTATCCAGACACAGAGAGTGGGGGTGTATGCAGGCTACAGTGCTTGGACAGTGACAAAGCATCTAATCTGCAGGCATCAACTCTCTGGCCATTATGACTCAGGCTTTCTAAAGATGGTTACTAGGGATGCTATCTAGTTACTGCTTTCAACCTCCAGTCTTCATACTTCCCTTCTGATGAATTTATTCTCCCCTCTGACCCCTCAACACTGTCATGTAACCTTGGGCTCAAAAGCAAGCAAAGTAATTGAGAAAGAAGAGTGCATGTCTGTGTTTGCATGTGCACATACATGATGCACACCTGCTCAGGAGCTCACGCTTAAGGAGTAAAGTGGTGTCCCTTTTAAAAATAAATTCCCTCAAGAGCTGAATTCTTCTAAATTGAAAATATCCTTTATTTTGACTGACTGGCTGATATGATGTCTGGTTAAGTGATTGCCTTCCGAGTGCTGTTACTAGCTCCTGATACAGGCTGACAAGCCCAGGTAACCACAATGAGCATCTGTGGCCAGAGGCCGTTAAATGAACCAAGGAAAGAGGAGGATTAAAATGTCCTATAACTGTTGTTTCAGGAATGAGAATATAGCAACACAGCAGAAACATGAGCAGGGAAACAGAAGTATTAACTTGCTTTCTATTCTTGTTACCATTTTAAGATGAGATGCCTCTGCTTTTTCAAGGTAAATCTCACTCTTGTTATGTATTTCCTAAAATGCATGTGATTTCTGCAAGTGTCATGCTACCAAATCAGGCACATGAATTCCATTCCTTTTATTCATTTCCTTTTTTATACTCCCTACCAGCAAAATAATATTTTTCCAGCTAATGGAATATGAGATATGTGACATTTGTTATCAGAAATGAAAATATTCGTGACTTGCTTTTGGTAATTCATTTTTACCTTTGTATATCCACATTTAGTCTTACTTATTATTTTGAAAGAACTTAAACTGTTAAAACTAGCCTAGTAACTTGCATGGCAAATATAGCTATCAAAGAAACCTGAATCTTAGTATAAATCTTGTCAATGAATTAAGGGAGCAGATTATTACTGAACAAATGGCATTATAATTTAAGGTTGTTGTTGTTGTTATTTGTCATCAAGTCGGACCCGACTCACAGCGACCCCTCCTTGGGTTTCTGAGGCAGTATCACTACGGAAGTAGATTGCCTCATCTTCCTTCCGAGGAGTGGCTGGTGGGTTTGAACCACCACCCTTCTGATTAGCAGTCAAGTGCCTTAGGCACTATGCTACCAGATGAATTATAAAGTCACTTCCAATGTCTAATAATCAACTCATCTATTTTCAATGATATTTGTTACAGCATGCCATAGCATCAAAGGCCTATGGACATTCTTACAACATTCCTGACTGTGGGGGATTTGGGTTTATTCTGGAATCACGGCTTCAAGTACAAGCAATTTAGATCTGAGTATGCTTAAAATAATCAACTGCTTTCTCCCCTATGTGCCAAATTTAGGTGTACCTTCACATATAAAAAATTTGCCTCAAACAAAAAGTACCAGATTCACATCATACATTTAATCATTATTTGCCAAAGAGGCCAAATTAGACATCTTCAATAAGAGCACCTGAACTCACTGGACGTAAAGGTTGATACATATTTTTTTGAGTTAACTATAAGTAAATAAATTACATTAAGTATAAGGAGCTCTGGAGATATAGATACCTAAGGCATTTGATTGCTAACCAGAAGGCTGATGGTTCAAACCCATCATCCACTCTGCAGGAGGAAGACTGGACAGTCTACTTCTGTAAAGATTTACTGCCCTGGAAACCCAAAGGGGGTCTCTATGAGTTGGAATCAACTTGATGGCAGTGAGTTTGGTTTTAGTTTTTTTTTGGTTAATTATATGGTAGTGTTTGTATATGTGTGTCGGGGTGTCTGTGTGTTTGTTTAACACAAAAAGAATACAAAATAATCAAGAGTTGTATGATTGCTTTAATTTAATTGATAAATGAAAATGTTTGAAATGAAAACTGAGGGGAGTATCTTTATAGTTGCCTATACAGCAATAAAGGGAGCTCTGATAGCATAGTGCCTAAGGCACTTGACTGCTAACCAGAAGGCTGGCGGTTCAAACCCACCAGCCACTCCTCAGAGGAAGGGTGGGCAATCTACTTCCGTAGTGATACTTCCTCAGAAATCCAAGGTGGGGTCGCTATGAGTCGGGTCCAACTCAACGGCACATAACAACAGCGTATAGCAATAAGGACAAAGCAATTCTCAAAATATTCAAATAGTTGTTCTATTTATCTATCTCATTTTGTTCTTCAAAATATTTTATGATATCAGCTATCAAATATTTGCCAAATATATAATTATTAAAAGGAGAAATAGATTTGATACACATAAGGGGAATGACTTTTTTAAAAAGACAAAGAAAAGAATGAAAATGAACATAAAGCTGATAGCTATTTAGTGCCTTTTTGTCTCAAAGGTTCTTACACACATGCTTTAAGTGTTAATAACTAACAATAAAACACAGATAGAATTCAAATTTGAGAATTCAGTTTACTTCTTCTCTTACTACTGCCTGAAATCCATCCTACATTCTCCTCCAATTATTAACAAAATGAAAATAATGTGTATCATCTGACTTAGTAACAAGCACAACTCCACTCAAGCATTCTTCTCTCTTTTCATGCATTCATTCGTCTGCTTGACAAATGTTCCTCCTTCCCCATATTATGTTGACATTGTGATACACACACACATACAAAGATACTCTGTTTCCTAATTCTAGTTGCTTACCACATGTGATAGGCTATGTGATATACTATCTAGGAAGTCAATGAGGCCTCAGTTAAGATCCTGACTCTGCTACATACTGGCTTTTTGTGCTAGAAATTGTTTGTTGCCTACCTAAAATTAATCTTCATTTTTTTTCTTAGAAACTGAACCTCCACCCTTGCCCCAAGTAGCATTCTATTCATTCATATGATGCTATGATTGGCCAAGGTCATGTAATAGAGAGTTGTGTGGAGTTTCCAAACACAGTCCTTAAGAGTAGGACAGGTAGCTTACCTTGGACCTTTGCTTCTTTCCACTATATTTTCTCCTAGTTCCTACCTGGAACATGGTTTCCATAGCCCTACAGCCATTTGGGTCAGTGAGGTCAAATTGGGGTTATGTCAAACACATAGGTTGGCAGAGCAGAAAGAGAAAGAGCATGAGTCCAAGATGACTTAAGGAGACTCCATAAAAACCATGAACTGTCTACTGATGTTGTTAAGCCTGTGAATGAAATTAAGTTATATTATGTATAAATCATGAGTATATTAATAACAATTACTAATTCATAAAATATATAATAATATTGTTGAGCTCCTTATTTCCCCTGAGTCTCCCTCTCTTCAGCTTTAACATAATAGTCTTCATTTTGTGGAATTTTTAATTGAAAAACATAATGTATGTAAAACAGCTTACATACAGGAGGATTACTCATGGCAGATACTCTGCTGAGCCTGAATCACTTGTGGTACAGTCTTACTCCTTATGTACAGAGAGTTCCATTTTGATATGTAAGAACTTGTACCATACCAAAGTTGATCAGGTTTGAAAATTATCTCTGAATACACTATAGAAATTAACTCCTGCCTTTTAAGTTAAATGGAATTCTTTCCTATATGAAAACTAATATCAATGTAGGATTTGAATAACAGAGAATAATAGTAAAGATGTCAGAAAGTATTGACATCTATTTAGTGCCAAAATTGTCAACTATTTAGTGCCAACCATAAATACTTTTGCTTTATGAGCTCCATGAGTTTGATAATTTATTGAGAAGAGAGAAATACCTACAAAGAATGTTTATTTCATTGCCATTGTGTTATGGTTTGAATTGTGGCCTCCAAAAATGTAAATTGTAAATCCTAACCCCTATACCTGTGGATGTAATCCAATTTGGGAATAGGGTTTTTTTAATTTTCTTTTTGGCTATGTTAATGAGTCATATCCATATAGGATGTGTTTTAAACCAATCCCTTTTGAGTGATCGGTTTTAAACCAATCTCTTTTTAAAAAGAACAGACTAAGCACACAAGCAAGCAAGTACAGATGGGAGAAGATAGATGCCATCCATGTGAAGATCACCAAGGAATGAAGGAGCAGGCACTAAAGAAAGAAACATTTTCCTCCAGAGCCAGCAAAGAGGAAAGCTGTACCCTAGAACTGTTGTTGTTGTATGTGCCATTGAGTTGGCCCCAACTCATAGTGACCCCTCCTTGGGTTGCCAAGGCAGTATCACTACGGAAGTAGATTGCCCAAACTTCCTTCCGAGGAGTGGCTGGTGGGTTTGAACCGCCAACCTTCTGGTTAGCAGTCAAGTGCCTTAGGCACTATGCTACCAGAGCTCCTACCCTAGAACTAGTGCCCTGAATTCATACTCCTAGCATGCTAAACACAGAAATTTGTTTGTTAAACCACCCATTCATGGTATTGCTGTTACAGCAACACTGAGCAACAAAGACACATGGCATATTGGCATTCATGGAAGTGAGGTCATCATGAGAACAACAAAACACAAGATATACAGTTACAGTGAGACTAGCAAAGTAGAAAAATGCCATATGTAAACTACTTTTATGAATTATTAAAGAATGTTCAAATTTTGCTATTGTGCAAACTAAATGTAGGCTTTTAAAGTTTAATTCTTATCATTTTAATTGTTTTCCAATGTATATGTTAATTTTTTAAAAAAATTTGTTGCTAAAAAATACACAGCAGAACACATACAAATTTAACAATTTCCATGTGTACAATTAAGTGACATTATGTTCTTCAAATTGTGCAATGATTCTCCCTCTTCTTTTCCAAATTGTTCCTCCCTTATTAACATAAATTGCCTACTAAAATTCCTGTCTAATCTTTTGAGTTGCCATTGTCTATTTTATCCCACACAGAGAGTTTTTAAAAGAGCACAATCCTTGAGTTCTAACATTAGTAATATTCTTTACTAATTAAGCTAACCTATTATTCGGTTTAAAAAGGAATTCAGGGAGAAACTTTTGCATTATCTTCAAAATTTAATGATTATCTCAGGGCTATAGTCTCAGGGATTCATCTAGCCTAAATGGCTCCAGAAAGTCTGCATTCTATAAGAATTTGATTTCTGTTCCACATTCCCTCATCCTTTTGATCAGGATTCTTGTATATAATCATTGATCAAAATGTTCTGCAATGGTAGCTGTGTACTACTCAGTTCTTCTGTTTCATGGTAAAGGAGGCAGTTGTTCATGGAGGCAATTAGCCACAAATTTCATTACCTCTTATTCCTAACTCTATTTCTTCCTCTGTTGCTCCACAAAAATAAAGACCAGTTGTTATACCTTGGATGTATGCTTGCAAGCTTTTAAGACTCCAGTCATTAAGCAAGTAACTTAGAAGTAGAACAGAAGCACTAAAGATGATACATACACATACATACATACATACATACATACATACATACCAAACCCACTGCCATTGAGTGGATTTCTACTCATAGTGACCAATAGGGTTTCCAAGGTTGTATATATCTTTACAGAAGCAAACAGCCTCATCTTTCTCCTGTGGAGCAGCTGGTGGAGTTGAAGCACCAACATTTTGGTTAATAGCCTAATGCCTTAACCACAGCACCACAAGAGCTCTCTCTCTTTCTCTCTACATACACACACACACACACACATATATATACATATATACATATATATATATATATATATATATATAT
>NW_006921590.1:14647003-14648712 GCF_000298275.1 Orycteropus afer afer | reverse complement strand
GCTGGTTTAGAGCATATACAGCCTCCTGAAGAACATTGCCCCAACCCTTCAAGGTATTGCCACCTAGCTGGCACCATATTTGTGTTTTTAAGAGGCCATTCCATTGTTCTATCAAACCAGCTGCTTCAGGATGGTGGGGAACATGGTAAGACCAGTGAATTCCATGAGCATAAGCCCATTGCTGCACTTCAAGTGCTGTGAAATTAGTCCCTTGATCCGAAGCAATGCTGTGTGGGATGCCATGATGGTGGATAAGGCATTCTGTAAGTCCACGGATGGTAGTTTTAGCAGAAGCATTGCATGTAGGGAAAGGGAATCCATATCCAGAATAAGTATCTATTCCAGTAAGAACAAAACGCTGTCCTTTCCATGATGGAAGTGGTCCAATGTAACCAACCTGCCACCATGTTGCAGGCTGATCACCCCGAGGAATGATTCCATATCGTGGACTCAGGGTTGGTCTCTGCTGTTGGCAGATTGGGCACTCAGCAGTGGCGGTAGCCAAATCAGCCTTGGTAAGCGGTAGTCCATGTTGCTGTGCCCATGCATAACCTCCATCCCTGCCACCATGGCCCCTACTACCACGGGGTCCAGTCAGCCCCATCGTATGTAAGTGTCTTAGTTCAATTAGGGCAGTTCCCACTGTCAAATCTGGTTTACATAAAATAGCAATCACAGCAGTCTTCAAGGATGGTGGAGCCCCCTTCACAAATTTATTCCTCACTGTACTGGTGAAAGGCATGTCTTCTGGACTCTCCATTCCTTGCTCTAGGGGTCTAAACTGATAAATGCATTCTAACAGGCCAATTTCCCTAAGTCTCTGGATACCTTCTTCTACATTAAACCAAGGCAGGTCTGGTACTTCAACTTGACTTGAAGTAGGCCACCGCATAATCCATGCTTCAGTAAGCCAACCAAATAAACTATTAGATCCTTTCTTAACCTCTCAAGCTGAGACATTGAATGAAGAATCCATACTTAGTGGACCTAAATCAATAAACTCAGACTGATCCAATCTTACATTCCTTGCACCATAATCCCACACTCTCAGTAGCCATTCCCATAGATATTCTCCAGGTTTCTGTCTGTACATATTGGTAAAATCAAGTAGGTCCTTTGGAGTATAGTGTATTACCTCCTCAGTCACACTTTCTATTTCACCTCTTGCAGCTTTTTTAGATTTAACCTTTGTTATGAGGCGAGCTGAGCTGTCAGAATAGGTGCTTGAGACAGTTCCTGAGAGTATTCAGGAATGTTTACCATGGCTCCTGCCTCACACAATAGCCCTACAGGACCGGTTTGGCTAGTTCCCTCAAGCTGAGGGGGAGGGGATAATGGTTTTACAGTAATCTGTTCAGATGGGAGGGATTCAACAGAATTCACAGGCTCCATATCCTGATCTTCCTGATCATCTGTCCATATGTCCCCATTCCAGGTTACAGGATCCCATTTTTTTCCAATCAATGCCCTCACTTTAATGTCAGACACCGTTCTGGGTTGGCAATTGAGCATGCGTTGTAAATCGGCCACTCTTACAATAAGACTCTGGATTTGAGTTTCAGCTGTGTCAGCCCTGGTAGTAGAAGCTACAAGGCTTTCTTTCAGAGCACAGCTGGAAGCACTGAGGTCATTCATGCAGCGCTTAAGCCGAGACTCAGCAGCTTTGAGCCCATCTCGCTCTCCCACCAATTTATCCAGTGTAGCTAGGA
>NW_006921590.1:14625607-14646494 GCF_000298275.1 Orycteropus afer afer | reverse complement strand
CTCCAGGAATGTGGCTCTTCCCAGGATGTCCCTGGATATCTTGGAAGCAGGCCACACCCCTAGGGAAACTCCCCGTGGGCAGACTGGCCACTCAGAACACAGTCATCTGATCCCATCATGAGAACAACCACACAGAACTGGGGTCCAGCCAAGTTGACACACAGCTCCAACTATCACAGTAGGTGAGATGAAGTCTGACCATTCTTGCTTCCAAAGAGCATTCTGGCTACACTTCTTCCAGGATAGACTTGATAGTTCTTTTATCAGTCCACAGTCCTTTCAGCATTCTTCACCAACACCACACCTCAAAAGCATCAACTCTTCTTCGGTCTTCCTTATTCATTGTCTAGCTCTCACATGCATATGAAAATATGAGTCAGGAACACCTAGTCTTCAAGGAGATATCTTGGCTCTTCAGCATTTGAAAAAGGTCTTTCGCAACCAATTTGCCTAGTGCTATACGTTGTCTGATATCTTCACTGCTGCTTCCAATGGTGTTGATTGTGTGTTCTTCCCTTTTGGTTTTCTAACTAACTCCAGGTTTTTGCAGATTTCATTATAATAATTGACTTTGTCTGCTCAAGCTGCTCTTTGAAGTTTTCTGTTCAGTTCTTTTGTCATTTCTTCCATTTGTTTTAACTACCCTTCACTCAAGAGCAAGTTTCAGAGTCTCTTCTGATAGCCATTTCGGTCTTTTCTTCCTTTCCTGTCTTTTTTTTTTTTTTTTTAATTTTTATTGTGATTTGGGTGAAAGTTTACAGAATAAATTCACTTTCTATACAGGAGCTCACATAAACTTTCTCTCATGACATTGACTACAATTTCCCACAATGCTACAGCTCTTCTCCCATTTCCTCCCCATAGTTACCTCTTGCCTGTGTCCTTCCCTCCCATGCACTGCTACCTCCCGAGCTGTCTCCCTGTGCATATACAGCTCTTCTATTCTCCCATAATTGATCTCTCCAAGGACTGTATCTACCTAATTTCAATGTTCAGCTCATATGCTTGCCTATTCTTTGGCTGACAGCCGAAGGAGTGGGTTCAATTCCAGACCTGAAGGACAGCTAAGGGCTATGGTCTCAGTGGTTCCACCAGGCTCTATCAGACCAGCAAACCTGGCCTTTTCTTTTCTTTCTTTCTTTCTTTTTTTTTTTTTTTGATGATTTTGAGTTTTGTTCCACCTTATTCTCCCACTCTATCCAGGATCTCCTAAAGAGATCCCCCTCCAAGTGGTTGACAGTGGTAGCTAGGCACCATCTAATTCTTTTCTTTTCATAGTCATATAGGCTGAGGATCGCATGGTGTACCAGTTGCTTGGACTAATTGTTTCCACGAGTCTTTGGTTTTCTTCATTCTTCTGTTCTCTGGATGAGGAGAGACCAATCATTGCATCTAGATGTCAGCTTGCAGGCTTTTAAGATCCCAGTCACTTTCACCAAAGTAGGATGTGAAACAATGTTTCTGTGTAGTATGTTATGCCAATTGAGTTTAATGTCATCTGTGGCCATGGTCTTGAGCCCACAGGTCCAACTACTCACTCTCTCTGGGTAGCTGACTGTGACCAAGAAGTGACTACAACCTTATCCCTCATCAGCTCTACTAAATACCTGGGAATTCTTACAGAACATACAAATACACTTATAGAAACATTATCTCCCAACCCTATACATGGTCTTGAGTACACTTCTCCCTTCATGGATGTACCTAATAGTTCAGCTAGTCCACCCACCTATCCACGCATAGATCAATGTTTGCATTCACTGACAATGTAGTGCTGTATATGCAAAAGGATTCCTCTTTGTTGTGTACCTCACATGCACCTCTCTGTCTCTTCTCTTCCTCAGTACCACCATGTTGATCACTAACATTTGGCACATTGCCATTCTCTTCACCCAAATCAATACTTGTCTCTACCTATCTAGCAGTGTTCCCTCCACTCCCACCCCCCAACCCTGGTAACAAACAAAGAAAATTTCCTGCCATGTATAAATATTTCCTTGACTTTTTACAATAACAGACTGATACAATATTTGTCCTTCTGTAATTGACTTATTTCACTCAGCATAATGTCCTCCAAGTTCATTCAAGTTATGCTGTGTTTTTTCCAATTCTGCGTTATTTTTCAGGGTTGCATAGTATTCCATTGTGTATATGTACCATAGTTTGGTTATTCATTCTTTTGTTGATGGGCACCTAGGTTGTTTCCATCTTTTGGCTATTGTAAATAGTGCTGCAATGAACATGGGTGTGCATATGTCTGTTCTTGTCAAGCCTCTCACTTCTTTAGGACATACCTAATAATGGAATGGCTGGGTCAAATGGTATTTCTAATTCCAACTTTTTAAGGAATTGTCATACTGCTTTCCACAGTGGTTGTATCATTTGACAGTCCCACCAGCAGTGTGTGAGAATCCCAATCTCTCTGCATCCTCACCAGCATTTGTTATTTTCTGTCTTGTTGAACTTTGCTACTAGTGCTGGGGCAAGACGGTATCTCATTGTTGTTTTGATATGCATCTCTCTAATGGCTAATGATCATGAGCATTTCTTCATAAATTTGTTGGCTGCCTGAATATCCTTTTTGGTGAAGTGTCTATTCATGTCTTCTGCCCATTTTTAATTGGACTATTTTTCTTTTTGCTATTCAGGTGCTGGAGTTTTCTATAAAGTCTAGAGATAAGTCTCTTGTCAGATATGTCATTGTCGAATATTTTTTTTTTCCAATCTGTAGGTTCTCTTTTGACTCTTTTGGAGACGTCTTTGGAAGCACATAAAAATTTAATTTTCAGAAGGTCCCAGTAATCTAGTTTATTTTCTGCTGTTTGTGCATTTTGGGTTATTCTTGATAGTTCATTTATTCCATATATTAGGGCCCCTAAATTTGCCTCTAGTTTTTCCTTGAGGAAATTTATGATTTTAAGTTTCACATTTAAGTCTTTGATCCATCTGTGTTTTTTTTTTTATATGGCGTGAGATACAGATCTTGTTTCATTTTTCTGCAAATAGATAGCCAGTTTTGCCAGCACCATTTGTTAAACAGACAATTTCTTTCCCATTTAATGGATTTCAGCCCTTTGTCAAATATCAGCTGACCATAGGTCAATGGATCTGTTGTTGTACCAATACCAGGCAGTTTTATCTACTGTGGCTGTATAGTAGGTTTTAAAATCTGAGAGTGTGAGACCTCCTACTTTGTTCTTTTTCAATATTGCTTTGCTTATCTGGGGTCTCTTTCCTTTCCATATTAAGTTAGTGATTGGTTTTTCCATATTTTTAAAGAATGCTGATGGGATCTGGATTGGGATTACATTGACTGTATAGATTGCTTTGGTTAGAATTGACATTTTCACAATATTCAATCTTCCTATCCACAAATATGGTATGTTATTCCATTTGTGTAGATCTCTTATGGTTTCTTGAACTATAAAGTTTTCTTTGTACAGGTCTTTTGTGTCCCTGGTAAGATTTATTCCCAAATATTTTAATTTCTTTGCTAGCTATTGTAAATGGTATCGATTTCTTTATTTCTTTTACAGCAATCTCTTTGCTGGTGTAGAGGAATCCAACTGATTTTTGGATGTTGATCTTGTATCCTGCCACGATGCTAAATCTCTCAATTAGTTCCAGTAGATTTTTGACTGAGTCTCTTAGGTTTTCTACATATAGGATCATATCATCAGCAAATAGGGATAGCTTGACTCTGTCCTTACCAATTTGGATGCCTTTGATTTTCCTTTCTTACCTTATTGCCCTAGCTAGGACTTCTAATACAACATTGAATAGAAGTGGTGATAGAGGGCATCCTTGCCTGGTTCCTGTTCACAAAGGGAATGGTCTCAAGTTTCTCTCCTTTGAGAATAATGTTGGCTGTTGGTTTTGCATATATGCTTTATTATGTTGAAGAATGTCCCTTCTATACCTATTTTTCTGAGAGTTATGATTAGGAACGGATGTTGAATTTTATCAAATGCCTTTTCTGAATCGATTGATATGATGACCTGTTTCTTTTGCTTTATTTTATTTATGTGGTAGATGACATTGCTTTTCTAATGTTGAACCATCCTTGCATACCTGATATGAACCCCACTTAGTCATAATGAATTATTTCTTTGATATGTTGTTGGAGTCTATTGGTTAGGATATTGTTGAAGATTTTTGCATCTATATTCATGAGGGATATTGGTCTATAGTTTGCCTTTTGAGTAATATCTTTGCCTGGTTTTGGTATCAGTGTTATGCTTGCTTCATAAAATGAATTTGGGAGAATTCTATTCTTTTGTATGTTCTGGAATAGTTTGAGTAGGATTGGTATAACTTCTCTGAAAGTTTGGTAGAATGCTCTGGTGAAACTGTCTGGGCCAGGACGTTTTTTTTCTTGATAATTTTGTTGTGACCTGTTCAATTTATTCTTTTGCTATTGGCCTGTTCAACTTTTCCACCTCACTCTGTGTTAGTCTAGGTATGTAGTGTGCTTCAAAAATCTATCCATTTCTTCCAGATTTTCACATTTGTTGGAGTTCAGTTCTTCATAGTATACTGATATGATCCTTTTTATTTCAATTGGTTCAGTTGTGATATTGCCCAACAAATGTATAGATATCAAAATTTGTTAGTGCTTACCAGTGGAAGGAAAAAAGGGTGGTAGTTATTGCTTATAGAGCACTGAATTTCTTTTGAAGGTGATGGAAAATTCACATTGATTGAAATTAATGGTTCTAGGAGCTCTAGTGTTGTAGTGCCTAAGGCATTTGACTGCTAACCAGAAGGCTAGCAGTTCAAACCCACCAGCCACTCCTCTGAAGAAAGATTGGGCAATCTACTTTCATGGAGATACTACCTCAGAATCCCAAGGAGGGGTTGCTACAAGTTGGTTCCAACTCAACAGTAGTGAGTTAGTTATACATGTTTCTGTTTTTGTCTTTGTATATAAGTTAGGTCATATAATATTTGTCCTTTAGTGACTAATTTATTTCACTCAACTTAATGTTTTCAAGCCCCGTCTGTATCGTGGCATATATCAGGACTTCAGTTCACATTCTGGCTGGTACATACATACAATGGAATACTACTCAGCCAGAAAGACAAACTTATCTATGTTTAAGCTGCACATCTTCCTTCCAAGGAGTGGCTGGTAGGTTTGAACGACCAGCCTTCTGGTTAGCAGTCAGGTGCCTTCAGCACTGTGCTCCCAGCTCCCTCTCACAGCAGACTTTGAGCCTCTCACAGTTTAGGAGGCTAAAAGTCCTAATTCAGGGCACTGGCCCTAAGGAAAGGCTCACTCTCTCTGTTCACCCTGGAAGAAGGTTCTTGTGTCTGTTCACCTTTTATTCTAAGGTTCTTTGGAGATCATGTGGCATGTATTTTGTCCTTCATTTGTGCTTGCTTGTTTTGCTTGCTTAGTCTGCTCCTTTGTATCTCAAAAGAGATTGGTTCAAGTCACATCCTACACTAATATTACCTCAGTAATATAACAAAGAAAATCCATTCCCAAATAGGAATATAACCACAAGTATTTGGGTTAGGATTTACAATACATATTTTGAGGGGACACAATTCAATGCATAGCATTCCACATTTTGGTCCTCCAAAATTCATTTCCTTCCCAAATGCAAGATACGTTTACTCCATCACATCATCTCAAAAGTCTTAAATCAACTTTAATTCCACAATCTTATTCTCTGAATTATCTAAATCAAATATGGGTGAAATTTTAGGCATATTCTGTTAGGGCAAAATTCCTTTGTATCTTTATGAATCTGTAAAATCTAAAAGACAAGTTAACTGGTTCTGAAGTGCTATGGTAGAATAGGGACAAGGTAGACATTTCCATTACAAATGGGAGAAATTGGAGGGAAAGTCCAAAACCTAGCAGAACAAATTACATTAGCTCTCAAGACTTCAAGGTAATCCTCTGTTCACAGGACCATCTGGGCAAGGGTCCTTGCCCTTCTGACTCTAAATTTTGGCTGCATTTTCTAAATTCTTGGTGGAAGCCTTTCAGCACTGGGCTTCAGCCACACCTTCCAGGCCCACTAGGGTGACAACACTGTTCCCTAGGCTTTGGACAGTCCCATTCTCCTAATCCATATGAGTGGTTGTCCCATCCTCACCTCATTCTCCTCCCATTACACATGGAGCCCCATCCCTTCAGCTTTGGGCAGCGACTCATGCTTGGGCCATCTGAACATCAGCCCTACACACTAGAACCAAGATGGTGGAGATCTGGCTCTTTGAAACTTAAGAGCCTGAACCCAGGAGGCTGTGTCTCTACCCTTTGAATTCTAACAGATCATGGCTTCACCTTTTGAAGTCTAGGCCACTCTGCTTCCTGTACTCCTTCCAACTGTTCTGTTGACTTCCAAACTGCTCCAGGGATGGTTCTCTTCTTTTCTTGAAGGACAACAGATGTAGTTCCTTTGACCTATTTCCTACCTATAGAATTTAAGGAGGAAAACAACTTTCCTTCCTTTCATCCTGTCTCTGTCCCATTCAGTATAAGCTGATAGGTTTTCTGTTGTGGTAGTTGTTTAGATGCATCAGTCACAAGCTTAATTTCTTAATTGTGTACTCACATTCTTGGTGAAAGTTCTAGAACGTGTATCCTGAATTTTACAACAGAATTTTATAAATCTTTAAGTTTTATTTTCATTTTGCACAGTTCTGTTGTAAGCCCATCTTTTTCCTCTCCCATTTTACTATATGTGGCAATGAGAAACCACATGGACCCTTTAATACTTTGTTTAGCAATCTCCTCAGCCAAATCACTTACAAGTTCTATTTTTCACCAAACATTTGAACATAATTCAGGCAAATTTTTTTACTATGGCTAAAAAGCACTGCCCTTTTTCCATTCCTGAATGACGTGTTCATAATTTCCATTTAAAGGCTCATCAGAAGCACGTTTAACTTCAACATGTCTAGCAACATGGTGCAATATGTATTCTGTAACACGGCATTTGCACTTTCTTAATTTGTTTGCTTTATTGGCTCTTCTGTATCTCAAATGAGTTTAATTTAAGACACATCCTACTCTAACACTACCTTATGAGCATAACAAAGAAAACGCTTTTCCAAATGGGATTTTAACCACAAGTATAGAAGTTAGGATTTATAACATATTTTTTGGGGGACACAATTCAACCAATAATGAATGGTAATCTCTTGATTGAGCCTGAAATGTTCTATATATTAAAATAAGACTGCTTTGTCTGTCTGCCTCTTTTGGGTTTTGAAATGAAGGGATAATAGTGTAAGAGTGAATGGAAGAACAAGTTGGCAGAATGGCTGAAGGATATGCAAAAACAGATTTCAAATATTTAATTTAAAATTACTTGTATTTATATAATATCTAACTCCTCTCCTCCAAAACTTCTGATAAAACCTGTTAGACACAACTTTGTTTAAGTGATGTGGGTTTTTGCATGTGTAACTAAAAAGAAGCTGAGTCTCTTTTGGTCAATATCATATTGAAGATAAAGAAATAGCAATAGTATGTAATATAGAAAAACAATTACTTAGTGGATACTGGACAGCAGAGACATAAATTGCCATGTAATTTGACAAAAAAATTAGGGATGGTATCGGACTTTCCACAGGATATGCAGGATGATTTAAGGCATATTTATTTATGACTGCTCAACAATGTAATTATTGACAGGTATGATATTCTGCAATAAAGGGTTCATGAATTTTAGTTTTAAACTATAGAATAATATTCAATATTTATATATAAATGGATATATAACAGAAATATTTTAATTGAACTAAAGATCCTCAGCCTTCACCCAAAATTCTGCTATCAACATTATATCAATGTTTAAATATATATACTTGGATAAATTGATTAATAAATACATAATAAATAATGTGATTAATAATAATTTAATAAACAACTCAGGGATGTAGCAACATGAAAAAATTTTATTGTTCACCAATACTGACTTCAGCTATGTTCTTCTGCACTCTCGTTTTCTTTGTATGTGTATGTGCATGTGTGTGTGCACGTGTGTGCGTTCTCCCAAAACAGATACATTAAAATCATAACCCATGTACCTGTGAAAGTAAAAGAAGCTCTGATGCACAGTGCATAAGGCATTTGACTGCTAACCAGAAAGTTGGCAGCTCAAATCTGCCAGCTGCTCTGCAGAAGGAAGATTGAGCAGTCTACTTTTGTAAAGATTTACTGCCTCAGAAACCCAATGGAGGTTACTATGAGTCAGGATCAACTCAATGGCAGTGAGTTTGGTTTGATGTTGTGCATGTAATGCTGCTTGTAAATAGGGTCTTTGAAGTTGTTGTCAGTTAGATTAACGTGCAATCATACTGGAGTAGGGTGACACCTAATCCTATATAGCTGGTGTCCTCGTAGAGAAGATACACACAAAAGTTTATTTCCATTTTCTGATTCTAGATCTTCTGATTACTGTAGATGAGGCTTTTCCACCCTCCCTCCATCCTGTAGGACCATCTGATACTGTGGGTATACCCTACAATACCTCAGTTCTTGGGTGCTCTGCCTAGTTATAACAAGATGCATCAACTTTCAAGGTATTCACTTAACCCACAAGAAATCTGTGCTTTCTCGCCATGTAGCAAAGAGTAAGCTGCTCTATTGTGAAGGGGAGAGAAAGCTCATAGTCTTTCTATCTACACAATGTCTTCTGTCAGGATGCAACAATGTCTTCAAATTCTCCCTTCCCTACAGTAATCTACTTAAACAGCTTTTGCCATCAGGACGGTTAGGGTAGTAAAGCAAGTTGGCCACTTCAGAAAAGTCCTGAGGAGGTGTGTAGTTGTTGTTAGTTGTTATCAAGTTGATTGCAAAGCATGGTGACATCATGTATGCAGAGGAGACCTGTGCTCCATAGTGTTTTCAAGGCTGTGAGTTTTCAGAATCAGATTACCAGTTCTGTCTTCTGAAGTGCTTATGAATGGGTTTGAACCACCAACCTCTCAGCTAGTAGTTGAGTGCTCAACTTGTAGTACCCTGAGGGGGGTATATGTCCCTAATAACTGTGAGCTCTCTTTGGAACATGCAGTACCATCCTTTTCTCATCTTCAATAACAAAGGAAAAGAGCTAGAATCCAGGACTATTAAAGTGATGATGTGACACTACAAGAAAGGGATTTTGTAAATAAGTAAAATAATTGTTTTGTCAACTTGGTAGTACTAATTAAGATGACCTCACTGTTAAGGTGGTTTAATATTATATAATCTTATTGCTTCTCTGGAAAGTTGAGGCAAAGGAATTAGCTTATCTTCTAATGTTGTTGTTATGTGCCATCGAGTCATATGGACATGTATATTTTAAGATCCCAAGGATCATTTTTAGTTCTACAAGAGGAATTTTTCTTGAGCTAAAGCTAGAGAGATTTAGAAGGAGCTCTGGTGGCATAGGAGGTGGTAAGGCTTTTGGCTGCTAACCAAAAGGTCTGTGGTTCAAACTCACCAGCGGCTCCAGAGGAGGAAGATGGGGTGATCTACTTCCACAAAGATTTATAGCCTTGGAAAACAAATGGGGATCACTATGAGTCTGAATCAAGTTGATGGCAGTGGACTTTTTGGTTTGAAGAGATTTAATCTAGACATTAGGAAGAAATTCTTGTCAGAGTGTGATTAAATATTGAAATAGACTGTTTAGAAAATATTTACACTAATCTAAACATGGGGATTTGGCTGTCCAAGAACTGATTCAGTCAGTCTAAGAGATGAATCTTTTCTACCTGTTCTGGGCTTAATCTCCCTTGGAAACAGCAACTTTCCCCTGAAAAACCTTAATTGCTTGGGTGGTTCTTAGTTTGATGGTACATCCCTCTAGAGGGAAATTTCAAAATTATTTAATGTCACTTCTTTTAGTACTAATAGGTATTTAGCCATTTTCCAGTCTGACTCATAGGAGCGCTGGTGGCACATGGTTAAGTAGTCAGCTGCTAACCAAAAAGTCAGTGGTTTGAACCCACAAGCTGCTCTATGGGAGAAACATTAAGCAGTCTACCTCTATAAAGATTTCAGCCATGGAAACCCTATGGGGCAGTTCCAGTGTGTCCTCCAGGGTAACTATGAGTCAGAATCAACTTAAACACAAAGAGTCAATAGGCATTTAGGAGTCCATAAGGGGAATTCTGGTGGCATAATGCGTAAGGCATTTGACTGTTCACCAGAAGGGTGGTGGTTCAAACCCACCAGCTACTCCTCAGAAAGAAGATTGGTCAATCTACTTCCATAGAGATACTGCCTCAGAAACCCAATGACAGTTCGCTATGAGTCAGATCCAACTTGACGACAGTGAGTAGTAGTAAGTAATGTAAACAATTAACAGTACTCTTATAATCAAAATATTGGACATTTGAGTCCACCCAAAAGCACCCCAGAAGAAAGACCTGTTGATCTAATTATAAAAAATCAGCCATTAAAAACCCTACGGAGTACAGTACATGTGCTCACAATGAGTCAGAAACAACTTGACAGTAACTGAAGTAATAGTTATTTACTGGGCAGAAGCCTGGGACAATGGGCATCCTGGCATTCTTGAAACCATCTTGCACAGTAAGAAATGTTTTAGGTCTATCAGAGGAGCATGACATTCAAGGAATACTCCATTGAACAGTCAAGTAGCTGAAAAATCTGTAGGTGTTTATCTGAGCCTGGAAACAACTACTCTTCATGATAACCCAAAATATTTGAACACAATTTTAGTGAATATTGAATGCTCCAAAAATGTACCTACAATGTAGATAGAATGAAGCTTTTGCTTTGTTTTGTGAGGAATTTTATGTAGAGTTGTTAGTCTTTTCAGAAATTCATATCCCAAAAGTTCTCTATATCTGGGACTTTAATATATATACCTATATTACTCTGTTGGGAGCTCTGGTAGTATAGTGCCTAAGGCACTTGACTGCTAACCAGAAGGCTGGCAGTTCAAACCCACCAGCCACTCCTCAGAAGGAAGATGGAGCAATCTACTTCCATAGTGATACTGCCTCAGAAACCCAAGGAGGGGTCACCATGTGTCAGGTCCAACTCAACGGCACATAACAACAACAACATATTACCCTGTATTTGTAGCAGTCATATTTATAGGGATTCTAGAATTAAGTAGAAACATCTGACTACTTCATATAGTATATGATGTATATTTACTTCATATAGTATATGAAGTATATTTACTTCATATATCCTCCATCTTTATAGTGACACGGGGTTTGTATATTGAAAATATTAACTCATTATAAGCTATATTCTTTTTATTTTAATTTCATATTTTCAGTTGGAAATTATATTAATTTTGAATGTGTATAGATAGTTCAGTAAATATTTAATATCCATTTCAGTATCATACAGGAGCATTGCTTGTCATCTCAAGGGAGAAATGAGGTTGATAATTTGGGGAACGACTAAACTAGACAATGTGAAAGTTGTTAGGTCTTAGACACAGGTAATAGAAGTGGTTCTCATTCAACTCTAATGGCATTGCTATTTATTGGAAACTAATACCATGAGAAATGGTGGATTCAAAAGATACACGCAAGCAACTGTTAGGTATTATTTATGGGTTTTTTTTTTTTTTATATTTTGTTGTTGTTGTTGTTAGGTGCTATCTCCAACTCATAGAGACCCTATTCAAAGCAGAATGAAACACTGCCCTGTCTTGTGCCAGCCTCACAATCCTTCCTACACCTGAGCCCATTTTTTCAGCCACTGTGTCTGTCCCCTTCTTTGTTGACCCTCCACTTTACCAAGCATGATATCCTTCTCCAAGGAATTGTTCCTTCTGACAACATGACCAAAGTAGGTGAAACAAAGTCTGGCCATTCTCACTTCCAACGAACATTCCAGCTGCACTTCTTCTAGCAGACCGTGGTACTCTTAGCATTATTCTCCAACACCACAACTCAAAAGCATAAACTCTTCTTCAGTCTCCCTTATTCATTGTCCAGTTCTCACATGCATAAGAGGCAATTGAAAATACCATGGCTTGGGTTAGGCACACCTTAGTCTTCAAGGAGACATCTTTGCTCTTCATCACTTGAAAGAGGTCTTGCGCACCAGATTCAACATGCTGGCAGTGAGTTTTGAAATTTAGGAGGGATATTGTCAGGGTCACATTATGGCTGTCATGGATTTTTTTTTTTTAATTGTCTTCAACTTCAACTTGAACGTGCATGTGAGGAGTTGATGCTTTGTTCCACAATCAGCTCCTGGCCTAGTTTTGGCCAAAAATATTAAACTTCTCCATTGCCTCTTGCCACAGATATAGTCAATTTGATTCCTTTGTATTCCATCTGGTGAAGTCCACATGTATAGTCATCACTTAGGTTGTTGAGAAAAGGTATTTGCAATGAATAAGTAATTGGTCTTGCAAAATTCTAGCATGCACTCTCCAATGTTATTTCTATCACTAAGGCTATATTTTCCAAGTACTGGTAACTCTTTCTTGTTCCAACTTTTGTATTCCAGTCACCAGTGATAATCAGCACATCTTGATTGCATGTTCAGTTAATTTCAGGCTGCAGAAGTTAAAAATCTTTAATTTCCTTATCTTTGGCTTTGGTGATTGGTGCATAAATTTGAATAATAATAGTATTAACTGATCTTCCTCATAGGTATATGGATATTATCCTATCACTGAAAGCATTGTACTTCAAGACAGATCTTGATACACTGTGACCATGAATGCTACTCTATTCTTCAACTTGTCATTCCCAGCATAGTAGATCATATGGTTTTCTGTTTCAAAATGGCCTAAAACAGTCCATTTCAACTCACTAATGCCTAAGATATCAATCTTTCTGCATTCCATTTCATTTTTGACAACTTCCAATTTTATAAGATTCATACTTCATACATTGTGTGTTCCAATTATTAATGAATGTTTGCATCTGTTTCTACTCATTTTGAGTCATGGCACATCAGCTCATGGAGGTCCTGAAAGCTTTATTCTATTCATATCATAAGGTTGATTCTACTCTTAGGAGTCAGGTCTTCCCAAGTCAAATTTTGAGTGCCTTCCAATCTGATGGGCTCATCTTCCAGCACTATATAGGACAGTGTTTCAGGGCCATTCATAAAGTTTTCCAGTAATATATCAGATACTCCTATTCACAAGGTTTTGACTGGCCAATTCTTTGAGAAGTAGATGGCTTCTTCCTTCTTCCAAGTCTTTCTTAGCCCGGAAGCACCACTGAAACCTGCCCACCAGGGGTAACCTTGCTGACATTTTGCAATGTGGTGGCATACACTCACAGCAACATGCAAACTACCATAGGATGACAAACTGACAGACAACTTCATCTCCCTTAGTTGTTCCTAGCTCCTCTGCACCTGTCTACCTCAGGCAATAGGTTTAAGAAAGAGCTGTCTCCAATTGAAAAGCATCCCCCAGCCCTGGCCCCACCTACCTCAGTCCCCAGCCTTAAAATAGAGCCATCCCCAACTGAAAAGCAGCCTCCAAGCCATGGCCCACCTACCTCAGGTCTTGCCCTTAATAAACAGCTGCCTCCAAGCAAAACGCACCCCTCGGTCACCAGCCTGCATACCTCAGACCCCAGCCTTAAAATAGAGCCACTCCCAAGTGAAAAGCAGCCCTCACCCCCTGGGCCCACCTATCTTGGGTCCTGGTCTTAATATAAAGCCACCTCTAAGTGAAAAGCAGCCCTCAACCCTGGGCCCACAGATCTCCAGCCTTGGTCTGAATACAGAGCCACACCCAACCAAAAAGCAGTCTCTAAGCCCTAGGCCCACCTACCTCAGGTCCTGGCCTTAAGAATGAGCTCCCCCCAAGCAAAAAGCAGCCCCCATCCCTGGACCCGCCTACCAAGGCCAGAGACACCCCCAAGTGAAAAGCAGCCTCTGAGCTGCTGGCCCACATACCGCAGGCCCCAGCCTTAATGAAGAGCCACCCCTAAAATACAAATTTTGTATTTAATCCCCTCAAAACTATTACTTGCCATTAAGTCAGTTTCCTCTCATGAAGACCCAAGGTGTTCAGAATAGAACTGCTCCTTAAGGTTTTCAGGGCTGTCATCTCTTGGAAGCAGATCACGAGGCCTTTCTTCTGAAGTGATCTGATTGGGTTAGAGCTGCCAGCTTTTCAGTTAGTAGTTGAATGATTAATTGTTTGCACCACCCACAGACTCCTATTTAGTCCCCTAAAATGACATGTAATTGCATGTACATTGTCTAAACCCCAGCTTAGCTGAAAGGTCTACTAGGCCCAAAGTGGCATAACAAGGGACCAATTATCAAGGCCAGTGATATAGAGAGTGCAGATTCTGTTGAGGTTGGGATAGGATAAGAACCTTTTCTGAAGATTGAGAGACAATATTTGAAAGCCAAATATTGAAAATTTTAAAGAATAGTAATAAAAATATTGTCAGGTATTCTGTTGTTGATGTTAGGTTGTTGTTGAGTCATCTCTGATTCATAGAGATCCTATGCACAGCAGAATGAAACACTGCCCAGTCATGAGCCAGCTCCATGATTCTTGCTGTACTTGAGCCCATCACTGATGCCACCATATCAATCCATCTCATTGAGGGACTTCCCCTCTTTCATCGACCCTGTACCTTACCAAGAATGACATCCTTCTCCAGGGAAAGGTCTCTTCTGACAACATGACCAAAGTAGGTGTGATAGTTGGAGCTGTGTGTCAACTTGGCTGGACCCCAGTTCTGTGTGGTTGTTCCCATGATGGGATCAGATGACTGTGTTCTGAGTGGTAAGTCTGCCCAAGGGGAGTTTCCCTAGGGGTGTGGCCTGCTTCCAAGATATCCAGGGACATCCTGGGAAGAGAGACATTCTTTGAGGGATTGGAACCCTGGTATGCTAACTACAAACTTCCATGAGTGAGCAGCCCACTGCTCAGCCTGGAAATCTTGGATTCGTCTTTCGTTGGAGTCAACAACCGGTGCACTGCCTGCCAGACTTGAATTTCTCGGCCCCCTGTGCTTACAGAAGCTAAGGCTGTCACCAGCCCATTTCCTCCAGAGACTTTGAACTTGCCAGCTTCTATACATTTGTGAGCCATTTTCCTAAGATAAATTTCTCTCCCTCCCTCTCCCTCTCCCCCTCTCTCTCTTTCTCTCTCTAAATATATATATACACTTTGCTGGTTTTTGTGTTTCTCTAGAGAACCCAATGTAACACATTTGGTACCGAGAGTGGTTCTAGAGAGATAAAATCATAAGGAATGGGCTTCCTAGATTGGTTCTCCAATTTGATTAATTTTGATGACACTAGCGACTCTGTGTCTGCTAGTAAAGAGAGCCCTACTAATCCATGGTGTGAGGTGGCAAAATTAATATGCAAAAGAGCACCACCAATAGATCACGTACTTGTGAGAAGTGACTCTCTGGGTGATCGGATATTTGATATTTTTCTGCAATTTTGTCAGAATGAGGAGTATAGGGAAGCTGGTTGGTTGGTCCTACTTACACTGGATAAATTGGTGGAAGAGCAAGATGGGCTCAAAGCTGCTGAGTCTCTGCTTAAGTGCCACATGAATGACTCATTGCTTCCAGCTGTGCTCTGAAAGAAAGCCTTACAGCTTCTACTACCAGGACTGACATAGCTGAAACCCAAATCCAGAGTCTTATTGTAAGAGTGGCCGATTTACATCACCAGCTCAATTGCCAACCCAGAACAGTGTCTGCCGTTAAAGTGAGGACATTTATTGGGAAAAAATGGGATCCTGTAGCCTGGAATGGGGACATATGGACAGATGATCAGGAAGATCAGGATATGGAGCCTGTAAATTCTGTGGAATCCCTCCCATCTGAACAGATTACTGTAAAACCATTATCCCCTCCCCCTCAGCTTGAGGGGACTAGCCAAACAGGTCCTGCAGGGCTATTGTGTGAGGCAGAGGCCATGGAAAACATTCCTGAATGCTCTCAGGAACTGACTCAAGCACCTATTCTGGCAGCTCGACCCATAACAAAGGTCAAGTCTAAGAGAGCCCCAAGAGGTGAGATAGAAAGTGTGACTGAGGAAGTAATACGCTATACTCCAAAAGACCTACTTGATTTTACCAACATGTACAGACAGAAACCTGGAAAATATATACGGGAATGGCTACTGAGGGTGTGGGATAATGGTGCAAGGAATGTAAGATTGGATCAGTCTGAGTTTATTGATTTAGGTCCACTATGCTATGAGTCGGGGCCGACTCGACGGCAAACAACAACAACAACAACAACAAGTATGGATTCTTCATTCAATGTCTCAGCTTGGGAGGTTAGGAAAGTATCTAATAGTTTATTTGGTTGGCTTACTGAGGCATGCATTATGTGGTGGCCTACCTTAAGTCAAGTTGAAGTACCAGACCTGCCTTGGTTTAATGTAGAAGAAGGTATCCAGAGGCTTAGGGAAATTGGCCTGTTAGAATGCATTTATCAGATTAGACCCCTAGAGCCAGAAATGGAGAGTCCAGAAGACACGCCTTTCACCAGTACCAGGAGGAATAAATTTGTGAAGGAAGCTCCACCATCCTTGAAGACTGCTGTGATTGCTATTTTATGTAAACTGATTTGACAGTAGGAACTGCCCTAATTGAACTAAGACACTTACATACGATGGGGCTGACTGGACCCTGTGGTAGTAGGGGCCAAGTGGCAGCAGTTAACAGACAAAGGCAAGGTGGGCATGGTTACCATAATGGACAGCAGAGTTGGAACACTAATCAGAATAGTCTGACTCATGTGGAATTATGGCATTGGCTACTTTCTCATGGTGTTCCCCATAGTGAAATACATGGCAAGCCTAGTAAGTATTTACTTGATCTATATAGACAGAAGAATTCTAGGTCACATGAACAGCAACCTAGATTGAATTGCCAGAATACAGAGTCATGACCTCTCAATCAATTCCCAGACTTGAGTCAGTTTACAGACCCACAACCCCTTGAATGAAGGAGAGGCCAGGTCCCTTTGAGGAAGGACCCCACTACATTGCCAAAAATCTATAATGTCAGTCTTTCTCCTAGCCTTCCCCAAAGGGATCTGAGGCCTTTTATGAGAGTGACTGTTCATTGGGGAAAAGGAAATAATCAGACTTTTCGGGGATTACTGGACACTGGCTCTGAATTGACACCAATTCCAGGAGACCCAAAGCGTCATTGTGGCCCACCAGTTAGAGTGGGGGCATATAGAGGTCAAGTTATTAATGGAGTCTTAGCCAACCCTGAAGGTTTCATCAAAGTAGATGAAGACAATATATTCATCAGTATATCTTAGGGAGAGAATAGGCTCCCCATCCCCTGCTTCTCCTCTGACACAGCAGCTCTGCAGTCAATTTATGTATTAGGGCTTTCAAGTAACCTATAATTTGAAAATTTAAAAAAAAATTAAATAAATTCACACACACAGACATGCACACATATTTGTCGTTGTTGTAAGTCACCTCCGACTCATAGAGAACCTGTGTACAACAGAACAAAACACTGCCCGGCCCTGTGCAATCCTCACAGTTCTTACCATGCTTGAGCTCAACAATACAATTAATGTGTCAATCCTTGAGGGTCTTCCTCTTTTTTACTGACCCTCTTCTTAATGAAGCATGAAATCCTTTTCCAGGGACTAGTCCTTCCTGAAAACATGGCCAAAGTATAAGAGATAAAGTCTTGCCATTCTCTCCTCTAAGGAACATTTTTAATGTACTTGCTCCAAGACAGATTTGTTCCTTCTTCTGGCAGTCTATAGTATTTTCAGCATTCTTTGCTAACACCACAATTTAAATGCATCAATTCTTCTTCAATCTATTTATTTATTGTGCAGCTTTCACATGCATATTGGCTATTGAAAATACCATGGCTTGGGTCAGGTGTCTTAATGTTCAAAGTGACATCTTTGCTTTTCTATACTTTAAAGAGTTTTTTTTTTTTACAGCAGATTTGTCTAATGCAATATTTCATCTGATTCCTTGACTGCTGCTTCCATGAGTGTGGTTGTGGATCTAAGTAAATGAAATCTCTGACAACTTCAATCTTTTCTCCATTTATCATGATGTTGCTTACTGGTCCAGTTGTGAGGATTTTTGTTTTCATTATGTTGAGGTGTAATCCATATTGAAGGCTGGAGTCTTTCATTTTCATCAGTAAGAGCTTTAAGTCATCTTCACTTTCAGCAAGCATGACATTGTCATCTGAATATCACAGATTGTTAATGAGTCTTCATCCAATCCTGGTGCTGCATTCTTCATAAAATCCAGCTTTTTGGTTAATTGCTCAGCATACAGATTGAGTAAGTACGGTGAAAGGATATAATCCTGACACAAATCTTTCCCAATTTCAACTCATTCAGTATCCCCTAGTTCTGTTTGAACAACTGCCTCTTGGTCTTTGTAAACTTTCCTCATGAGCACAATGAAGTGTTGTGGAAATCCTACTCTTTGCAGTTTTATCTATAATTTGTTATGATCCACACAGTCAAATGTCTTTGCATACTCAATAAAACACAGGAATCTTTCTGGTTTTCTTTTCTTTCGGTCAAGATCCATCTGATATTAGCAATGATATCCTTCTTTCCATGCCCTCTTGTAAATCCAGCTTGAATTTTTGAAATTTCCCTGTCAATATACTGCTGCAACCAGTTTTGAATTATCTTCAGCCAAATTTTACTTGCATGTGATATTAATGATATTGTTCAGTAATTTCTACATTCTGTTGAACTACCTTTCTTTGGAATAGGCATAAATATGGATCTCTTCCAGTTGATTGGCCAGGTAGCTCTCTTAAAAATTTCTTGGAATAAACCAGTAAGCGTCTCCAGTACTACATCATTTGATCAGATATCGCAGGTGTACTCTGTCAGATCCTGGAGTCTTGTTTTCCATCAATTTCTCAGTGCGGTTGAGAATTTTCCCTTCAATATCTAAGTTCTTGATCATATGCTACCTCCTGAAATGGTTGAACATCCATCATTTCTTTCTGCTGCAATGGCTCTGTGTTTTCCTTCCATGTTCTTTTGATGCTTCCCGTGGCATTCAGTATTTTGCCCTTAGAATCCTTCAATATCGCAACCTGAGGCTTGCAGTTTTTCTTTAATTGTTTCAGCTTGAGAAATGATAAGCATGTCTTCCCTTTTGGTTTTTTAACTCTGGGTCTTTGCACATGTTTTTATAATACTTCACTCTTTCTCCTTGAGTTTCCCTTTGAAGTCTTCTGTTTAGCTCTTTTATTTCATTGTTTTGTCCCTTCGTTTTAGCTATTCTCCATTCAAGAGCAAGTTTCAGAGTCTCTTCTGATATCCATTTTACTCTTTTTTTTTTCTTCATTGTATTTTGAATTAATTTTGCTTTCTTTATGTATGATATTCTTGATGTCATCCTATAACTCATCTGGTCTTTAGTCATTGGCATTCAGTGTATCAAATCTATTCTTCAGATGGTCTCTAAATTTAAGAAGGATATACTCAATGTAGGAGCACTGGTAACCAGAAGGCTGGCAGTTCAAACCCATCAGCCACTCCTTGGAACGAAGGAAGGAAGGAAGGAAGGTTGGGCAATCTACTTTCATACCACCTCAGAAACCCAAGGAGAGGTCGCTATGAGTCGGGGTCGACTCGATGGCACATAACAGCAACAACAACAACATACTTGATGTGATATTTTGGCTCTCATGGAAATGCTTTAATTTTCTTCAGCTTCAACTTGATGTTCATGTGAGCAATTGATAGTCTGTTCCACAGTCAACTCCTGGCCTTGTTCAGACTGATGATACTGAGCTTTTCCATAGCCTCTTTCCACAGATTTAGTCAATTTGTTTCTTGTGTATCCTGTCTGGTGAGGTCCACATGTATGGTTATGGTGTTGAAAAAAAAGAGGTTTTTGCAATGAATAAGTCATTGGTCTCGCAAAATTCTATCATATGGTCTCTGGCATCATTCCTAGCAGCCTGGCTGTATTTTCCTAATACTCAGGCTTCTTCTTTGTTTCCAATTTTTGCATTCCAATCACCAGTAATTATCAAATCATCTTGATTTAATGCTTGGTCAGTTTCAGACTGCAGAAGTTGGTAAAACCTTCAATTTCTTCATCTTTTGCTTTGGTGGTTGGTGTGTAAATTTGAAAAATAATCATAATCAAACTGGTCTTCCTTATAGGTGTATGGACATTATCCTATCACTGACAGCATTGCACGTCAGGATAGATCTTGAAATGTTCTTTTTGATGATGAATGGAATGCCCTTCAATTCGTCATTTCTGGAATAGTAGACCATATGATTGATTGAAAATGATCAATACTAGTCCATTTCTCCTCAGTAGTGCCTAGGATACTGATCTTTGTGCATCCCATTTAGTTTTGACAATATCCAATTTTCCTAGATTCATACTTTGTACATTCCATGCTGTGATTATTAATGAATGTTTGCAGTTGTTTATTCTAATTTTGATTTGTGCCACATTAGCAAATGAAGATCCAGAAAGCTTTACTCCATCCATGTCATTAAGGTTCACCCTACTTTGAAGCCTGACAGTTGTATTTTGACTGTCTTGTAACCTGAGGAGATCATCATCTAGTACTGTGTCAGAAAGTATTTCACTGCTATTCATATGGTTTTCACTGGCCAATTTTTTTCAGAAGTGCATGACCTGGTCTGTCTTCACAGTCTATGTTAGTCTTGAAGTTCTACTGAAACCTGTGCGGTATTTGAAATACTGGTGGCATTGCTTCCAGCATCACAGCAACACACAAGCCACCACAGTATTACAAACTGACAGGTAGAGATATATCTCTGTATCTATGTGTATGTGTGTGTGTATACACACACATATATACACACACACATACATATATATATATATATATATATAGGAAGGAAGGTTGGGCAATCCTACTTCCGTAGTGATACTGCCTCGGAAACCCAAGGAGGGGTCGCTATGAGTCGGGGC
>NW_006921590.1:14607796-14625507 GCF_000298275.1 Orycteropus afer afer | reverse complement strand
ATCCTACTTCCGTAGTGATACTGCCTCGGAAACCCAAGGAGGGGTCGCTATGAGTCGGGGCCGACTCGACGGCAAATAACAACAACAACAACAAGAGAGAGAGAGAGAGAGAGAGAAGAAGAAGAGAGAGAGAGTGAGTAAGCAAGTGACTGAGTGAGTTTTGGTAATGTTGTGGTTAAGGTGTTAGTTGGGCTCCTAACCAAAAGGTAAGTGGCTGGGACTCACAAGCCACTCTACTGGAGGAAGATGAGGCAGTCTACTTCCATAAAGATTTAGAGCCTTGGAAACCTGATGGGAATCATTTTGAGTCAGAATTTACTCGATGGCTATGGGGATATATGTATATGTGTGTGTGTATGTGTGTGTATAAGGAGCTCTGGTTGTACAATGGTTAAAGCATTTTACTGCTATCCAAAAGGTTAGTGGTTCAAACTAACCAGCCACTCTGCAGAAGAAAGATGAGGCAATCTACTTCTGTAAAGAATTACAGCCTCAGAAACCCTATGGAGCCATTCTACTCTGCCCTATAGGGTCACTATCAGTCAATGGCAGTGAATTTAGTCTTTTTTTTTATATTTTACATTTACATACATTCTCTGATTTTCTAAATTGAAAGATACTGTTTTGACCCAAAGGTGAGGTAGACATTTAACAATGGTGGCCCTCAATGATCAATATTTCCCATACTTACCCCATTGTTTAGTCCCTTCCCACATTGATTCTGGTCCTGGTCTTGTGACTTGCTGTGGTCAGTGAGACATTAGCAAGTGTGAGACAGGTAGAAGCCTGATAAGTGTTTGAAGCTTACTGTACAGAACACCCTGCCTTGGAATGACCATGCTCTGAGGAAACTAGCTAACAGCAAGAAATGGAACCCCAGATATTTCCTGGTAATAGACTTAAATGAAGCAAGGAGCCTTTTGTTCACTTAGCTAAAGGGTCAAGGTTGTTGTACACGTGAAAGCAAAGGTGATGTGTCTCAACTTTCTTTTTCCATGGAAATGCTGCTGAAATCTCTACCCTGCTCTCTGGGTCAAAATCCATTGTGTCTCTGGCTTTATTTCTTCTTTAAATTTTTATTTTAAGAGTTTGTTTTACATTCAATATTACATTTGTAATGTTGTGTACATTTCATTTCACTCCCCATTTACCATGCCCAACCCTAACCCAGTCTCCTCCCTTCCCTGGCCAGTAACCCTCCACCCATACCCCTCATAGTTACACACTTCTGTTTATCTAACAAGCAATACTTTCCAATACAAAATAATGTAAAAGTTTGGGCATGATGTGGATTAAATTAATTTCTATTTGTTTGTTTTAAATGTCAGTGTCATGCCATTTCTATCATGGCAGTGGGAATTCACAAGAATAGCATATAGTGTGGAAAACTGTAAATTAGGTTTTTTTAGGAAATAAAAAATTCATCCAATTAAGATTTTTTTTTTCTTTCTAAAAAGTAAGATCCACTGTCCAAAGCTCATAACATTTGTACAATAATATCAATAATATTCATTTGCTGGTTTATAGCTTACCATGCAAATTGACCTTAACTTTCAGCAACTGTAAGACATTTGTCAATGTTCAAGTATTTTAACCTTTTAAGGCTCAAATTTAGCTCCACATCACGTTGGGTGTATTTTTGCCTGCAGCAGAACATGGGGGCCATAATATATTAATCCCTTTATAAACTATTAAAAATTGACCACCTACTATGTAAGATCAGCACTACACTGATTGCCAAGAAGGCCACCCCCTACCTCAAGCCTATCCATGTTCTTCACCAGCCCTCACTCCATCATGATTGAATAATCATCTCCATAAAAATGAATATAAGCATTCACCTTGACATAAAATAAATAGTTGTGTAGGAAATTTTGCTTCACCCTGCTACCAGCTAGAAAGGGCACTCTGTCTCTACATGTGTATCAGTTGGAAAACACATGCTAAGACTTCCAAAGACTTAGTAACCACCAGGATGGAAAATAATCCAATAGTGACTTCTCAGCTATTTTCTTCCTACTCTGTCTTAATATGAGACTTTGGGCAAGTCATGGAACTTTTGTTAGTCTCAATCTACCTACTAGACTGAAGATTTCTACATTGGATAGGTGTTGAGAAGATAAAATAAGGAAATTAAATTATCTGTAGATGTGTTTTGATTTGTTATTAGTTCTTAGAAGGGAAACAAATCAGTTACATGGTAATACATACAACTGTGCAAATCAAAGAAAGTATTTTTATAAACATTGTTTTTCAAGTTTGAAGCAACAATAATAACAACAACAACAAAATGCACAACAATCAACTGTAGATTGAGAAAAATACTTCAAGAGTATATTAGTTTATTATTAGTAGATAGTGGATAGATACTCCAGTTGTTTTGGAAAGAAAAAGTTTTAATTCAAAATGTTTAAATTTAAGTTTAATCTTCTTATAAAGAAATTAATTTCCAGGACAGACTAAGATTTATACAAATGCCTACATCTCAAAGACGTATACTTTAGCACTTAAATTATTTTTAGCCTTAAGCAATCATATAACACTTTTGAAAAGAAATTTAGAAGGGAAATTTTTGTTTCATTTTCAACTAGGCACTAATTGTGTATACTTACTTGCTTGATTCTTCAATCAAATAGAAGGTTATCATACATGAAACATTATTTCTGGGGTTCTATAGAAAAAGAAAATAGCTCTGATGGTTCAATAGCTAAACAGCCAGCTGCTAACTGAAAGACTGGCAATTCAATCCCACCAATAGCTCCATGGAAGAAAAGGCCTGGTGATCTTACAGGACAATTGTATTTTGTCCCATAGGGTCACTATGAGTCAGAATCTACTGGAAATCACTACACAACAACACAATAAAGAAAAACACAGATGGAAAAATGTGTCCATACCAGCAGGCTGCTACAGGGAATCTTAAAATGAGGAGAAGCTAGAAACCACTAAGCTGTCACAGCTTAAATGAATGTTAGGGCCATATTATGAGGAAGTAGAAGGCTGTAAATGTTAGAGTAGAGTGAAGGCACATGTTGATGATGAGGCAAAAAGTAATTGAAGATTTTCCATGTTTGTTTCAACTTTCTTTCACTAATTTAATTATTCTGTCAAGACTCTGGGTGACACAAACAGTTTACACAGGTTGATAACTGAAGTTTGGTGGTTGAAACCTACCCAGAGGTACTGAAAAGGGAAAAGCCTGGTGATCTACTTCCATAAAGATTACAGCCAAGAAAGCTGTATGGAGCAGTTCTACTCTGACATATGGGATCACCATGAGTTAGAATAGGCTCCACAGCACAAAATAATGTCGTCAGATAGTTTTACCCCCCTCCCCAACTTATTGCACTGAATTATTTTTGTCTTTATTGCTGAGCATAACCTCCCACATTAGGCTATTAATACAATGTTCATATACTAGGCTTTGCTTAAGAATGTACAAAGCTCCCTAAAGAATGAATTTCAAAAGTGAATTCCATGGAGTAAGTGAAAGGCATTGGACCAAATCCCAGAAAACATGATTTCTATCCCACTTCTACTCAGTGCCCTTGCACAAACCCCTTAACCTCTACACCTTCAAATTTTATCCATCAGAGGGGAATATGAATGCTTTCATCACAAGGTTGATGTGAGTACATGTCTTGTTTTCTAGTGCTACTATAATAGAAATACCACAAATGGATGGTTTTAGCATACAGAAAGTTAATAAACAGAAAGTTATTCTCTCACAGTTTAGGAGGCTAGAAGTCTGAATTCAGGGCATCAGCTACAAGGAAATGCTTTTTCTCCCTGCTGGCTCTGGGGAAAGACTGTTGTCACCAATTCCTCCCCTGGGTCTTGGAATTTCTTAGTACAAGGACCCTAGGTTCAAAGGATGTGCTCCACTCCTAGCTCTTCTTTCTTGGTGGTAATCAAGTATCTTTGATCTCTGCTCACTTGTTTAATCCCCTTTATATCTCAAAAGAGATTGACACAAACTACAGCATAGTCCTACAGATTGCATCCTGACTCATTAATATAACTGCCTTTAATCTTGCCTCATTAACATCATAAGGTGAGGATTTACAACACAGTATAATTAAATGAGCTCACAAATGGAGGATAATCACATGATACTAGGAATCATGGCCCAGCCAAGGTAACACATATTTTGAGAGGACACAATTCAATCCATACAGTACTGAAATGAGATAAAAATGTAAAAACATTATGTATGCCTTAAGAGTTTATCCTGAAAAGAATTATCAACCACATGTTAGTGTCATAAGAAAATGCCACACACATTGGTACTATGCAATAGATGTTTGTCTCTCTGGTTTTCATACTCCACAATTTGATTGTATGCATTTGTAAATGTAATCTTGTAAATGTGGCTTTAGAGTCATGCAGTTAAGAAGAGTCATGAAGGTATCTGGCAAAATGTATATCATATGGCTCCTACTATACTCAATGGTAGACCAAGTTTTAAAAAATTGAGTTGAGTTCCTATTGAGTGCTTGGGTGTGTGCAAGGTTGACTATTGTAAGTCATATGGAAGCAGATAACAATATGTCAGGCACTCTGTGCCTAGCACTGTGCTAAAGGCTTAACATATATTATCTCTATCATCTGAAAATTTCCAGTGAAGTAGATACTCCTATCCTTTTTTTTTTTTTTTTTTTTTTGAGGCTTTATAAACATTTTCACATTGAATCTTCACAAAAAAACTTCAAATATGTTATTCCTTTTTGTTTGGGCAGGGGGAGGGAAATGAGAGTACCAACAATAAGAGATGTTGAATCAGTTGAGCAAGATCCCATCAATAGTGTCAGAGATCCAACTCAAATTCAAGTTTTTCTGACTTTATCATTAGACCAAATGGAAGAGCTTTGTTAGAAAGAAATGCCCATACATTTTAGAATACATGGTATAAGCTGAAGTGCCAAACAGGAATATTTGGTAAATTTAAAGGAGAAATGACCTAATAGCATCTCAGTACATGATGACATTTATCAATTAATAAAGTTTGCCCTTGTGAAGTGTTTTATTATGTAAATACAATCACAGCATTATGTAAAGAGAGAAAGAAAAGAATTTGTGGAGGCAAGGAAATAAGAATAAAGAGGAGGTATGGAACATGGGAGGAAGAGGAGGAAAAAAGAGAAAAATGAAAAAATAACATAATTTTCTAAACTACAATATGATAATGATCCCAAATGATAACTGTGGTATATTAAACACATATATGAATGTTTGTGTTGTTGCTAGCTGTGATCAAGTTGGTCCCTGATTTATGGTGACCCTGTGCACAACGAAATGAAATGCTGCCCATTTCTGTGCTAGCCCTGTGCTCAGTTGCAGAACCAACCACTATGATCATAAGGTTTTCATTGGCTGATTTTTGGAAGTAGGTCATGAGGTCATTCTTCTTGGTTCATACTAGTCTAGAAACTGCTGAAAAGTCTTCTGTATAGTATAATAATAATACACAAGCCACCACTGGCAGAGAGGTGGTGGCTGCACATAACGTACATTTGACTGAGAATCAAACCCATGTCTTCTGCATAGAAGGTGAGAATTCTACCACTGAACCACCAATAACTTCCATACAAGGATAACTAGGTCATAATCTTACTTGACAAAATCCATGTGCATATAATTGAAATCTGCAAATAAGAAAATTAAAAAAAAACAAAAAGATCAGAATTAATATTTAAATATTAATTGAAAAATTAGTTAAATTTTAAATCCTGTCCTCAAAATGATAGTAATAGAATACAGTAGCCTTCATCTATATTAAATAACTCTAAGAAAAAAATGAATCAAAACGTTTCAAGTAATGAAATAATTTCCTCACAAAAGCAACAAACCAGAAGCTATAACATAACTGTATTAGTTTCCTATGGTTTCTGTAACAAATTAGTGCAAACTTGGTTGCTTAAAAGAGCACATATTTATTCTGTTACACCTCTGGAGTCCATAAATTCAAAATTAACTTGATTGAGCTTTCATCAAGGTGTCAGTGAGCTGGTTCCCTCTGGAATCTCTAGGGAAGAAACGTATTCCTTGCCTTTTATAACTTCTGGAGTCGTGTGACTTCTTCCTTTCATCACTCCATGTTCTTGTTTATGTTGTCATACTTCCTACTTCCTGCTCTGTAGTCATACTTCCTGCTCTGTTGTCATACTTCCTACTTCTCTGCCTATCTTTTCTAAGTTTACTTGTGGTTACACTTAAGGTCCACCAAGATAATGCAGGATAATCTGCTCATTTTAAGATTTTTAACTTTGTTACATCTGCAAAGTTACTTTTGATGTAAAAGGTAACATTCGAAGGTTTTGGGGATTAGGACACAGATATCTCTGGGGGCCGTTATTCAGAATACCACAATTACTGTCTACCCAGAATTAGCCAAATTAAAGACTGCCTCCAGACTTGCAAGTCTTCCCAAGACTTCAGACACACACTCAAAGGAGTAAGGGTTCAACTATAAAGTTAGAAATAAGGATACCCACAAGACCTCCTTCAATTCTTATATCAATTGCAAGTTTGGGGGTTCCTACAACCACCCTTGGGTTTGATAATGCACTAGAAGGACTCACAAAACCCACTGAAAGCTGTTATGATTATGGTTTATTGCAGGGAAAAGAAAAATTAAGTGCAAAACTTCTATTATACTCATGATGTTGCTCTCCTGGTATTTATGTATGACAATATACATGAAATATTGACAACCAGGGAAATATATTTAACCATTATTGTCCAGAGTTGCTTTAAAGGCTTCATTAAATAGGCATGATAGATTGAATGATTGCTCACATATTTTAATTTGGCCTCCAGGGAGACTGATATCACATGATACAAAGCCCCTACATCAAATTCCTTGTTTGGTCTTTCTGGTATGGCCAGTGCCCATCTTAACACAATTGGCTGAGGCTAACCTCATCCTATGAAGGAGCTCTGGTAGCATAGTGCCTAAGGCACTTGACTGCTAACCAGAAGGCTGGCAGTTCAAACCCACCAGCCACTCCTTGGAAGGAAGATGGGGCAATCTACTTCTGTAGTGATACTGCCTTGGAAACCCAAGGAGGGGTCGCTATGAGTCGGGTCCGACTCGATGGCACATAGCAACAACAACAACCCCATCCTAAGGACCCAGTGTATCCATCCTAGATTCAAAACAAAAACATTCCTATCAAGCATAATATGGATAAACTCCTAGAAGCTGAGGACAAAGGCCAGACCTCTCTTTGGGAAAAGCCAAAGAATTTACTACACATTCTCAAAACTAAATTAAATATTCCAAAACAAGCCTCTTAGAAACAATAAATAAAGAAAAATAAAGAAGCCTTTGGGGTGCATAAAATAATTTGAATTTTATATTCAAAACAGAAATACAGAAATGTACAAAACCAGAAAAAAATCAAATGAGTTAATTGAATTAAAAAAATAGAAGATGCAAAATCATATCTGGAATCAAGATAAAACTATTAAGTACTCAAGAGAGAAGAAATATGAAAGAAAATCAAATAAGGAATGGAACATTATAAACAGATAATAAAAATGAGATAAAAGTAAACAGGGTCAGAGAGAAAGTAATTGGAATGGAAGAAAGGAAAAGAAATACCACTATGATCTTAAAAACAAAATAAAAACAATGGAACGGAACATGATTGAAAACTATTACTGAAGGGAAATGTTTAGATAAAACAGAAGACCTGAATCTACACATTGGAAGAATCCACTAAGTTCCCTGAAAAACTGACTGATAATAACTGCTTTTGAGATATTTCCTATCATGTCAAATCATTAGACTTCAAATTAAGGAAAAAAAATATCCTCAGTGTCTTCTGGCAAAATGATGAAATATCTTACAAACACATGATAATTACACTGGCATCAGATTTTTCAAAAACAACATACAAATCAATGTAAAAATGGAGCAGCATTTTCCAGACAACCTAGTATGAAACAAGAATTTTTAATCAAGCACCACGGCAATTGAAAAACAGTTTCAGTCATATAGGAACTCAAAGAATACTATACATTTTGTCCTTGCTTAGCAATCTATCAGAGGTTGGACTTTATTTAACCGAGAGATGACTTGGAACACTTTGACAAACAGACAGATGGTAATTGATACATTACACTTAATCATGGAACTGACTATAAAACAAAGGGCACATGAATAATATGTGTACAGCATATGTTCTAATAAAATAAAAAGAATGCAATTAAAAAATAGAGGAAAGTAGAATGAGTCATAAACTGCTGTTAAAGAATATAAATTAAGACTGACCAACGATATAATAAAATGTTATAAAAAGTAAAAGAAAAAAATAAGGGAACTTTAAAAGGTATAAAGTAAAGGTAATTTCTAGCATACACAAAAAATAATATTCTTCATAAATATCAAAATAATTTTTTAAAGTAGGGAAGACACCAAATAATAGAAACAGCAATTAACAAAATAATACAAGTTGGAGCCCTCATGTCACTCATCAGTAAATGTTTATAAGACTAATTCATCTTTTTAAGGAAAGATATTTTCAAAATGGTTCATAAAGCAAAATCTACTTTTGTGTATACAAGAGACATATGTAAAATACAGTAATTCAAAAGGACTAAAAATAAAGTGAGTAGTAAAGGCAAAGGGAAATAATAAGGAAACAGTGATCATAATCCTGATACCAAAGTCAAATTAAAGTAAAAAATAATGTTTAACAAGGGAATGAAGACACTATAATGCTAAGAGCACAGAGTTTGGAGAAAACGGTGTTAAGTTCTAATTTTAGTTCTTTCTGTTCACTGTAAGATCTTAGAAGAGCCCCCAGTCAGGAAGCGGGAAGCCAGGGACAGCCTGATACAGGTAAGGGGAGAGAAAGCCCCCAGGCAAGAAGCTCTTAGAAGATCAATGGAGAAATGGTTCTTTCACCAACCAGGTGTTGTAATGCTGAGTGGAACATGCATAGTGCCTAAGGCACTAGACTGCTAACCAGACGGCTGGTGCTTCAAACCCACCAGCCACTCTTAGGAAGGAAGGTTGGGCAATCTACTTCCATAGTGATACCACCTCGGAAACCCAAGGAGGGGTCCGATGAGTTGGGTATGACTCAATGGTACATAACAACAACAACAACAACCTGTTGGCTTCTGTGTTCTGGATACCTTCAGAGACTCCTCTCGATGCTTTTGAAGAATATCCTTTAAAACTGAGAACCTCCTGATCTGTTTGGATTTCCAAGATGGCTGATCCATACTGTAGCTGTGAGTTTCCAATGGAAGTACTCCACAGTCTCCCGTGGCAAACACACAGAGAAATAACTGATAAGTGCCTACCCAGCTTTTATAAAATCCATTGCTTTTCCTTCCTTTGAAATCAATACATGTACATGGAATCCTACCATGTATCAACCACATATGGCCCTCTTTCTTATATTGTGGTTTATTTCCATTACTCAATCTTTTATTGAAGAGCTATTATGCCAGACACATAGTGCTTAAGGCACTTGAGTGCTAACCAGAAGGCTGGCGGTTCAAACTCACCAGCCACTCCTTGGAGGGAAGATTGGACAATCTACTTCCATAGTGATACTGCCTCGGAAACCCAAGGAGGGTCGCTATGAGTTGGGTCAGACTCAATGGCACATAACAACAACAATATGCAACCAGGGTTGCAGATATAAACAATGTAGATACAGAATTCTTAGTGACCTCACAAGATGTCCTGTGTCTCCAATCTCATTATACTAAGGAATTTTCATTCTCCCACCCTCTGCATTCTGAAAATGCTGACTTACCTGCAAATCAGCTGCAGGACCTCTGAACATTTATGTATGGTGGTGCTTGACATATGCTTACACATCTGATCTACTGTCCCAAGTAGATCAATAAGAGGAACATCCAGCTCACAGTTTAGATTGGGTTTTCTGGAGATGTTAAACAGACAGAACCAAAGAGCTTTCATGCCCTGCAACCACTTAACAAGTGATTTCTCATGAAAGGACTGAAAAAAGAAGTCAGGGAGAAAAGGAGGAATCAAAGAAAACAGAAGGAAAAAGCAATAGGGAGGGAGGAGAGAGAGAGATGAAACTCTCTATATTTACAGATTTTCAAATGCCACATATTTTGGCCTTTGAATGTCACTAGCATGTACCTTCCTCTGATTTCTGCTTTTGCATTATGTATTTATGTAAAATACACTTAGCCAGAAGGATACTTTGAAATTCACATTACTATTCCATGGGGGGAAATTATAAACTTGTTTCTGCTCTTACAAACTCAGAGAGAGTTGTCTGAGATCCTCTGAAATTTAATTATATAAACTGAACCTGACTACAATATGTCTCATCTCCTCCCTGCCATCTGATTGACTGACATGAAATTATCATAGTTATTATATTTCATTAATGCTTTTGGTTCTTTTATTCCCCTTTTGTTGTGTCATCACTGATTTTTCAATGCATTAGATATTTTCACTCTAATCTCAGCTATACTATATGTAATAGTTTCCCATCTACAGAATTTTCAGGTGTATTTTCAGTTTACCAAGTAGAAGCAAACTTCAGGTCTCAGACTGTACTGAAAATAGAAAATATGGTGGAAGTTGAAAGGACCAATGTTCAAAGGTGTGAGCTGTTTTCACTTTTAATACTTACAGATTTGAAGAGAATATTGGGCAGATAGTCTATTAGATATTTTAAAAAATTACCTGATAGAAATATTTCTTTAAATATTTAAATATAAACAAAATATAAATAAAAATCAAATATGAATCATTCTACAATTAATATGCAGATGTTGCATATTTGTGGCTCTAAGACCTAAAGAGTGTGATATTACAAAAGTACAACTTAAATGCATTGTAAGCATGAGTTGTAACTGTCTGGCTTTGACTTTGGTTATGGATTAATTTATGTGCTTTTTATTCAGCTAGGCACTCTGGTGGTGTACAGATTAAGGCATTTGACTGCTAACCAGAAAGTCAGTGGTTTAAACCCACCAGCTGCTCCACAGGAGGAAGGTGAAGCAATTTAGTTCTATAAAGATTAACAGCCTTGTAAATCCAATGGGGACTACTATTGGTTAGAATATACTCAATGGCAGTGAGTCGCCCCCCCCCCCAAGAATGTTAATTTAATTTTTAACATTGTGAATAATGTGACCATGTTTTCTAAGAGTTTAGATAATTTAAATGAAAATTATTACAACATCAATGCTAGCATGACCCAGATATCACCTAAGTAGGTTAAAGCTTCTATTTTAATGACAGATGGTAGGACACATACAACTGGATTAAGAAGGTAAAGAATAAAAGCAGTATACATTACACAATCTACAGAAAAGGATTTAGGAATGAACATGGTGAGGAAGGAGCACATACGGGACTGAATCTCACAAGTTTGAGATGTGCTTCCAAACCAATCAAAAGATTTCATCTCCCCTAAAATTATCAGTGCTCAGTCAAAAAATAATGGCCACTGAACTAGTTTGGATGTAAGCCACAAATGAACACCCATTATTGGTTCCTTCCCTTCATTGCTCTGTAAAACTAAGTTATGTTTCCTGATTCAGTGGTTACAACTAATATGGCCTGTGGGCTAACAAAGGGGGAAACTTTGAAAACATATATGCTCCCATCTCAGAGGGTGTAGCTGATTTTATCAGATCTCATCAACAATCATGCATTCTACACTATATCAAGTGATGGGTTGAATAATGGCAAAAAGAAGATGATATCCCTAGTTCTTATATACTTTGATTATAAAATGGAATTTAAATCATTCTTTATTTTATGTAGCTTTATTATAATAGCTCAGAAAAATACAAGACAAGATGCTGTTTTTATCTTGTCCAAATACCAGCCTAACTTTGCTTATGTATCTGTATATTTGACAAGGCAAATATGAATTCTAGCAACTTCCTTCAGTCTATATATTTCTTGTCCAGAAAATGAAAATACCTTAACTTTTAAAGCTTCTGCATATATTGAACACAACACTGCTAAAAAGGGATGTGATTTTGATATATTTGTTGTTACTGTTAGTTGAGACCTTTACAAAGAAGGATTTTGGTCACTTTTTGGTTTCTTCAAAATATGCAGAAGTTCTTAATGATATTTTTTACTTTATTAAAGGGTGTAGCTTCATGATGATTGTCACTGATGCCAGCCATACAAAATATATTAAAATGCCAGCCTATCATAAAATTGTATTTTCAAAATTTAGGGCAAAAAGAGTATCCTTCTCTAACTTGAAAATGCATTAAGGATAAAAATAAGGTAAAGTTAAAATAGAAACTTACATGTTGATTCTCTAAAACTGATGATCTTTAAGAGTCCATTAAAAAAATAACTAAACTCACTGTCATCAAGTCAATTTGACTCATAGTAATGTCTCCTTGGGTTTCTGAGGCAGTATCTCTATGGAAGTAGATTGCGCAATCTTCCTTCCGAGGAGTGGTTGGTGTGTTCAAACCGCCATCCTTCCGGTTAGCAGTCAAATGCCTTAGGCACTACACTACCAGAGTTCCCAGTATTGGACTGGCTGGGTCAAATGGTATTTCTAATTGCAACTTTTTAAGGAATAACCATACTGCTTTCCACAGTAGTTGTATAATTTTACAGTCCCACCAGCAGTGTATGAGAGTCCCAGTCTCTCCACATCCTCGCCAGCATTTGTTATTTTCTGTCTTGTTGAATTTCGCTACTAGTGCTGGAGCAAAATGGTATTATCTCATAGTTATTTTGACTTGCATCTCTCTAATGGCTAATGATTGTGAACATTTCTTCATATGTTTGCTGGCCACCTGAGTATCCTCTTTGGTGAAGTGTCTATTCATGTCTTCTGCCTATTTTTTAGTTGGATTATTTATCTTTTTGTTGTTGAGGTATTGGAGACTTCCATAAATTTTAGGGATAAGTCCCTTGTCAGATATGTCATTGCCAAATATTTTCTCACAATCTGTAGGTTCACTTTTGACTTTTTTAGAGAAGTCTTTTGAAACACTTTAAAATATAATTTTTAGAAGGTCCAATTCATCTAGTTTATCTTTTGCTGTTTGTGCATTTTGGGTTATGCTTGATAGTCTATTTATTCTATAAATGAAGGCCTCTAAGTTTATCCCACAAAGTTCCACAAAGGAACTGTTTCAAGTGCCGAGGAGCAAGGATGTCTCCTTGAGGACTAAGGAACGCCTGACACAAGCCATGATGTTTCCAATCACCTCATACGCATGTGAGAGCTGGACAATGAATAAGGAAGACCAAAGAAGAGTTGATGTTTTTGAGTTGTGGTGCTGGCGAAGAATGCTGAAAGTACCATGGACTGCTAAAAGAACTAACAGATCTGTCCTGGAGGAAGTGCAGCCAGAATGCTCCTTGGAAGTGAGAATGGCCAGACTTTGTCTCACCTATTTTGGTCATGTTGTCAGAAGGGACCATTCCCTGGAGAAGGATGTCATGCTTGGTAGGATGGAGGGTCAACGAAAGAGGGGGAGGCCTTCAATGAGATGGATTCACATGGTGGCTGTGATGACAGCCTCAAGTAAAGCAGAGATCATGGAGCTGGCATGGGATCAGGCAGTGTTTCATTCTGCAGTGCATGGGGTCACTATGAGTTGGAAAGGACTCGATAGCACCTAACAACAACAACAAAGTTTATCCCTATTTTTTCCTTTCATGAATTTTATACTTTTAAGTTTCATATTTAGGTCTTTGATCCACCTAGAATTAGTTTTTTTTTTTTTTTTTTTTATGTGGTATGGATCTTGTTTCACTTTTCTGCAAATGGATATCCAATTTTCCAGCACTGTGAAAGAGACTATCTCTTCCCCATTGGATGGATTTTGACCCTTTGTCAAAGATCAGCTGGAGCAATTGACTTCCGTAGTGATACTGCCTTGGAAACCCAAGGAGGGGTCGCTATGAGTCGGGTCCAATTCGACAGCACAGAACAACAAGTACAACAACATTATAGATGGTATTGATTTCCTTATTTCTTTTTCAGCAGTCTATTTGCTAGTGTAGAGGAATCCAACTGATTTTTGGATGTTGATCTTGTATCCTGCCATGATGCTAAATCTCACAATTAGTTCCAATATATTTTTGATTGCGGCTCTTGGGTTTTCTAGGTGTAGGATCATAGCATCAGCAAATAAGGATAGTTTGACTTCCTTATCAATTGGATGCCTTTGATTTCCCTTTCTTGCCTTATTACCCTGGGTAGAACATCTAGTACAATGTTGAGTAGAAGTGGTGGTAGAGGGCATCCTTGTCTGGTTCCTGTTCGCAAGGGGAATGGTTTCAGTCTCTCTCCATTGAGAGTAATGTTGACTCTTGGTTTTGCATATATGTTCTTTATTATGTTGAGGAATGTCCCTGTATTCCTATTTTGCTGAGAGTTTTGATCAGGAATGGGTATTGGATTTTATCAAAAGCTTTTTCTGCATCTATTGATATGATCATGTATTTCTTTTCCTTTGTTTTATTTATGCAATAGATGAGATTGATTGTTTTCATGATGTTGAACCATCCTTCCATACCTTGTATGAACCCCAGTTGCTCATAGTAAATTATTTTTGGGAATTATTTTTGTTGGAGTTTATTGGCTAGCCTTTTGTTGAAGTTTTTGCATCTATATTCATGAGAGATACTGGTCTGTAGTTTTCATTTTGAGTCTTTGCCAGGTGTTGGTATCAAGGTTATGCTTGCTTCATAAAATGAATTTGGAAGGATTCTATCCTTTTCTATGTTCTGGAATAGTTTGAGTAGGATTGGTATCAGCTCTTCTCTGAATGATTGGTAGAATTCTCTGGTGAAACCATCTGGGCCAGGACTATTTTTTGTTGGTAATTTTTTATGACCTCTTTAATTTCTTCTTTTGTTAAAGATCTGTTCAACATTTCCACCTCAGTCTGTGTTCATTTAGGTAAGTAATGTGTTTCTAGAAATCTGTCAATTTCTTCTAGATTTTAAAATTTTTTGAAATTCAGTTGGTTCTGTTGTGATGTCACCCATTTCATTTCTTACTCGTGTTATTTATATTCTTTCCCTCTTTTCCTTTGTTAAATTTACCAGTGGTTTGTCGATTTTATTAATCTTTTCAAAGAAGCAATGTCTATTCTTATTGATTTTGTTTCTATTGTCTTTCTATTTTCTGTTTCATTTCTGCTTGAATCTTTATTATTTATTTTCTTCTGGTGACTGGAGGCCTTTCTTGCTGTTCTTTTTCTAATTGTTGGAAATATTGGTTAAAGTGTTGATTTTGGATCTTCTTTTTTGATGTGTGCATATATTGCTATAAATTGGCCTCTGATCACTTCTTTTGTGTGTCCCAAAGATTTTGGTACATTGTATTTTCATTCTTGTTTAATTCAAGGAATTTTTCAATTTCATTTTTTGTTTCTTCTATTACTCAGTCCTTCTTAAGGAGGGTGTTGTTCTGTTTCTTCATTTTGTTTTGATCATTTTTCAGATTGATCCCTTTTCAAAGAACTGTTCAGGCATTTGTCTTCAATCTCATTAATTCTGTATTCCATTGATTCGATCGTACTCCTTTGCCCTTTCAATGTGTTACTTATTTCTGAAAATTTAGTATATATCTTCTTATCTGGAGATTTATATCATTTCTAATTTTCCATTTATTTTGTCATTTTGTTCTTGTATTTTCTTGCAAAATTGTTCTAAGTTTTTGTCTGCGTTTTCCTTAATTTTGTCAGTGTATTCCTTGATCTGTCTCTCATTCCTTTGAAGGTACCTAAGTATAATTCTTTTGAATTCCTTATCAGGGAGTTGCAATGCTGCTTCTTCCTGAGGGATGTGTTTGTGTCTGTATCCTGCTCCCCTGTTTCTACTGCTTTATCTTCTTTTTGTGGACTGTGATGGTCTGTTGTGTCCGAGGCCTTTTTGTATTTATATTTAACTGGTGATAGTACGTTGTAGTGATTTGCCCAAGATTTTCGTTTCTTTGTTTTTTTTTTTTAGTATCTGAGTAAGCAGGGTACTATGCTCCTCTATTCTCTAGGCAGCATTTGTGCACTCACTACCTGTCTTCTGGTAGATGTGATAGAGAATGAGAATGGCTGCACAGATCTCTGTTAATTTTTCATGAAGAGCAGTTAAGGGTGAGTAAGGCTCTTATTGGCGGTCATGTACCATTAGCCAGTTGACGCAGACAAAGGTGGTAGTTCTCATTAAGAGGAGCTGCAGGTGCTGGTGTAGATGTGGTTGTGTCATATGGGCACAGTTGCTGTCTCTCACATAGACAAAAACAATGTTCGAAACACCATCAAAAAAAGTAAAAGCAAGAGGACAATAAACACATATCACATAAAAACACAGGAACAATCAACAAAAAGAGAAAAAAGAAAGGGAAAAAAGGAGGAAAGGTAATAAATGAGAGAAAATATTTAAAGATATACTTTAAAAAAAAAATAGTAAAAAGAACCCCTGCAATATCTGAGAAGGAGTTGTTTAAGATAAAAGAGGTAGTAGCATAGAAGACTAATGAATGAAAAAAGAAAAACAAGGATTATGGAGAAGCAGAAGAAAGAAAAAAGAGATCCAGGAAAAGGGAAGAGAGAAAAACCCAAAAACTGGAACCTGGGAAAGGAAGAAGAAAAATAGTAATAAAACAAATGAAAAAAGAAAACATATGTGTGTGTGTGTGTGTGTGTAATTTTGAAATGGAGAAAAACAAACAAACTTAAAAAGAAAAAGGAAAAAAAAATCTGGGCAGGGTGGGGCAAGGTACCCAGACTCCACCAGAACACACAGACTGGGATGAAATCCCTGCCAGCCCAGAAGGTGGGAGGGAGTGAGGGATGGGTACACCTCTGTCCACCAAGAGGGTGTGGGGTATGAGAATAACAAGGGGAATATTGCACCTTTCTAGTCCTCAGTGTCCAGAATGTCCTTGCAGTCCCCGTAAGTGGAGCCTATTCTTAGGTCCCTGGAATTTGAGAGAATGCTGTCACTTTAAATTTCCAAAACTGTCAAGCCATTTGTAAACATTCAAAGTAGCTATGCCCTCTGGACATCCAATAGTCCACAGCTCAACCTGTCTCACCCTTCGCTGGTTCCTCTTTTATTCACCAGCCAACAGTGCAGTCCTCCATGCAGCTCCTGGCTGGCAAGACCAATTTTTAGGTTAATCCTTAGGTTCTAACAGCACTTGGCAGTATCCAAGCTGTCCATGCTGTCAGGGTCACTAACAGTCTGTAGCTCTGTATGTCTCCTTTTTGGGTGTTTTTATGCAGGTTCTTCTACAAGTTGGAGTTTAATCCACTTCTGTATCCTTCCATTCAATGCCCAGGGCTTAAGGATTATCATCTGTATCTGTGTTAATTGGTTCCTCTTTTCTTTGTTGAAGAGGGTCTGTGTAGTTTATCTGCCTATTCTGCCATCTTACCAGAACCCCCTAGAAAACATTCCTAAGTGATTCGTTTAAAGTAAATTTGAAATTGCCAGTCTTTTGTTTGGCTGGAAACCACAGATGTGGGTTCAATTTCAGACCCGAAGGGTAGCGAGGGGCCATAGTCTCAGTGGTTCCACCAGGCTCTATTGGACCAGCAAACCTGGTCCCCACCTTTTTGTGCTCCAAATGATTTTGAGTTTTGTTCCACATTGTTCTCCTTCTCTATCAAGGATCTCCTACATAGATCCCCTTCCAAGTGGATGACAGTGGTAGCCGGGCACCATCTAGTTCTTCTGGTCTTATAGTCATATAGGCTGC
>NW_006921590.1:14605916-14607596 GCF_000298275.1 Orycteropus afer afer | reverse complement strand
CCCAAGCCCACAGGTTCAACTACTCAGTTGCTCTGGGTAGCTGGCTGTGACCAAGCAGTGATCACAACCTTGTCCCTTGTCAGCTCTACTATACACCTGGGAATTCTGATCATTCACATAAATTTATAGGACCATTGTCTGCCAACCCTATATATGTTCTTGGATTACACTCCCCATTTTATGTTGTTGTTGTTGTTATTTGCCATCGAGTCGGCCCCGACTCATAGCAACCCCTCCTTGGGTTTCCGAGGCAGTATCACCCATTTTATAGACATACCTAATCGTCCAGCCTGTCTACCCATCTATCTAACCATATACTCATGTTTGCCTTCATTGACAACGCAGTAACTATATGTGCAAAAGGATTCATATTTGTTGTCTGTACCTCCCATGTACCTCTCTATATCATTCTCATCCTCAATGGTGCCATATTGGTCACACAGATTTGGTATATTGCCCTTCTCTTTGCCCAAATCAATACTTATGTCTATCTATCTAACAGCATTCCCTTCCCTCCCCTCCCACCCCTGGTAAACAACAAAGAAAATTTCCTTCCATATATAAACTTTCCTTAACTTTTACAATAAGGGACTAATACAATATTTGTCCTAATGTGATTGACTTATTTCACTCAGCATAATGTCCTCCAAGTTCATCCACATTATGTGGTGTTTTGCAGATTCTACATTATTCTTTAGCATTGCATAGTATTCCATTTTGTGTATGTACCATAGTTTGCTTATCCATTCCTCAGTTGATGGACATCTAGGTTGTTTCCATCTTTTGGCTATTGTAAATATTGTTGCGATGAACATGGGTGTGCATATATCTGTTCTTGTCATGGCTCTTACTTCTTTAGGGTATGTGCCTAGTAATGGAATAGCTGGGTCAAATGGTATTTCTAATTCCAGCTTTTGAAGGACTTGCCATACTACTTTCCACAATGGTTGTACCATTTTACATTTCCACCAGCAATGTATGAGAGTCCCAATCTCTCCACAACCTCACCAACATTTGTTATTTTCTGTCTTGTTGAACATTGCTACTACTGCTGGAGCAAGATGATATCTCGTTGTTTTGATTTGCATCTCTTTAATAGCTAATGGTCATGAGCATTTCCTCATATGTTTGTTGGTCGTTCGAATATCCTCCTTAGTGAAGTGTCTATTCATGTCTTCTGCCCTTTTCTTAATTGGATTGTGTGATAGTTGGAGCTGTGTGTCAACTTGGCTGGACCCCAGTTCTGTGTGGTTGTTCCCATGATGGGATCAGATGACTGTGTTCTGAGTGGCCAGTCTGCCCAAAGGGAGTTTCCCTAGGGGTGTGGCCTGCTTCCAAGATATCCAGGGACATCCTGGGAAGAGACACATTCTTTGAGGGATTGGAACCCTGGTGTGCGGACTACAAACTTCCATGAGTGAGCAGCCCACCGCTCGGCCCCGAGATCTTGGATTCATCTTTGTTAGAGTCAACAACCAGTGTACTGCCTGCCAGCCTTGAATTTCTTGGCCCCCTGTGCTTGTGGAAGCTAAGGCTACTGTCAACCCGAAGAAGTTTCCTCCAGGGACTTGGAACTTGCCAGCTTCTATATGTTTGTGAGCCATTTTCCTAAGATAAATTTCTCTCTTTCTCTCTCTCTCTCTATATATATATCTATACACACACACACACACACACACA
>NW_006921590.1:14601715-14603199 GCF_000298275.1 Orycteropus afer afer | reverse complement strand
TGATGTGTGCATGTATTGCTATAAATTGGCCTCTGATGATTGCTTTTTCTGTGTCCCATAGGTTTTGGTATGTTGTGTTTTCATTCTTGTTTGATTCAAGGAATTTTTTAATTTCTATTTTTATTTCTTCTCTTACCCAGTCTTTCTCTAGGAGGGTATTGTTCAGTTTCCATGTGTTTACTCTTTTCCTGTCGATCTTCCTATTGTTGATTTCTAATTTGATAGCATTATGATCTGAGAAGTTGCTTTGCAGTATTTCAATATTTTTAAATTTATTAAGACTTGCTTTATGGCCTAACATATGGTCTATCATGGAAAAAGTTCCATGTGCCCTGGAGAAGAATGTATATTGTGGTGATGTTTGGTGAAGTGCTCTGTAGATATCTATAAGGCCCAGTTGGTGGAGTGTATTATTTAGCTCCTGATATTATCCTTTTTATTATTTAGCTCCTAATATTATCCTGTGGAGTCATCTATTTGGCTTTTCAACTCTTTTAAAGCCTCATATATGTATTTTGGGGCCCTTTTATTGGGCCCATAGATATTTATTATGGTTATATCTTCATGATCAATTGATCCTTTAATCATTAGATAATGTCCTTCCTTATCTTGTATGGCGGTTTTTGTCTTCAAGTCAATTTGATCAGAAATTAATATTGCCACTCCTGCTCTCTTAGAGTTGCCATTTGCTTGATATATCTTTTTCCCACCTTTGATGTTTAGTCTATTTTTGTCTTTATCTCTAAAGAGTGTCTCTTGTAGGCAGCATATTGATGTGTTTTGTTTTCTTATCCAATCTGCAACTCTCCGTCTCTTAAGTGGTGCATTTAATCCATTAACATTCAGTAATTATTGACAAGTATGATTGGGTTGCTGTCATTTTGGTATGTGTTTTTTCATGGTGTCCCTGGTTTCTTTGTTTCATATTATTTTCTGTGCTGAGCTCATTATGTTTATGAATCCTGTTATCATTTCCTTTGTTGCTGTTGTTTTAGTATTTGCTGGGTATTTGTTCTTGTCCTCTTTTTTATTCTAATATGAAGGTTTATGCTTTTTCTTTGAGGTTACCCTATAATTTATAATTTTCTCCAAGACTTTAGAACAGTCCATTCTGTCTTGCAACTCTCTTAACTTCCTCACCATTTAAAAGTTCTGTAACTGCACAGTCTTTTCCCTCTTTTTGTTTGTAATTGTCCTTGCTTGCCAGTTGATGTCTCTGGTTCCCTGTTTACAATCTTGTAAGCTCATTTTATTTTGGCTATGTCCATAGCTGTGTTTTTGGGATATGTCATCTTGTGTATTAACATTCAGTTGTTATTTGCTATTTTTGGTTCTCTGTTCAAAGGACTCCCTTTAGTTTCTCTTGTAAGGTTGGACTGGTTTTAGCAAATTCCCTTAGTTTCTGCTTATCTGGAAATCTCCTAATTTCACCATCATATTTGAGGGACAATTTTGCCGGGTATATAATTCTTGGTTGAAAATTT
>NW_006921590.1:14599981-14601185 GCF_000298275.1 Orycteropus afer afer | reverse complement strand
AATTTTTCATTTATTTTGTCATTTTGTTCTTGTATTTTCTTCCAAAATTCTTCTAAGGTTTTTTCTGTTTTCTTTAGTCTGTCTCTCAATCCTTTGAAGATACCTAAATATAATTCTTTTGAATCTCTTATTAGAGAGTTATAATGCTGCTGCTTCCTCAGGGGTGTATTCTGGGTCTGTAACCAGTTCCTTTATTTCTGCCACTTTATCTTGCTTCTTTGTGTGGACTGTGATGGTCTGTTGTCTCCAAGGTATTGTGGTATTGTATTAAAATCTCTGTTAACTGTTTGTGAAGAGCAGCCAAGTGTGATTCAGGCTCTTCTTGGTGGTTTTTTATTGTTGGCCATTGGTGGAGAAGGAGGTGCTGGCTCTTGCTCAGTAAGTGAAGTTGGAGGAGGTGTGGGTGCACTTGTATTTAATGGGGACTGTTGTTGTCTCCCACTCAATTAGGCAAAAATTATAATTGAATAACTATCGAAAAAACTAAAAGCACATGGACAACAGATACACCCTGAAATCACACAGGAACAGTACCCTGAAAAAAGAATAAGTGGAGAAAAGAAAAAGAAAACAGGTAAATATGCAGTATCTGGGGATAGGTCCCTAAGAAAAAAAAAGGTAGAGAAGGAGAATATTGAAGAAAGAAAACTAACTAACAAATAGGAAAGAAAAAAAAAAAAGAAGCAAAAACAAAACAAAACAAAAAAAAACCCAACAAGTAACGGGGTTAACCATGGGGAAAAAAAAGAAAAAGAAAAAGAAAAAAAAGAAGAAGAAGGTGTAAACTAGGACCTTTTCAGTCATATAGTGCAGGTCTGGAGAGTTCTTGGGATTACTGGAAAGCTGAACCTCTTCTTAAGCCCTTGGAATCTGGTAGAGTGCTGTCTCTAAGTTGTCTCTAGCTGCTGGTTATGTGTTGATTTGTTTTGTCTTGGTTTTAGTTTTAATATTTTGAAAAGGTGAAGCTGGTATGTTTTATTTTATTATTGATGCAGTGTCTTGGTTCGCTCTGCTGTTTTCTTTGTGATGGTGGAATCACTGTGTGTAGTGTAGATATGTGTTTCTGTTTTTTGTAAAGAGGGTTTAGATTTTGAAACAGGAGGTTTTATGGTAATTGGCTGAATATGGTTTCTTCTATTGAATGAGTGAAGTTATTGGTGGAGAAGGTGGGAGCAGAAGAAGGAAAGCTTGGTGTTGCTAGGGT
>NW_006921590.1:14597275-14598081 GCF_000298275.1 Orycteropus afer afer | reverse complement strand
TATATATATATACTTTGCTGGTTTTTGTGTTTCTCTAGAGAACCCAATCCAACACACCCTGCCTCTGCAGCCCCACAGCGCAAAGCGTGGCTCCAAGGCAAAATTTGCGGACCAGGCTCAGGTGTGGTTTCTTTGCTCTCCGTGCCCCATCTGCTGGCAGTGATGATGCAATCCCGCCAGACCGGTAATGGTCAGCTCTGGAGTTTGTCTGCACCCACCTGTGGCACCAATGATGCTTGCAGTTTTAGCTGTGGTGCACTCAGGGGAGTACCTGTCAGTGACCTGCGGTCCTGATAACCATGGCAAAGAAAAGCACAGTGTCTCCCAATCTGACCCAAGCCCGTTCTGTGATCTGCTGGGAGGGGAGAGAGCTAGCCTTTCTGGCGCAACAGTGAGACCTCAGCCTGTATCTTAGCAGTGGTGTCCATGTCTGTCTGCACCCAGACCACCCAAATTACTGACAAAATCAGCTGCTGGAGGTTGGTCTCAGCCACTGCCAGCTGGAATATTGTAGTGGTCGCTGTTGTTGTTGTTGTTATGTGCCGTCGAGTCGGCCCCGACTCATAGCGACCCCTCCTTGGGTTTCCGAGGCAGTATCACTACGGAAGTAGGATGCTCCATCTTCCTTCCAAGGAGTGGCTGGTGGGTTTGAACCGCCAGCCATCTGGTTAGCAGGCAAGTGTCTTAGCCACTATGCTACCAGAGCTCCCAACCTGAATTTAGAGACCATCGGAAGAATAGATTTGATGGATTGAACACCAATGGCTGAAGACCAGATGATTTGTGAGATGACACCAAAGACATTT
>NW_006921590.1:14581839-14597175 GCF_000298275.1 Orycteropus afer afer | reverse complement strand
TTGAACCGCCAGCCGTCTGGTTAGCAGGCAAGTGTCTTAGCCACTATGCTATAAAGTGACTTCGTTCTTGGCTCGGTGATCTGAGGTGGCCATCCTTGCCTGGCAGACAGTGACTGCCCCAGAGAGGTTTCCAATGGTCACTATCGGGTGCCTGTCCATCTTCCGGCAGTAGGTCTTTCCTAAGTAATCTCCCTGTGTCTTACCTCTAATTCTGCTCTTCTGTGTTTGGTGCACTCTGATGCAGTGAGCTGTTCAGAGCACCAAAGTTCCTAATTCAAACTGTTGTACCTAGTTTTCAAAGTCCTTAGATGCCGGGGGTGGGGGGGCTTGCTGCTCAGTGGTGAGACTCCATTTTGAATCTGTTTTTTCTTATATTCTTAAGGCATCACTTTTCTCTCTGCTTTCAATATTTCTTTTTTGTCATTAGTTTTCAGAAGCTTAGTTATGATGTAAGGAAGCCCCAATGGCACAGTGGTTAAGTGCTTGGCTGCTAAACAAATGATTAGCAGTTTGAACCACCAGCCATTCCATTGGAGAAAAATTTGCCATTCTGCCTCTGTAAAGATTACATTACTGGAAACCCTCAAGGATAGTTTCACTCTATCTTACATGATCACTGTGAATCAGAACTGATTCAGTGGCAATGGGTTAATTATGATGAATCATTATATGGATTTATTTGTATTTACCTTGTTTGACCATCACTCATCGGTCACTTTCTCATACTGTGGTGGCTTGTGTGTTGCTATGAGGCTGGAAGCTATGCCATTGGTATTTTAAATACCAGTGGGATTACCAATGGTGGACAGGTTTCAGTGGAGCTTCCAGATTAAGACAGACTTAGAAGAAGGAAGGGGCTATCCACTTTTCAAAAGATTGGCCAAGAAAAAAACAATCATTGAATAAGAATAGCAGTAAAACACTGTCTGATATTACTGGAAAACTTTATTAATAGCCCTGAAACATTGTTCAATATAGTCCCAGAAGATAATCCCCTCAGGTTAAAAGGCACTCAGAATACAAGAAGAGCTGCCTCCTCAAGGAAGAGTTGACCTTAAAGATGTGAATGGAGTAAAGCTTTCAAAACCTCCATTTGCTGATGTGGCATAACTCAGAATGGGAAGAAACAGCTGCAAAAATCCATTAATAATCAGAACATGGAATATACGAAGTATGAATCTAGGAAAATTGGAAGTTGTCAAAAATGAAATAGAGCACATAAAGATCAATATCCTAGACATTAGTGAGCTGAAATGGACTGGATTTGGCCATTTTGAATCAGACAATCATATGATACACTATGTCAGGAATGACAAGTTGAAGATGAATGGTGTGGCATTCATTGTCACAATGAATGTTTCAAGATGTATCCTGAAGTACAATGCTGTCAGTGAATGGATAATATCCATACATCTAAAAGGAAGACCAGTTAATACTTCTATTATTCAAATTTATGTATCAATCATCATATCTAAAGAAGAGGAAATTGAAGATTTTTATCAACTTTTCCAGTCTGAAATTGACAATACATACAATTAAGTGCTAGTTATTACTGGTGATTGGAATACGAAAGTTGGAAACAAAGAAGAATCACCAGTAGTTGGAAATTAAGGCCTTGGTGATAGAAATGATGCTGGAGATAGCATGAAATAATTTTGCAGGACGAGCAACTTATTCATTGCAAATACCTTTTCTTAACAACATAAACAGTGGCTATTCACGTGGACTACACCAGATGGAATTCACAGGAATCAAATTGACCACATCTCTGGAAACAGGTAATGGAGAAGTTCAATATCTTCAGCCAAAACAAGATCAAGAGCTGACTATGGAATAGACCATCAACTGCTCCTATGCAATTTCAAGTTGAAGCTGAAGACAATTTAAAAAAAGTCTTCAAGAGCCAAAATATGACCCTGATAATATCCCTCCTGAATTTAGAGACCATCTAAAGAATAGATTTGATGCATTGAACACCAATGACCAAAAACCAGAGGAATTGTGGGATGACATCAAGAACATCATCCATGAAGAAAGCAAAAGGTCATTAAAAAGACAGGAAAGGAAGAAAAGACCAAAATAGATGTCAGAAGAGACTCTGAAGCTTGCTCTTGAATGGAGAGTAGCTAAAGCAAATGGAAGAAATGACAAGAGAGAAGAACAGAAGATTTCAAAGAGCTAAGTCATTTATTATAATAAAATATGCAAAGACCTGGAGTTAGAAAACCAAAAGGGAGGAATGTACTCAACATTTCTCACACTGAAAGAACTGAAGAAAAAAATTCAAGCCTCGAGTTGCAATATTGAAAGATTCTATGGGACAAATATTAAAAAATGTAGGAAATATCAAAAGAAGATAAAAGGAGTACACAGAGTCACTATACCAAAAAGAATTGCTCAATGTTCATGCATTTCACAAGGTGGCATATGATTAAGAACCAATGGTACTAAAGAAAGAAGTAGAAGCTGCACTGAAGGAATTGGTGAAAAACAAGGCTCCAGGAATTGACAGAATACCCACTGAAATGTTTAAACACATGATGCTACACTGGAGGCACTTAGTCATCCACACTAAGAAAATTGGAAGGCAGCTACATGTCCAATTGACAGGAAGAGATCCATATTTGTACCCAATCCAAAGGAATGTGATCCCACAGAATGTTGAAATTACTGAACAATATCATTAATGTCACACAGAAGTAAAATTTTGCTGAAGATAATTCAAAAGCAGTTGCACCAGTATATTGACAGGGAACTTCCAGAAAAGCAAGCTGGATTCAGAAGAGGACATGGAATGAAGAATATGATTGCTGATGTCAGATGGATCTTGGCTGAAAGCAAAGAATACCAGCAATATTTTTACTTGTATTTTATTGGCAATCAAAAGCATTGAACTGTGTGGATCATAACAAATTATGGATAACATTGAGAAGAATGGGGATTTCAGAACACTTGATTGTATTCATAAGGAACCTGTACATAGACCAGGAGGCTGTCATTCAAATGGAACAAGGGGATTCTGCATGGTTTAAAATCAAGAAGGGAGTGCATCAGGGTTGTATCCTTTCACCATACTTGTTCAATCTGTATGCTGAGCATATAATCTGAGAAGCTGGACTATATGAGCAACACGACATTAGGGCTGGTGAAAGACTTATTAACAGCCTTCAATATTCAGACAACACAACCTTGCTTGCTGAAAATGAAGATGACTTGTGAAGCACTTACAGATGAAATTTAAGAACTACAGTCTGCAGTATGGATTACACCTCAACCTAAAGACCTAAAGAAAATAAAAATCCTCCAAACAGGACCAATGTGCAGCATCACAATAAATGGAGAAAAGATTGTTGTTGCCAAAGATTTCATATTACTTGGTTCCACAATCAACACCATTGAAAGCAGAAGTCAAGAAGTCAGATTTCATATTACACTGGGCAAATCTGCTGGAAAAGACCTCTTTAAAGTGCTGAAGAGCAAAGGTGTCTCTTTGAAGACTGAAGTGCACCTAACCCAAACAATGGTAATTTCAATAGCCTAATATGCGTGTGAAAGCTGGCAGTGTCTAAGGAAGAACAAAGAAGAGTTGATGGTTTTGAATTGTGGTGTTAGTGAATAATACTGAAGGTACCATGGGCTGGTAAAAGAACTAACAAATCTCTCCTGGAAGAAGTGCAGCCAGAAGGCTCCTTGCAAGCACAAATAGCCAGACTTCATCTCACATACTTTGGTCAGGCTGTCAGAAAGGACGATCCCCTGGAGATGGATATTATGCTTGGTAAAGTGGAGGGTTGATGAAAAAGGAGATGGTCCTCAACGAGATGTATTGACACAGTGGCTATTATGTTGGGCTCAGGTATAGCTGGGATTGTGAAGCTGGCAGATGACTGCCAGTGTTTCATTCTGTCACACATAAGGTCACTATGAGTCAGAGCTGACTGGATGGCACCTAACAACAACATCCTGGTTGAATTTTGCTCACCATGTTGAATCTGTAGGTTTCCTCAAATTTGAGAAGCTTTCAGCCATTATTTCTTTGAAAAATTTATTCACCCCTTCCCTGGTTCTCCTCATTTTCAGATCTCCAATGACAAAAATGTTAGATCATTTGTTATAGTTCCATAGAACTCTGAGTCTTTTTTCATTTATGTTCATTCTATTTTTCTCTCTGTTTTTCATACTGTGCAATTTTTATTGTTCTTTACCTCTTGTCACTGATTCTTTTTACTCTTCCCTCTATTCTGCTATAGACTTCATCCACTGAAATTTTTATTTTGATTGTTTTATTCAGTTCTGAAATTTTTATTAGGTTCTTCTAGGTTTTCTATTCCTTGCTGAAGCTTTCCATTTTTCCATGTTTTTCAAATATATCTGTTAGTACTTGTTGGAATATTTTTCTATGACTGCTTTAAAACCTTTGCTGTATAATGCTGACATCATGGTTATCTCAGAGTTTCCATCTGATTACTTTTCTTTTTCTTTTTTTTTTTTTAAACCCAGTTTGATATCTTCCCAATTCTTGGCATGATGAGTCACTTTTTATTGAAACCTGGATATTTTTGTATTAAGTTCTGAGACTCAGGATCTAATTTAAACAGTCTATTTCGGCTGGCTTTCTCTGACACTGCTACAAGAGGAATTGGTTACTATCTTATCACTGTCAGGTGGAATCTAAGGTCTCCACTCAGCCCCTGTTGACACCTGCAGGTATAGAGTAGGGGTAAAACACTGTTCATTACAGCCAGATGGATTAGGAGTACTGATCCCCAATTGGCCTCCACTGACACTGTGTTGGGGTAGTATTACTATTACTGGATGACAGAATGTCCTGGCTCTTCACTAGGCATTTGCTAATACCACCCCACTGGGGAAAGGGTAGGGCATCTTGTTACTGCCAGAAGGGTGTGGAAATTCAGTCTCACTACATGGTCTCCTGTGACACTCTGGAGTTGGGAAGCTCATTATTAGCCAGCAAGGATGAACTCATATCTAACTACATGGCCTTTTCTGATACCACACTAGCAGGACTGTTAAAGCACCTCATCACAGCCTTCAGAGGGTGGAAATCTAGATTCCTTGCTCAAACTTTGCTGATGTAAATGTAAATGGGCCACATTTTGTCTTGTGGTGTTTGGAGCAGAATTGTCATTTTCTAAAAGTATTGTATGATGCTAGGCTTCCCTTTTCCTGATCATTTGTCTGAAGATCATTTGTTGGGGCTAGTTCTGTTTGAGCCTGTTGGAATTCCTGGGTTACTGACTTTTCCTGCTTGAAATAAGGGATTTGTAAAGGAAAAAGAAAACCCAGGCTCACTACATGTCTTTTCTTGGGTCTTGAGGTCCTTTGAAGTTTGCCTTTTTTCCTCCATCTTTCAGAGTCTTCTAATGAAGAAGAAGAAAAAAAATCTTCTAATGATTTTTTTAAGTTTGTTTTATATACAATGTCCAGGGTTTTGAGTTATATTTGGTGAGAAATAAGGAAAAATATATCTACTCCGTCCTCCCTGAAGCAGATATCTCTGTATGATTCCTTATTATATGATTATTTTCCATCTGTTAATTGAGATGTCTGTGTGTGTATGTATGTGTGTGTGTGTGTGTGTGTGTATATATTTTTTTTCAATGAAACAAAGCAAAAGTGCAGTTTCAATTGTGTGAAGATCTTATTTAAAAAATTCTAAGTGGTTTCAATATATAATAATTTAGAAGTCACTGTTCTCATTGAAGAATTGTGGGTTTGACAGTGCAGTAGAACTAAGTACATTTTGCACACTCTCCAATCACTTAGTTTTGAGCCTTTGGGTGAGATACAAAGCTTCCTTAAAAAGTCAAGGTTTTCTTTTGCATGTAAGCTTTGGCTAAAAATCTTTATTATTTTTATAATTAGAAATAATATCTAAAAATGTGTACTAAATTCTCAAATGGGAAATAAAATTAATATAAATATTAGTCATTAAATGTATTAATTGTATAATATATTTATTTTTATACATTTAGAACTTTATCATGTGAATAAATTCATAAATTAAGAAAAAGTTAATTTGTGTCAATCTAAAGGTATTGAGTTTAAATTTGTTTAAAAACAAATTTATAATTATTCTTTAACATCATAAAATATACTTTTAGTGTTCAAATTACTCAAGTGTCTCTGCTTCTCTTCTCATGTGTGTTTATGTGACTGAAAGAGATAGTAACTTTCTCTGAAACAACACAACAAAGAGTTAAGTCTCATACTCACAAAGGAGTACATGCTTAATACTAAAGAAGACAGAAATGGAGGCAAAAAGGGAAAAAGATCAGATGGGATAAATAGAAAACAAGTAAAAAATGGTAAGTTTCAACACAATAGTCTTAATAATTGCATTAAATATAAATAATCCAAACATGCAATTAAAAAGTAGAAATTTGAATATTGAATAAAAAAGCAGTACTCAACTACTGACATTTTAAAAAAATAATACCCAAATATATGATCACTAGGAAAAAAACTTTAAAAGTAAAAACACAAGTAGATTAAAATTAAAGGGTGGAATAAAATACACCTTGATAACAACAGTATTTTTTTTAAAAACTGATGCATCTGTATTAATAACAGACAAGATATATTTTAGAACAAGTAATATCATGATTGATTAAAAGATCATAGGGTCAACTCAACAAAAGGATATAAAATTTTAAATGTTTATACACTTTATAACTAAGTTCAAAAATATATGCAGCAAAAATTGATGTAACTGTAAGGAGAAATATACATATTCATCATTATGGCCAGAGTTAACATCCTCTCTCAACAATTAATAGAAGAATATGGACAGAAAATCAGTAAACATATAGATAGAGGATTTGAACAAGACTATCAATCAGCTCTCCCTAATTGAAATAGAAGAGTACATATTTTTTTTCAAGTACCACAGGACACTTAACAAAAGTAGACCACACTCTTGGCCATAACCCAAATCTTAATGCATTTAAAAGAATGCTAGTAATAAAAAAATACATTTTCCAATCACAATTGAATTAATTTAGATGTCAAAATAGACTAGTTTAGGAAAGTCACAAATATTTGAAATTAAACAATACATTTCTAAATAACTGCTGATGGGGCATGTAGGCAGTGACTTCTGACCTCCTCTATCTACACAAAAGGAAGACAGAATCATCTGCAGCTCAAGGCCTGTTCTTAAGAGACCAGACATACTGCCACCCCCAGCCCTCTTACCAACCTTGATACCAACTGTCCCTCCCACAGTGCCTACCATCTCTCTGCTGGGTTTGATAATTAGCTGCAGTGGCCACACAGAACTCACAGATTATGGGGTTTATTAGGGAAGCAATAGGCTACAATTCAAGTTCAGGAATGCACTCAGGATACAGTTCTTCAGTCAGGACAGTCTCAACTCTGCTGTGCCCTTGAACATGCCTTTCTGGCCTCTGCTTCTGTGGGCCAAGTAAACTTGCTCCTCTGTCTTGTGCCTCTTGGTTCCACTGCCCCTGTCTCTCAGCCAGGTGTTTCTCTCAGTGGAGTGTCTCTCTCAGCCAGCAGTGAGATTCTTTCTGCCTCTAGGAGGGCTCATTTTGAGCCTGGCAGGGTGGCAAAACCAACCAACCCCAACATCAGAGTTCGACACAATTGAGAGTGAACTTTCCCAGAAGATTACTTCTTACTGTTCCAACAGAAATATTCCAGGTGAATGACTTTAACAATCAGGAGTTTAAATTGCATGGTATCACACAATAATCTGATGGGAGTTATGAAGCCATACTACGTAACTTACTACACCACAATAACTCATTGGTCAAATGAGTTAATAAATTATGAGTGTATTTAGAAAGTATTCTGAACTGACTAAAATAAATAAATAAAAAATTGTGGGATGCAGTTAATAGAGTATTTAGAAGAAAATACAAGCATAGTGCCTAAGGCATTTGACTGCTACCCAACAGAATAATGGTTCAAACCCACCAGCCATTCCTCGGAAGGAAGGTTGGGCAATCTACTTCCATAGTGATGCTACCTCGGCAACCCAAAGAGGGATCTCTGAGTCGGGGCTGACTTGACAACACATAACAACAACAAACATACTACTAAACACCTATATGTGAAAGAAAGAGAAAGAGTAAGGGAGGAAGAGCAGAAAGGAGGAAGGGAGAAAGGAAGGAAAGAAGGAAGGAAGAACACAGAGAAAGAAAATGATCTCAAATTAAAAATTTCAGATTCTACCTTTAGAAACTGAAAGAAACAAACCAAAAACTGTAAACAGAAGAGGAAGATAATAATGGTCTGGGAGGAATCACTAGAAAACAAATCTGGAGAATAATGGAGAAAAATCAATTTAATCAAAAGCAGGTTCTTTGGGATCAGTAAAATTGGTAAGAGTTAGAAGACTCATCATGAAAAAGCTAAAGACACAATTTACAATCATCACAAATGAGAGATAAAAAGTAACAGAGATTCTATAAATATTAAAAGCATGTTGTTGTTGTTATTTGCCATCGAGTCGACCCCGACTCATAGTGACCTCTCCTTGGGTTTCCAAGGCAGTATCACTACGGAAGTAGGAATGCCCAACCTTCCTTCCAAGGAGTGGCTGGTGGGTTTGAACTGCCAGCCTTCTGGTTAGCAGTCAAGTGCCTTAGGCACTATGCTACCAGAGCTCCTAAATGAATATCATGAACAATCTTTTGCTAATATATTTGATAACATAGGGAAAATGGGCAAATTCCTTTAAAACAACCTTGTAAAACTCATTGAAAATGAGTTAGATAACCTGAATTGTCCACATCTAGCAATCAAATCGAATTTGTGGTTAAAAATCTGCCCTCAAAACACACACACACACACAAAAAAAAAAAACACCACATGGCTTCTCTTGAGAATCCTACCAAATATTTAAAGAAGAAATACACCAATTCAACTCAAAATTTCCAGATAATTGAAATGTATGCATCCCATAATTCTATGAGATGAAGATTGTCGTTATCATTAGGATCCATAAAGTCAGTTCCAACTCATAGCAACCCTATGTATAACAAAACAAAACACTGTTCAGTCCTGTGCCATGCTCACAATTGTTGCCGCGATTGAGCCTATCATTACAGTAACTGTGCCAATCCAACTCCTTGACGTTCTTCCCCATTTTCACTGACCCTCTACTTTACCAAGCATGATATCCTTCTCCAGAGACCAGTCCCTTCTGCAACATGACTAAAGTATGTGAGACAAAGTCTGGCCATTCCACTTCTAAGGAGAATTACACCCACACTTCTACAAAGACAGGTTTGTACTTCTGGCAGGCCATAGTATTTTCAATATTCTTCACCAACGCCACAGTTCAATTCTTCCTCAGTCCTTCTAATATATTATCCAGCTTTCACTTGCTTATGAGGCTATTGAAAATGCTGGCTTGGGTCAGGTGCACCTTAGTCTTCAAAGTGACATCTTTGATCTTTATCACTTTAAAGAGGTCTTTTGTTGCACTTTTTCCCATTGAAATATGTCATTTGATTTTTTGACTTCTGCTTCCATGGCTATTGATTGTAGATCCAAATAAAATAAAATCCCTGAAAATTCAATCTTTTCTCTGTTTATCATGATGTTGTTTATGGGTGTGGTTGTAAGGATTTTTATTTTCTTTATGTTGAGGTATAATCTATAATGAAGCTTTAGTCTTTGATCTTCATCAGGTCCTCTTCACATTCAGCAAGCAAAGTTGTGTCATGTGTAAATAGCAGGTTGTTAACATGTCTCCTCCAATCTTGATGCCATAAAGTGCAGCTGCTCAGATTATTTACTAAGCACACAAATTGAATAAGTATGTGGAAAAGATACAACGTTGATGTACACCTTTCTAGATTTAAAAGGATTCCATATCCCCTTCTTCTTTTCAAATGACTGCCTCTTTGTCTACGTAGATTCCTCACAAGTTTGAAGAAGTGTTCTGGAATTCCCTTTCTACACACTGTTATCAATAATTTGTAATGACCCACATATTGAATACCTTGGCATGATCAATAAAACACAGGTAAACATCTTTCTAGTATTCTTTGCTTTCATCTAAGATCCATCTGACATCACTGTTACCCCTTGTTCCACATACTCTTCTGTATCTGACTTGTATTTCTGGAAGTTTCCTGTCAATATGCTAGTGTTAACTATTTTTAAATTTCCTTCAGCAAAATTTTACTCTTGTGTAATAGTGATAGTTTTTCAATAATTTCCACATTCTGTTGGATCACCTTTCTTTGGAATGGGCACAAATATGCATTCCTTTCAATTGGTTGGACAGGTATCTGTCTTCCAAATTTCTTGGCATAAAGAATGAATGCTTCCATTTATTGCGTACATTTGTTGAAATGTTTTAATGGGTATTCCGTAAATTCCTGGAGCCTTCCATTTTTGCAGTTACCTCAGTGCAGCTTGGACTTCTTCCTTCAATGTTGTCAGTTCTTGATCATATACTATCTGCTGAATTGGTTGAACATTGATCAATTGTTTTTAGTACAACGACTGCGTATTCCTTTCATCTTCTTTTGATGTTTCCTGCATTGTTCAATCTTTTGCCCATAGAATCTTTCAATGTTGCAACTAAGGCTTGAATTTTTTCTTCAATTCTGTCAGCTTGAGAAATGCTGAATGTGTTCTTTCTTCCCTTTTAATTTTCTAACTCCGGGTCTTTGCACGTTTTAGTATAATATTTTACTTTGTCTTCTCTAGCTACCCCTTGAAATCTTCTGTTCAGCTCTTTGATTTCATCATTTCTTCATTCACCTTAGCTACTGTGCATTCAAGAGCAAGTTTCAGAGTCTCTTCTGACATCCATTTTGTTCTTTTCTTCCTTTCTTGTCTGATGAATGACTTTTCCCTTTCTTTATGTATAACATTCTTTTTTAAAAAAATACATTTTATTGAAATATAATTTATGTACAGTGAAATACACAAAATTGAAATGACATGAGTCAGTGCTTTTGTTTTGTTTTGCTTTGCAGTGTTACCTCCCCTCCCCTCCCACCCCTGGTAACCAACAAACAAAGGTTCCTTCCATATATAAACCTTTCCTTGACTTTTTACAATAATGAACTAACACTATATTTGTCTTTCTGTGATTGACCTATATTTCACTCAGTGTAATGTCCTCCAAGCTCATCCATATTATGTGGTGTTTTGCAGATTCTACATTATTCTTCAGGGTTGCACAGTATTCCATTGTGTTTATGTACCATAGTTCGGTTATCCATTCTTCTGTTGATGGGCACCTAGGTTGTTTCCATCATTTTGCTATTGTAAATAGTGCTGTGATGAATGTAGGTATCCATATATTTGTTTTTGTCCTGGCTCTCACTTTTTTAGGATATATACCTAATAATGGGATTGCTGGGCCAAATGGTATTTCTAATTCCAGCTTTTTGAGGAATCACCATACTGCTTTCCACAGTGGTTGTTTCATTTCACAGTCCCACCAGCAATGCATGAGAGTCCCACTCTCCACATCTTCTCCAGAATTTGTTATTTACTGTTGTGCTGAACATTGCCATTAATGCTGGTGTGAGATGGTATCTCGTTGTTGTTTTAATTTACATCCCTCTAATAGCTAATGATTGTGAGCTTTTCTTCATGTGTTTGCTGACCACCTGAATATCCTCTTTGGTAAAGTGTCTATTCATGTCTTCTGCCCATTTTTTAATTGAATTGTTAATCTTTTTGCTGTTGAGGTATTAGAATTTTCTATAAATTTTAGAGATAAGTCTCTTGTCAGATATGTTATTGCTGAATTTTTTTTTTCACAGTCTGTAGGTTCTCTTTTTACTCTTTTGGCAGTATAATTATCAACAAGTATGAATTTATTGCTATCATTTTGTTATGTGCTTTTTTGTGGTGTGGCTGATTTCTTTGTTCCATATGATTTTCTGTGCTGAGCTCATTTTGTTTATGAATTGTATTATCAAGTGCTTCATTGCTATTGTTTTAGTGTTTGCTAAATTTCTGTGCTCGTCCTCTTTTTTTATTTTGATGTGAAAGTTTATCATTTTTCTTTGAGGTTACCCTGTGATTTATCATTTTCTTCCGAAGTTTAGAACAGTTCATTCTATCTTGTAATTGTCTTGACTTCTTTACTATTTAGAAGTTCTGTAACTACACAATTTTTTCCCTCTTTTTGGTTTGTAGTTGTCCTCAACTTTGTCAGCTGATGTCTCTGGTTCCCTGTTTACAGTCTTGTAGGCTTATTTACTTTGGATGCTTCCATATTGGGGTTGGTTTCTGGGTTATTACATCATGTGTGTTAACGGTCAGTTGTTTGCTGTTTTTGGTTCTCTGTCCAAAGGACTCCCTTTAGCATCTTTTGTAAGTCTGGTTTTAACATATTCTCTTATTTTCTGCTTATCTGGATATTTTTCAATTTCACCATCATATTTGAGCAGCAATTTTGCTGGGTATATAATTGTTAGTTGGAAATTTTTTTCTTTCAGTGTTTTACATATACCATCCCATTGTGTTCTTGCCTGCATGGTTTCTGCAAAAAAAAATCCAAGCTTAGCCTTTCTGGTTGCCTCTTATAGGTAATTTTTCATTTTCCCCATGCTGCTTTCAGGATTCTTTCTTTGTCTTTGGTTTTGGTGAGTTTGATGATGATATGTCTTGGTGATTTTCTATTGAGGTCTGTCCTGTTTGGGGTTCGTTGGACTTCTTGAATGGATATATTCTCATCTTTCATCATGCCAGGAAAATTCTCTTCCAACAAATCTTTGACAATTTTCCCTGGTTTTATTTTTCTCTTCTTGTTCTAGACTTCCTATGACACATAGGTTATTCCTTTTGATGGTATCTCACATGATCCTTAGGCTTTCTTCATTTTCTTTTAATCTTTTTTCTGATTGATCCCTTTCTGAAGAAGTATTGAGGTATTTGCCTTATTCTCACTAATTCTGTCTTCCATTGATTCAGTTCTACTCCTTTGCCTGTTCAATGTGTAAACTGTTTCTGAAAATTAGTATTATTCTCCTGGATTTCTGTCTGTAGATTTTGTATCATTTCTAAATTTTCATTTATTTTGTTATTTTGTTCTTGTGTTGTCTTTTGAAATCATTGTAGGGTTTTCTCTGTCTTTTCCTTAATTTTGTCAGTATTTTCCTTGATCTGTCTCTAAATTCGTTGAAGATACCTAAATATAATTCTTTTGAACTCCTTACCAGGAAGTTCCAATGTTGCTTCTTCCTCAGGGATGTGTTCTGGGTCTGTATCCTGGTACTTTGTTTCTCTTGCTTTATCTTGTTTCTTTGTGTGGACTGTGATGTTCTGTTTTCTCTCAGAAAATGTTGATGTTTTTGTGTATATATTTAATTGGTGATTGCATGTTGGAGTGACTTGCCCACAATTTTTGTTTTCTTTGGATGTTGTCTATGAAAGCAGGGTACTGTGCTCCTCTGTTCACTAGTTGGCAGCATTTATACACTCCCCATCTCTCTCCTTTCCTGCTGTCAGCCTCTCATTTGTCCCTGCCATCCTTGGCGAATGAAGCCTATTCTTAGGTCCCTGGAATCTGAGTGAGAATGCTGTCATTTTAAATATCCAAAATGACCACTACTTGTAAACAATCAAAATGGCTGTACCCGCTGGACAGCCAAAAGTCCACAGCTCAGATTGTCTTCCTCCTTGCTATTTACCTTCCTAGTCATGGGCCACCAGTGCAATCGTACCTTTAGTCCTTGGTGACCAGGGCTAATCTTTAGGTCAATTCTCAGGTTCCACCACTACTTGGAAATATTTGGGCTGTTGGTGCTGTCAGAGTAGCTGACAGTTCGTAACTCCATCTGTCTCCATACTTACTGTTATCATTCTGGTTTTTCCGCTAGCTGATGCCTAATCCACTTCTGTATACTTCCTTTCAAAGCTCAGGGCATCAGCATTATCTTCTGAGTCTGTCAATTGGTTTCTCTTTTCTGTGTTGAAGAGGGTCTGTGTAGCTTTTGTACCTATTTCGCCATCTCATTGGACATCTGTGTATAACATTCTTGTTAGAATCCCACAACTTTTCTTGTCTTTGGTCAGTGGTGTTCACTACATCAAATCTGTTCTTCAGATGGTCCTTAAATTCTGGTGGAGTATAATCAAGGTCATATTTTGCCTCCTGTGGATTCATTTTAAGGAACTCTGATGGTGTAGTACCTAAGGCATTTGACAGCTAACCAGAAAGCTGGTGGTTCAAACCCACCAGCCACTCCATGGAAGGAAGACTGGGCAATCCACTTCCTTAAAGACTTACCACATTGGAAGCCCAAAAGGGGGTTGCTATGAGTTGGAATCAACTCGATGACAGTGAGTTTTGTTTTTGCATTTGGATTTATTTTAATTTTCTTCAGCTTAAACTTGTACTTGTATATAAGTAGATGATAGTCTGTCCCACAGTCAGCACCTAGCCTTGTTCTAACTAATGATATTGAGCTTCTCAATTGCCCCTTTAAACAAATGTAGTCTATTTGATTCCTGTGTATTCCATCTGGCAAGGTCCATGTACATAGTCACCATTTAAGTTTTGAAAAAGGATTTTACAATGAATAAGTTGTTGGTCTTACAGAATTCTATCATGTGGTATCTGGTGTCATTTCTTGCACCATGGCTGTATATTCCTAGTACTGATGATTCTAAATTTCCAACTTTTGCATTCCTATCACCAGTAATTGTCAATCATCTCAGTAATATATTTGGTCAATTTTAGACCTCAGAAGTTGGTAAAAAAAATCCTTCAATTTCTTTATTTTTGGCATTAATGGTTGGTATATAAATTTGAATAATAGTAGTATTATCTGGTCTTCCTTGAAGGGATACAGATACTATCTTATCACTATTAGCATTGTGCTTCAGGATAGATCTTGAAAAGTTCTCTTTGACAATGAATGTGGTGCTGTTCCCTTCAATGTGTCATTCCTGGCACAGTAGACTATGTGGTTGTGCAATTCAAAATAACCAATATCAGTCCATTTCAGTTCTCTAATGTCTAAGATACCATATCAATCTTTATGTGTTCCATTTTATTTTTTGACAAATTCAAATTATCCTAGATTCATATTTCATACATTCCATGTTCTGATTATTAATGAACATTTATGGCTGTTTCTTCTCATTTTGAGTTGTGCCATATCAGCAAATTAAGGTCCCAAACCTTCACTCAATCCACGTCATTAAGGTTTACTCTACTTTGAAGAGGCAATTCTTTACTGGCATAAATATATATGTGTATGTGTGTGTGATTTAGAGATCATCTAAAGAATAGATTTGATGCGTTGAACACCAGTGACCGAAAGCCAGATGAATTGTGGGAAGATATCAAGAACATTATCCATG
>NW_006921590.1:14579604-14580124 GCF_000298275.1 Orycteropus afer afer | reverse complement strand
TGGATTGTGGGGCTGGTGCGGGATCGGGCAGTGTTTCGTTCTGCTGTGCATGGGGTCACTATGAGTCGGAAACAACTCGACGGCACTTAACAACAGCAACAACGTGTGTGTGTGTGTGTGATTTGGGTGGAACGTCATAGAGCAAATTGGTTTCCCATCCAACAATCCATGCACATTCTGTTTTGTGACATTTACTGCAATCCCCACATTGTAACAGCATTCTCTCACTTCCTCCCTGAACCCATCCCATCTCTTCTTTCTTCCCCTCCCCTCCCACCTTCCTATCTCTGTCTCTGGGCAAATGCTGTCCCCTTGATCTCATATGCTTAATTGTTCTAATGAATGCATCTTCTCTTCAAATCACTGTTCACCTTGTAGGGCCTATCTTTTCTCTGGCTGATGGTTTAGTCATGGGGACTCAAGTTCAGTTCCTAGCTTGAATGGTGTCTAATGGCCATAGTCTCAGGGTTTCTACCAGAGTTTCTACCAGTATTGATCAGACTAGTAAGCCTACTCTTAA
>NW_006921590.1:14565351-14579326 GCF_000298275.1 Orycteropus afer afer | reverse complement strand
ACCGCCAGCCGTCTGGTTAGCAGTCAGGTGCCTTAGCCACTATGCTACCAGAGCTCATATATATATATGATTTTAAACTTAGTTCCATGTTACTCTCACTCTATCTGGGTGCTCTTATTGTGAGCCTTTTCAGAGTGTTAGCAGTGGGAGCTGGCCATCATCTACAATTCTATTCTCAGGGTTGTGGGGGCTGGGGTTCATGTGTTCCATTATTCCTTTGGACTAATTGTTTACTTGCATCTTTTTTTTTTTTGTTCACTCATTTTCTGATATAATAATGGAAAACTTTATGAATAACAGTGAAACATGAAAATAGTTCCTGAGTCCCTCATATTGAAAGACATTCTCAGGATGATAATCTTAGGATACATTAAAGCCAATTGACATAACATGGTCCATAAAGACAATTTTGCACATCCTATTTTGGTGAGTAGTGACCAGGGTCTTAAGCTCTTAAGAACAGCAATTTAAGGTAAAACTATTGATGAAACCAAACCAAAACCAAACAGTGCTGTCAAGTCAGATCAGACTCATAGCATACCCTCCTTGGGTTTCTGAGGCAGTATCACTATGGAAGTAGATTGCCCAACCTTCCAGCCATTCCTTGGTTATGTGCCTTTGGTATGTGGTCTGCTTTGCATATATAAGAAATAGGATTGGGAATGGTCTCTAGCTTATGACATGCTTAAACCTTGCATGTAGCCATGCCTTGTTCAGCCTGCCATGCTCTGCCGACCTTGGGACATTCAATGGATTTGAATTAATATTCTACTATGTGGTTTGGTAACATCATGACTGCACCTTTTTACTTGTCAGCCTTGAGCTTATCAGTCTCAGCAGCCAATAGCTGTCTGAGTGAAGAAAAGCCTCTAGCTTCATTGGGCTGGGAGCAGGAGGCAGAGCTGAAGTCCAAGGTCAAGGGGCTTTCACCCAGCCCTTAGAGCCTGGCACTTTGAACTCGGACTTAAAGCCTCCAGATTGTAAGAGAATAAACTCCTGTTTGTTAAAGCCATCCCATTTGTAGTATATTCCTGTCAGAGTGGCACTAGGAAACCAGAACATGAATTAGTACAATATTTGTCCTTCTGTGATTGACTTATGTCACACAGCATAATGTCTTCCAAGTTTTTCGATGTCATGTAGTATTTTACAGATTTTACCTTATTCTTTATTGTTGCATGTAATTGCATTGTGTGTATGTACAACAGTTTGACAATCCATTCCTTGGTTGATGGGCACCTAGGTTGTTTCCATCTCTTTGGTGTTGTGAATAGTGCTATGATAAACATGGGTGTGCATGTATCTATTTATGTCCTGTCTCTCACTTCTTTAGGATATATACTTGTTGTTGTTATGTGCTGTTGAGTCAGACCTGACTCATAGCGATCCCTCCTTGGATTTCTGAGGCAGTATCACTACAGAAGTAGATTGCCCAACCTTCCTTCCAAGTATTGGCTGGTGGGTTTGAACTTCCAGCCTTCTGGTTAGCAGTCAAGTGCCTTAAGCACTATGCTACCAGAGCTCCTGGGATATATACCTAGTAAGGGGATTTCTATTTGCAACTTTCTAAGGAATCACCATACTGATTTCCACAGTAGTTTATCATTTTATAGTCTCACCAACAAAGTGTGAGATTTCCAATCTCTCCACATCCTCAGCAGCATTTGTTATTTACTGTCCTGTTGAACTTTGCTATTAATGCTGGGTTGAGATGGTATCTCATGATAGTTTTGATTTGCCTTTCTTAAATAGCTAATGATCATGAACATTTCTTCATGTGTTTGTTGGCTGCATGAATATCTTCTTTGGTGAAGTGTCTGTTCATATCTTCTGCCTATTTTTTAATTGGGTTGTTTGTAATTTTTATGTTGAGGTGTTGGAGTTTTCTATAAATTTTAGAGATAAGTTCTTTTTTCAATATGTCACTGCTGAATATTTTTTCCCATTCTGTAGGTTCTCTTATTACGCTCTTGGAGGAGTCTTTTGATACATATACGAATTTAATTTTTAGAAGATCCCAATCATCTAGTTTATCTTCTGCTGTTTATGCATCTAGGGTTATGGTTTGCCCCTATTTTTTCTTTGATGAATTTTATAATTTTAGGTTTCACATTTAAGTATTTGATCCATCTGAAATTCATTTCTGTATATGGTGGGAGGTATAGATCTGGTTTCATTTCTCTGCAAATGGATATCCAGTTTTGCCAGCACCATTTGTGAAACAGACTATCCCTTCCCCATTCAATGTATTTTGGCCGTTTGCCAAAGATTGACTAACCATAGGTTGATGGACCAATTTCTGGGTTATCAATTCTCCAACACTGGTCTGTGTGTCTGTCATTGTACCAATACCAGGCTATTTTGACAACCGTGGCTGTATATTAGGTTCTGAGATCTGGGAGTATGAGCCTCTTACTTTGTTCTTCTTCAATAGTGTTTGTTTATCTGAGATCTCTTTCCTTTCAATATACAATTAATGAGGTCTCTTTCCTTTCCATATAAAATTAATGATTGGGTTTTCCATGTCCTTTTTAAAGAATGTTGATGGAACCTGGATCAGGATTGCATTGAATGTATAGATCACTTTGGGTAATAATGATATTTTCACAATGTTCAATCTTTCTGTCCATGAGCATGGTATGTTCTTTCATTTATCTCTTATAGTTTCTTGAAGTAGTGTTTTGTAGTTTTCTTTGTATAGATCTTTTTGGGTTCCTGGAAAGGTTTATTCCCAAATATCTTATCTTTTTGGTAGCTATTGTAAATGATATTGATTTCCTTCTCAAAGACCTCTTTGCTGGTATAGAGGAATCCAACTGAATTTTATATGTTGATCTTGTATCCAGACGCTATGCTAAATCTTTTAATAAGTTCCAATAATTTTCTTGCTGAGTCTTCTTGGTTTTCTATATATAGGATCATATCATCAACAAATAGGGATAGTTTTACTTCTTCCTTAACAATTTGGATGCCTTTGATATCCCTTCCTTGCCTTATTGCCCTGGTTAGGAGTTCCAATACAGTGTTGAATAGAAGTGGAGATAATGGGCATCCTTGCCTGGTTCCTGTTCACTAGGGGAATGGTTTCAGTCTCTCTCCAGTCAGAATAATGTTGGCTGTTAGTTTTCCATATATGCCTTTTATTATGTTGAGGAATTTTCCTTCTATTCCTCAATTTCTGACAGTTTTTTATCAGGAATGTGTATTAGAATTTATCAAATGCATTTTCTGCATCTATTGATATGATCATATGATTCTTTCCTTTTGTTTTACTTATTTGATGGACTATGTTATTATTTTGCTAATGTTGAACCATCCTTGCATAGCTGGTATGAATCTCACTTGGTCATGATGTATTAATTTTTGATATGTTGTTGGAGTCTATTGATGAGGATTTTTTTGAATATTTTTGCATGCATATTCATGAGGGACATTGGTCTGTAGTTTTCCTTTATGGTGGTGTCTTTGCCTGGTTTTACTAACAGGGTTATGCTTGCTTCATAAAATGAATTTGGGAGGATTCCATCCTTTTCTATGATCTGGAATAGTTTGAGTAGGATTAGTATCAGCTATTCTCTGAATGATTGGTAGAATTCTCTAGTGAACCTATCTGGGCCAGGACTTTTTTTTGTTGGTAATTTTTTTATGACCTGTTCAATTTATTCTTTTGCTGTGGGTCTGTTCAAATTTTCTACCTCAGTTTGTGTTAGTTTAGGTAAATAATGTATTTGTAGAAATCTGTCCATTTCTTCTAGGTTTTCAAATTTGTTGGAGTACAGTTCTTTATAGTATCCTGATAATACTATTTTTATTTCTGTTGGTTCTATTGTGACATCAACCATTTCATTTCTTATTTGTGTTATTTCCATATTTTCCTTTGTTAAGTTTGCAGTGGTTTGTTGACTTTATTAAACTTTTCAGAGAATGAACTTCTTGTCTTGTTGATTTTTTCTATTGTCTTTCTATTTTCTGTTTCATTGATTTCTGCTCAAATCTTTATTTATTTATTTATTTTTCTGGTGATGTAGCCTTTTTTTCTTTTCTTTTCTTTTTTCTTTTTTTTTGTGCTGCTCTTTTTCTAATTGTTGGAGATGTTGGGTCAAGGTGTTGATTTTGCCTCTTTCTTCTTTTTTGATGTGTGCATTCATTGCTATATCTGATCACTGCTTTTGTTGTATTCCAAAGATTTTGGTATGTTGTGTTTTCATTCTCATTTGATTCAAAGAATTTTTTAATCCTGTTCTTTATTTCTTCTATTACCCTGTCATTTTTGAGGAGGATTTTACTTGATTTCCATGAATTTTCTCTTTTTTGGTTGTTCATCTTAGTGGTGATTTCTAATTTCAAAGCCCTGTGATTTGAGAAGATGCCTTGCAGTATTTTAATGCTTTTACATTTATTAAAGATTGCTTTATGGCCTAACATATGATCTATCCTGGAGAATGTTCCATGTGTGCTGTGAAAGAATTGATATTTTACTGTTGTTGGGTGGAGTGCTCTATAGATGTGTACGAGGTCAAGTAGGTTGATCATATTGTTTAGTTTCTCTACATCTTTGTTGGATTTCTTTCCAGTTCTATTTCTTATTAAAAGTGGTGTATGAAAGTCTCCTACTATTACTATGGAGTCATGTATCTGTCTTTTAAATTCTGTTAAAGTCTGCTTTATGTATTGTGAGGTTCTTTAATTGGGTGTTTAGATATTTATTTTGCTTATGTCCTCTTGTTCAATTGATCCTTTAATCATTACATAATGTCCTTCAATTTCTCTTGTGGTTATTTTTGTCTTAAATTCTAGTTTATCAGAAATTAATATTGCCACTCTTTCCCTTTTTTTTTGATTGTCATTTGTGCAGTATATATTTTTGGCAATCTTTGGTTTTTAGTCTGTTTTTGTCTTTGTGTCTAAGGTGAATCTCTTGTAGACAGATTATTGATGGGTCATGTTCTCTTATCCAGTCGGCAACTCTCCATCTCTTCAGTGGTGCATTTAATCCCTGTCATTTAGTGCAATTATTGACAAGTATGAATCCACTTCTCAAAGAATTGGCCAGGGAAAACCTTATGAACAACAGAGAAACACCGTCTGATACACTACTACACAGCTTTATGAATAGCCTGGAAACATTTTCTGATACGGTGCAGCAGAATGAGTAAGTTAGGTTGGAAGGCTCACAATATACTACTGGGAAAGAGCTGCATCATCAAAGTAGAACTAACCTCACTGATATGGGTAAAGTAAAGCTTTTGAGACCTCTATTTGCTGATGTGGCATGACTCAAAGTGAGGAGAAACAGCTGCAAACATCCATTAATAATCAGAACATGGAATGGACAAAGTACGAATCAAGGAAAATTAGAAGTTGTCAAAAATGAAATGGAATGCATAAAGATTGATATTCTAGGCACTAGTGAGCTGAAATGGACAAGTTTGGCCATTTTGAATCAGACAACCATATGATCTACTATCCTGGGGATGTCAGTTTGAAGAGGAATGGCATGACATTCATCATGACAAAGGGTATTTCAATATCTGTCCAGAAGTATAATGCTGTCAGTGACAGGATAATATCCATATGCCTACAAAGAAGACCAGTTAATGCAACTGTTATTCAAATTTATGCACCAACCGCCAAAGCCAAAGATGAGGAAATTGAAGATTTTTATTAATTTCTGCCATCTGGAATTGACTGAATGTGCAATCAAGATGGGTTAAAAATACTGGTGACTGGAACACAAAAGTTGGAAACAAACAAAAAAAAATCCCCAGTAGTTGGAAAATTTGCCCGTGGTAACAGAAATAACACTGGAGATCGGATGATAAAATTTTGCAAGACCAACGACTTAGTCATTGCAAATACCTTTATTCAGAAAAACAAATGGGGGCTATATACATGGACTTAACCAGATGGAACACACATGAATCAGATTGACTACATCTGTGGCAAGAGGTGCTGGAAAAGCTCAATATCTTCAGCCAAAACAAGGCCAGGAGCTGATCGTGGAATAGACCATCAACTCCTTTTATGCAAGTTCAACTTGAAGTTGAAGGCAATTAAAACAAGTCCATGAGAGCCAAAATATGATCTTGAATATATCTGTCCTGAATTTAGAGACCATCTAAAGAGTAGGTCTGATGTTTTGAACAGCAATGAATGAAAACCAGAAGAATTGTGGATGACATCAAGAACATTATCCATAAAGAATGCAAGAGGTCATTAAAAAGATGAGAAAAGAAGAAAAGACCAAAATGGATGACAGCAGATTCTCTGAAACTCTCTCTTGAATGGAGAGTAGCTAAAGCAAATGGAAGAAATGACAAGATGAAAGAGCTGGACAGAAGATTTCAAAGAGCAGCACGAGCAGACAAAGCCAATTACTATCATGAAATGTGCAAAGACCTGGAGTTAGAAAACCAAAAGGGAAGAACATGCTTGACATTTCTCAAGCTGAAAGAACTGAGGAAAAAAATTAAGCCTTGAGTTGTAATATTGAAAGATTCTATGGGCAAAATATTCAATGATGCAGGAAGCATCAAAAGAAGATGGAAGGAATACAGAGTCACCATACAAAAAAGAATGATGTTCTTTGATGGTTGATGTTCATTCATTTCAGCAGGTGGAATATGATCAAGAACCAATGGTACTGAAGGAAGAAGTCAAAGCTGCACTGAAGGAACTAGCAAAGAACAAGGGTCCAGGAATTGACAGAATACCCATTGAGATGTTTTGACAAATGGATGCCCTACTGGAGTCTCTCACTTGGTTATGCCAAGAGATTTGGAAGACAGCTACCTGGCCAACTGACTGGAAGAGATCCATATTTGTACCCATTCCAAAGAAAGGTGATCCCACAGAATGTGGAAATTATTGAACAATATCATTAATATCACACACAAGTAAAATCTTACTGAAAATAATTTTAAAAATTGATAAAGAACTTCCAGAGATACAAGCTGGATTCAGAAGACATGGAACAAGGGACATCATTGCTGATTTCAGATGGATCTTGGCTCAAAGCAAAGAATACCATAAAGAGGTTTACTTGTATTTTATTGACTATACAACAGCATTGGATTGTGTGGATCATAACAAATTGTGGATAACAGTGAGAAGAATGGAAATTCCAGAACACTTAATTGTACTCATGAAGAACCAGTACATAGAGCAGGAGACTGTTGTTCGAACAGAACAAGGGGACACTGCATGGTTTAAAATCAAGAAGGGAGTGTGTCAGGGTTGTATCCTTTCACCATACTCATTCAGTCTATATGCTGAGCAAAAAATCTGAGAAGTTTGACTATATAAAGAAGAACATGGCATCAATATTGGAGGAAGAGTCATTTACAACCTGCAATATCCTGACCACACAACTTTGCTTGCTGAAAGTGAAGATGACTTGAAGCACTTACTAATGAAGATTGAAGAATAGTCTGCAGTACGGATTACATCTCAATATAAAGAAAACAAAAATCCTCACAACAGAACCTATCAGCAACATCACAGTAAATGGAGAAAATATTGAAGTTGTCAAAGACTTCACATTGCTTGGGTCTACAGTCGATGCCAATGGAAACAGCAGTCAAGACATCAGAAGACATATAGCACTGGGCAAGTCAGCTACAAAGGACCTCTTTCAAGTGCTGAGGAGCAAAGATGTCTCCTTGAAGACTAAGGTGCTCCTGACACAAGGCATATTTTCAGTCACCTCATTATGCACGTGAGAAGTGGACAATGAATAAGGAAGACAGAAGAAGAGTTGATGCTTTTGAGTTGTGGTGCTGGCGAAGAATGCTGAAAGTACCATGGACTGCTAAAAGAACTAACAGATCTGTCCTGGAGGAAGTCCAGCCAGCATGCTCCTTGGAAGGGAGAATGGCCAGACTTCATCTCACCTACTTTGGTCATGTTGTAAGAAGGGACCATTCCCTGGAGAAGGATGTCACTCTTGGTAGTGGAGAGTCAATACAAGAGGAGAAGGCCCTCAACAGGATGGACTGACACAGTGGCTATGGCAATGGGCTCAAGTATAGCAAGGTTTGCAGAGCTGGTGTGGGACCAGGCAGTGTTTTGTTTTGCTGTGCATGGGGTTGATATGAGGGAGAGATGACTTGACAGCACCTAACAAAACCACAACAACAACAATGAATTTATTTATGTCATTTTTTAATGTGTTTTTTCATGGTGTTGCTGATTTCTTTGTTCCATTTAATTTTCTGTGCTGAGCTCATTTTGTGTATGAATCATGGTATCTCCTTCATTGTTATTATTTTAGTATTTGGTGAGTATTTGTGCTTGTCCTCTTTTTTTATCTTGATGCAAAATTTTATTTTTCTTTAAGGTTACCCTCTGATTTATTGTTTTGTTTCTAAGTTTAGAACAGTGGGCTCTTAGGTCACAATTGTCTTGACTTCCTCACCATTTGGTAGTTTTGTAACTAGACTATTTATTCCCTGTGTTTAGTTTGTAGTTGTCCTCATTTACCAATTTATAACTCTGCTTCACTGTTGAAAGTCTTGTAAACTTATGTTACTTTGGATAATTCTATAACTGGGTTGGTTTCTGGGTTATGTCATCATATGTGTTAATCATCAGTTGTTTGCTGGTGTTGTTTCTCGATCAGAAGGACTCCTTTTAACATCTCTTGTAAGGTTGGTCTGGTTTTAACAAATTCCCTTAATTTCTTATTATCTGAAAATCTCCTAATTTCACCCTCATATTTGAGGGACAATTTTTCAGGGTATATAATTCTTGGTTGGAAATTTTTTTCTTTCAAGCTTATATATATATCATCCCATTGCCTTCTCACCTACATGGTTTCTGCTGATAAATCAGAGCTTAGTTTTATTGTTTCCCTTTTGTAGGCAACTTGTTTTTCCCATGCTGCTTTCAGGATTCTTTCTTTTCTTTGGTTTTGGTGAGCTTGATTATGTTATCTCTTGGAGATTTTCTTTTGGAGTCTATCCTTCTTGGGGTTTGTTGAGCTTCTTGAATGGGTATAGTTTCATCTTTCATCGTTTTATGGAAATTCCCTTCCAACAAATCTTCAACAATTTTCTCTATGGTTTTATTTGCTCCTTCCTGTTCTGGAATTCTTATTATACATAGGTTTTCCTCTTGATGGTATGCCACATAAATCTTAGGCTTTCTACATTTTGTTTGATCTTTTCTCTGCTGATCCCTTAACAAAGTAGTATTGAAGAATTTGTCTTCAATCTTATTAATTCTGTCTTCTATTGATTTGATTCTACTCCTTTGCCCCTTCCACGTGTTTTCTATTTCTGAAAGTTTAGTATTAATCTTCTGGATTTGTTTGTTGTTTTTGTATTCTAGTTTTTTCTTTATTTTGTCCATTTGTTCTTGTATTGTTTTCCTAAATTTTTCTAGAGTTTTATCTGTGTTTTCCTTAATTTTGTCAGTGTTTTCCTTGATCTTGTCATTGTTTTCCTTGATTTGTCTCTCAATCCTTGAAGGTACTCAAATGTAATTCTTTTGAATTCCTTATCAGGGAGTTCCAATGCTGCTTCCTCAGTGATATTTTCTGAGTTTGTGTCTTGGCCCCTTGTTTCCACTACTTTATCTTGTTTCTTTGTGTGGGTTGTGATGGTCTGTTGTCTCCAAGGCATTGTGGTGGTTTTATATTTATGTTTAATGTGTGAAAGAGAATGAAAGTATATGCACAGATCTCTCTTAGCTGTTCAGAAGGAGCAGTTGAGGGTGGATTGAGCTGATATTGGCCACCATCTGTCGTTGGTCAGTTGGTGCAAAAGCAAGTGGTGGCCCATACTCATTGAGTGGGGCTGCAGGAGCTCCAGCTATGATTGGGTTGAATTGAAACTGTTGCTGCCTTCCAGTCAGACAAAACCAATTAAAAAAAAAAAAAAAAGAAGAAGAAAAGAAAAGAAAGAACAAAAAAGTCAAACTGTATAAATAAGCAGGAGAAATTGAAAGAAATAAATGCAATAAATAAGAAGAAAAATTTTCAAAGTACATTTTAAAAGAGTAAAGATAATGAGAAAGAGTGTGGGAGAAAGTCACACTATGTGGGAAGGAGAAATAAGAAAATAGCAAGAATAAAGAATAGTTAAGAAAAAAAATAGGAAAAGTGCAAAAAATAAAAAGGGTGGGATGAGAAGAACCAAGAGAAAGAAAACCAAAGGAGGGGGACCCAGGAAAAGAGAAGAGAAGAAAAGAAAAAAAACAAGAACCAGAAATGGGAAAGAGAGAAAGAAAAAAAAAATTGAAGGAGAAAAATAAAAATAATAATTAAAAAAAAAAAATCAATCAAAAATAAAACCATGAGGGGTAGGGCATGGCACTCAGGTTATGTCAAGGCACAGACCAGGATGGAATTTCTGGTGGCCAGGTAAGTCGGTAGAGGTGATGGATGACCACATCTCACTTCACCAAGAGTGTGTAGGGTAAAAGAGTAACAAGGGGAATATCGCAACTTTCCTGTTGTTAACCTCCAGTGTGGTTGTCAGTCCTGTTCTCACCAAGGGGAGCGCACTCCTATCTCACCATCTAGGTAATGACACCATTTGCATATACTCAAAAAGATCACAGCTGCCTCTTGCAAATATTCAAAATGGCTACACCCTCAGGACAGCAACTGATAGTCCACAGGTCTGTCTCCTTCTTTGCTGTTTTCCTTTCTGGTTGTCAGATACTACTGCAGTCCTTGCCCATGCAATCTTAGCAGAGCAGATTCTTAGGTTGCTACTGGGATATATTCAAACTGGCTGTGCCCTCAGGACAGGTGGCACTCCTCAGCTCTGTCTCCTTACTCGCTATACTCATTCATGTTCTTCTCCTAGTTGGTATTTAATCCACTTCTTTATCCTTCCATTCAAAGCTCAGGGTTCCAGGATTGTCTTCTGTATAGGTTTCAATTGCATTTTCATTGCTTTGTTGCAGAAGGTCTGTGTACCTTGTCTGTCTAATCTTCCATCTTGCCAGAACTCCCAAGGCTGTAAATCTTTATGGAAGGAGACTGCATCATCTTTCTCCTTCAGAATGGCTGGTGGGTTCTAATTGCCAACCCTTTCTGGTTAGCAGCTGAGCACTTTAACCACCACACCACCAAGGCTCCTGCATATTTCTATGATGGAATATTATTCAACCATGAAAATAAATGAGCTATCAAACAACAAGATGATGGAGGAATCATAAATGTACTATTGGGCGAATGGTCTGTCTCTGTTTCCCATTCAAGCCTCCTAAGAAGAGGCTTTGGACCTAGAATATTCTCTGAGAAGATGGCTAGGAATTGGGTTTCTCACTTTCTCCCATTTCTTTCTCCTTATTAAAGAAGACTTCCTCCCTAGTCTGGTCACATAGTAACTTTCTCTGTCTCTTGCTTATGCACAGGCACCATGTAGCACATGACCAATCCTGCTTCTTTACCTGTTCCCGGCAGCGAGAAAATCAGTTTCCCCTCTGATCACAGCATGAGAGGGGTGTGCATGTAGGTTTCCCTTGCACTGGCCACAGTGGAGGACTCACTGGCCATGGAAGATCAGTGCCCACATTTGAAGCTTTTCTAACTCTGTCTCTCATCCTGTGTAAAGCATTGCTTCATGCACTGTCAGAGCACATGTGGATTGTGCTATTCGTTGGTGACTTTGACTCTTGGTAAGATGTATGTAAGTGAAAGAAGCCAATCTGACAAAGATGCATACAGTATGAGTGCAACTATCTGACATTCTGGAAAAGGCAAAACTATAGAGACAATCAAAAGATCAGTGGTTGATAGGGGTTCAGGAATAAGCAGAGAGAGAATGATAAATGAAACACATCTTAAAGGCAATGAAATTATTCTGCTTGAGACTGTTATGCATTTTCTGGATCCTTAGAATTACATAACATAGAGTTAAGTGTAATGTAAACCAAACACTTTGTTAATTATTGTCAATAATGGTTCATTATATGACAAATGGACCACACTAATGGAAGAAGTGGGAGTTCTGGTGGCATAATGCCTAAGACATTTGACTGCTAACCAGAAGGCTGGCAGTTCAAGCCCACCAGGCACTTCTGGGAAGGAAGGTTGGGCAATCTACTTCCACAGTGATACCGCCTCGGAAACCCAAGGAGGGGTCACTATGAGTTGGATCCTACTCGACAGCAGTGAGTTTGTTTTTTAAATGGAAGAAGTTAATAATAGGAGAAACTGTACAGCATACCACCTGTACTACTTTTCCTGTACACCTAAAATTGATCTAAATAAAAATATTTGTTTTTTAAAAAAGAGGGAACAAAATATTTGAAGATATACTTTATCAAGGAAGATATATAGATGACAACTAAGTACACAAAATATTTTACACAAGTAGTATTTAGAATAATACAAATTAAACCACAGTAAGATACCACTAGTTCTTAGGTAGTGTCCCTGGGTAGTTCAAATGGTTAAGCACTCAACTCCTAATCAAACAGTTGATGGTTCAAACCCACCTAGGCTTGCCTAAGAAGAAAGACCTGCTGATCTTTCAAAAGGTCACAGCCTTGAAAATCCTGTGGAATGTAGTTCTATTCTGCACATTGGGGCTGTTGTGACTCAATTGCAACTGCTCTTTTGTTTGTTTTACATGCCTATTAGAAAGCTTAAAATGGAAAAGCCTGAGTATACCAGGCATTGGTGAGACCTGGAAATTTCATAAACTGCTGCTGCTGCTGCTGATGGTGCTGCTTTGGAGATTAATTTGGCAGATTATTATTATTATTATTACTATTATTATTATTATTCCTCCTCCCCTTCCCCCCTCCTCTTCCTCTTTCTCTCTTTTTTTTTTCTTTTTTTAATATTATTGTGATTTGGGTGACAGTTTATAGAGCAAATTAATTTTCCATACAGCAGTTCACGTACACTTTGTCTCATGACATCTACTGCAATCCCCCACAATGCAACATCTGTCTTCCCACTTCCTCCCCATAGCCACCTCCTCCCTCTGTCCTTCCCTCCCATGCATTCCTGCCCCGTGAGCTCTCTTCCTGTGCGTACACAGCCGATTGATTCTCCCATGATTGATCTTTCCAAGGAATGATTTACGTAATGTGAATGTTCATCTCATATGCCTGTCTTTTGTTGGATTGGAAGCAACAAGAGTGGGTTCAATTTCAGACCTGAAGGGCAGCTAGGGGTCATAGTCTCAGCAGTTCCACCAGGCTTTATCAGACCAGCAAATTTGGTCTTCAATTTTATGATTTTGAGTTTTGTTCCACATTATTCTCCCACTCTATCCAGGATCTCCTACATAGATCCCCCTCCGAGTGGTTGACAATGGTAGCTGGACACCATTGAGTTCTGGTATCATAGTCATATAGGCTGAGGATTGCTTGAAGTACCATTCTCTTGGACTAATTATTTCCATATGTCTTTGGTTTTCTTCATTCCTCTTTGCCCTGGAGGAGGAGAGACCCATCATTGCATCTAGATAGCTGCATACAAGCTTTTAAATCCCAGTCGCTACTCAACAATGTAGGATGTGAAACAATGTATTTGTGTAGTACGTTATGCCAATTGAGCTTTATGTCCCCTGTGACCATGGTCCTGAGCCCACAGGTCCAACTACTTGCTCCCTCTGAGTTGCTGGCTGTGGCCAAGAAGTGACTACAACCTTGTTCCTTGTCAGCTCTACTATATACCTGGACATTGTTACAGAAGATACAAATAAACTTGTAGAAACATTGTCTGCCATCCCTATACATGGTCAAGGGCACACTCCCCTTCTGCATGTTGTTGTTATTGCTGTTAAGTGCCATCGAGTCATTTCCGACTCATAGCGACCCAATGCACAGCAGAACGAAACACTGCCCAATCCCGCGCCAGCTCCATGATCCCTGCTATACTTGAGCCCATCATCGTAGTCACCGTGTCAATCCATCTTGTTGAAGGCCTCCCCATCTTTCGTCGACCCTCCACCCTACCAAGCATGACATCCTTCTCCAGGGAATGGTCCCTTCTGACAACATGACC
>NW_006921590.1:14563069-14564456 GCF_000298275.1 Orycteropus afer afer | reverse complement strand
CCAGCTTACTACTGCAAATTTTTTTGAATTATCTTCAGTAAGATCTTACTTGCATGCGATATTAATGATATTGTTCTATAATTTCCACATTATGTGGGATCACCTTTCTTTGGAATGGGTACAAATATGGATCTCTTCCAGTCAGTTGGCCAGGTAGCTGTCTTCCAAATTGTTTGGCATAACTGAGTGAGTGCCTCCAATGGGGCATCTGTTTGTTGAAATGTCTCAATGGGTATTCCGTCAATTCCCAGAGCCTTGTTCTTCACCAATTCTTTCATTGCAGCTTTGATGTCCTCCTTCAGTACCATTGGTTCTAGATCATATGCTACTTCTTGAAATGGATGAAGATCAACCAGTTCTTTTTGGTACAGTGACTCTGTGTATTCCTTCCATCTTCTCTTCATGTTTCCTGCATCATTCAATATTCTGCCCATAGAATCTCTCAATATTGCAACTTGAGCCTTAAATTTTTTCAGCTTGAGAAATGCTGAGCTTGTTTTTCCCTTTTGGTTTTCTAACTCCAGGTCTTTGCACACTTCATTATTATAACTGGCTTGGTCTGCTCGAGCTGCTCTTTGAAATCTTCTGTTCAGCTCTTTTATCATGTCATTTCTTCCATTTGCTTTAGCTATTATCCGCTCAAGGGCAAGTTTCGGAGTCTCTTCTGTCATCCATTTTGGTCTTCTCTTCTTTTCTCATGTTTTTAATGATTTCTTGCTTTCTTCATGGATAATATTCTTGATATCCTCCCACAATTCTTCTGGTTTCAGTCATTGGTGTTCAATGCATCAAATCTATTCTTTAGATGATTTCTAAATTCAGGAGGGATATATTCAAGATCATATTTTCACTCTCTTGGACTTGTTTTAATTGTGTTTAACTTTAAGTTGAACTTGCATATGAGCAGTTGATGGTCTGTTCCACAATCAGCTCCTGGCCTGGTTTTGGCCAAAGATATTGAGTTTTTCTACCACCTCTTTTTTTTTTTTCATTATTGTGATTTGGGTGAATATTTACAGAGCAAATTCACTTTCCATATAGCAGTTTACATATACTTTGTCTGATGACATTGACTACAGTTTACCACAATGCAACCACTCCCCTTGCACTTCCTCCCCATAGTTACCTCTTCCCTGTGTCCATCCCTCCATGGACTCCTGCCCCCTAAGCTGTCCCTCTGTGCATAGGCAGCCCTTCTTTCTCAATGATTGTTTTCTCCAAGGAGTGTGTCTACCTCAGGTAAATGTTCAACTCATATGCCTGTCTTCTGTTTGGCTGGAAACCACAGGTGTGTGTTCAATTCCAGACCTGAAGGGCAGCTAGGGGCCATAGTCTCAGTGGTTCCACCAGGCTCTATCAGACCAGCAAAACTGGTCCCCCCCCTTTT
>NW_006921590.1:14548948-14560842 GCF_000298275.1 Orycteropus afer afer | reverse complement strand
TTCTTTGTGTGGACTGTGATGGTCTGTTGTTTCTAAGGCATTGTGGCGTTGTTGTATTTAGATCTGTTAACTGTTTGTGAAGAGCAGCCAAGGGTGATTCAGGCTCTTGTTGGTGGTTTTTTATCATTGGCCCGTTCAGGAGAAGGAGGAAGTGGCTGTCACTCAGTAAGTGAAGTTGCAGGAGGTATGGGTGTAGTTGTGTCTTATGAGGACTGTTGTTGTCTCCCATTCAATTAGACACAAATTACAATCAAATAACCTTCAAAAAAGCTTGTCAGTCTTGCATGTCCCAAGTGTCCTTGGGGTTGCTGGAAAGCAGAACATGTTCTTAAGTCCCAGGAATCTGTGATAGTGCTGTCTCTTTATATATCCACAATAGTCAAGCCACTTTTAAACCTTAAAAATGGGGGTGCCCTCCGGACTGGCAAAAGTCCACAGCTCAGCCCACCTTTCTCTTCACCTTCTCCATTTGTTCCCTAGCCACTGTGCACAGTCCTCCGTGTAGTCCCTAGCTAGCAGGGTGATTTTTAGGTTAATTCTGAAGTCTTACCGCCCCAGGAATCTGTGAGAACGCTGTCTTTTTAAATATCCAAAATAGTCAAGCTGCTTTTTAAACCTACAAAATGGTGGCACTCTCCGGACTGGCAAAAGTCCACAGTTCAGCTCACCTTTCTTTCTCTTCACCTTCTCCGTTTTTTCCCCAGCCACCGTGCATGGTCCTCCGTGCAGTCCCTGGCTAGCAGGGTTATTTTTAGGTTAATTCTTAAGTCTTACCACCACTCAGGAATCTCCAAGCTGTCTGTGCCATCAGGATCGCTCATGACCGCTGCCAGATCACAGCTCCGTATGTCTCCTTTTTTGGTATTTTCACACAAATTCTTCTGCTAGTTGGGGTTTAGTCCACTTCTATATCCTTCCCTTCAAGGCTCAGGGGTCCAGGATTATCTTCTGTGTCTGTGTTAATTGGTTTCCCTTTTCTTTGTTGCAGAGGGTCTGTGCAGTCTTTCTGCCTAGTCCGTCATCTTGCCGGAACTCCTTTTCCACCACCTCTTGCCACAGATGTAGTCAATCTGATTCCTGTGTGTTCCATCTGGTAAAGTCCACATGTAGAGCCTCTTTTTGTGTTGTTTAAAAAAGGTGTTTGCAATGAATAAGTAGTTGGTCTTCCAAAATTCTACTATGCGAGTTCCAGCATTATTTCTGTCACCAAGGCCAAATTTTCCAATTACTGGTGATTCTTCTTTGTTTCCAACTTTTGCATTGTAGTCACCAGTGACCACCAGTCACCACCTCTGAATAGTTAATTATTCAGCCTGTCCACCCAACTATCCACCCATAGATCAATGTTTGCCATCACTGACAAAGCAGTACTGTATCTGCAAAAGGGTTCATCTTTGTTGTCTGTACCTCCCATGCTCCTCTCTATGTCTTCTTCTTCCTCAATGCCACCTTACGGATCATTCACATCTGGTACATTGCCCTTCTCTTAACTCATATCAGTACTTGTCTCTACTCATCTAGCAGTGTTCCCTCACACCCCTACCACCCCTGGTAAGTCAAAAAGAAACTTTCCTTCCATATATAAACCTTTCCTTGACTTTTTACAATAATGGACTAATAAATATTTGTCCTTCTGTGACTGACTTATTTCACTCAGTATAATGTCCTCCAAATTTATCCATGTTATGTGGTGTTTTATAGATTCTATGTTATTCTTTAGGGCTGCATAGTATTCCATTGTGTGTATGTACCATAGTTTGGTAATCCATTTTTCTGTTGATGGGCATGTGGGTTGTTTCCACCTTTTTGCTATTTTAAATAGTGCTGTGATGAACATGGGTGTGCATATATCTGTTCTTGTCCTGGCTCTCACTTCTTTAGGATATATATCTAGTAATGGAATTGCTGGGTCAAATGGTGTTTCTAATTACAAGTTTTTTTAAGGAATTGTAATTTGGCAGATTCTTGAAAAGTAAAACATACACCTGCCATACAACCCAGCCATTTTACTCATAGGTATTTACACAAGAGAAAGGAAATTCTACATCCATACAATGACCAGCATACAAATGTTCCACTATATTCCATCCTTCCTTCCCACTATAAATAACCATTTAAAAATTTTATATCTATATTACATGGGTGAGAAATTTATACTTTATATCTTTTACAATATTTATATGTTACATAATTTCTTAAGTAATAGTATTCCATACATAATTTTGTCCTCCTTAATTTTTTTCTACTCAGATGTAGTAGCAGGAATAAGTAGCTTGTGTAATCCAAAAGGTAAGCACTCAGCTGGTCATCTAAAAGTTGGCAGTTCAAACCCACCAAGCAGCTCTGGTGGGAAAAGATCTTGTAATCTGCTCCATAAGGATTAGTCTAGAAAACTCTGTGGGGAAGTTCTGGTCTATCACATGGATTGCTGTGAGTCAAAACTTGACTAGATCGTACATAACAATGGTATAGTAATAGTTTATGGATACATTTCTCACACTTCTTTTCAGCTGAATACTTCTCCATTGGGGAGCTCTGGTGGTGTAGTACCTAAGACATTTGACTGCTAACTAGAAGGCTGATGGTTCAAACTCACCAGCCACTCCTTGGAAGGAAGACCGGGCAGTCTACTTCCATTAAGATACTGCCTCAGAGACCCAAGAAGGGATCATTGTGACTCAGAGTTGACTTGCTGGCAATGAGTTTGGTTTGAGATTTTTAAATTCTCTGTTATGTAGATATACAATAGTTTACTGAACTGTCCAATATGTACTTATTGTCAGTCTTATAATAATACAGACAGTCTCTGGATTACAAACAAGTTCTATTCCTAAATCTGTCTTTAAGTTGAGTTTGTACATAAGTCAAAACAGTTAGGAAAAGTTTGTACGTAGCATCAGTTAGTCAAATGTTTGTCATATATATAATGTACTTCTCTATGCATAAAACATATTAATGAAACATGTCCAGATACACTAAAACATCTTTAATAAAGTAATAACAACAATAATGTTTTAATGTGTGTCATAAACTAGCACCTATTTGTTATTACAAATAACTGTATGTACCTCAAATTTTTAGTATGAGCATTATGGCTATCATAAGTGCAGATTTTACATAATTTGGATGATCATAATCTGGAGATTGCCTGCACTAAAATAACAATAATATAAGATAGCAGTGCAGTGGATTGCTTTGATCCTTCTTTTCATACTTTTGGCAGTGCATTTTGGAAGAGATTCCTAGAAGTGAGATTGCCATATGAAAGGGAAATGCTACATTAGTTTACTAGAGATTGCCAACTTCTCCCCCATAGGAGTTTATCACTTAGCATTCAGACTATCAGTTCACGCGGTGCCTGTTTTCCCATAGCCTGACCGACATCATTTATTTTCCAACATTTGGACCTTTTGTCTGAAAGATGAGAAATTGTATCTCAGCTATTTGGCTGTTGCATTAGACAATGTCAATAACTGGGGGGTTGAATTGGTGAAAACAGAGAGGCCCCCTTTATTACTGCTGTTTTGCAACAAAAGCAACCCTGCATGGTGGCCTTAATGTAGCAACTGGTAGGTTTTCATTGTAGTAATTACTTAAGTCTGGAAGAATCTAATCATTGTTTCCATCAGTAATCCATATGACTGAGAAAATAAAGTGAAAACACTGGCATCCTATGACAACAGGGAAGGGAATAAGTGCAATATTACACACTTAACACATAATGAAGACTACATCAGTAGTGATACTGCCTCGGAAACCCAAGGAGGGGTCGCTATGGGTCGGGTCCGGCTGGACGGCACGTAACAACAACAACAACAACAACACATAATAAGGAGTACCTGGCTGGGTTTTGATATACCTCTACCATCCCCCTGAATAACCTATTGATCTCTGCAAATTTGCTAGTGTGACCCCCCTTTCCTGCTCAACAATAATAATAATTTGCCCATAACCAATAAGATCATGACTAAGAGCTTATCTTAAGGGGAGTGGTCTTAAGCTTTTAGGTCAGATTTCATAGTCCATGGCATGGGTTTGAATTCTAATTCAGCTATGTATTCACTCTTTGTTCATTTTTTTTTTTTTTAACTTCTTCGCCATGTAATATGGGTAATAATAATGCCTATATCATAGGATTACTAAGAGGATCAAAGGAATTAATACAAACAAAATGCTTAGAGAAGAACTTGGTTTTTAGTAAATCATAAATAAATACTATTATTTTTGTTGTTATTGTTCTTCTTGTTATTATTTCACACCTTACTCATCAGCAACCACACTTCTTATTTTGATGCAGTGATACTGAACTACTTATAACTTGCAAATGCTGTGCTGTTTATTTATTATTTTATTTGTTGTATGCCTTTACTTATGTTGTTTCACTGTCTTATATGCCCTTCCCAGGCCGTTAGTTGCCCAGAAAGTTATCACTTCCTCCAAGAAATTTTTTCTCACACATCATTCACCATTCACCCAAGGCTGAATTCAGTGGTCCTGCTCTGTGTCTCCATCTCCTTTGCATCTGTGCTTAGCTGTGGGTTGCAGGGACTAACCGCTTCCTTACCCCTGGGGTGACAGCTCAATGGCATTTCCTAGTCTCTATTGAGGCTGAGTGTGGCAATATAATTGACTGGTAGCCAATGAAATGCAAACAAAAGTAAATGTGACTCTCCCAGGGCTAGCCTTGCAAAACCTCTCTAACACCATCATCTATTCTCTACTACACTGCAAATTAAGTAAATGTTTAAGAAGGCAGGATCATAAGATGACAGGATCTTTGGTAATGAATTAATTGATATGGGGAAGTCCATCCACCTGTCCATTAGGAGCACATATGTTGAACTCATTAGTAAGAACTGTTAAACTTCTGAGATTTGGGGATTTAGCTATTATAGCAGTTAGCATTTTCCCTCCCAATTACACTCAATGATTATTCTCAAAACACTGTATTGAAATGATATTTTTAAGTATCTGAATCACTTACTCAACTCCTGAGGCAATCTTAAGTTTAGAGACTATGCAATGCTTCATTTATATTTGCATCTCTGAGGAAATGGAAGTATTCGATGAATGCCTGATGAACTGAAGTACTGAATAATATATTGATGGAATGAATATATTTTTGACGACTTACAAATGTTATCTCATTTAATGATAACAATTTTCATGTTTGTATCATTTTCTCTAGAAGTAAGGAGAAGAGTATGAGAAAGCAAGTAATTTTAGTCAGGGTAGATAGGCAGCATTCTGAGAACAAGAACTGATTCAAAAACTACTAGTTGCTGTTCAGTTGATTCCAACTCATGTGTGTCAGAGTAGAACTGTGCTCCATAGGATTTCCAATGGCTGCTCTATCAGAAGCAGATTACCCTATCTTTTCCTGAGAGGCTTCTTTGTAGACCTGAACATCCAATCTTTCAGTTAGCAGCCTAGTGCATTAATCATTTGCACTAACCTACTTTGCTTAATGTCAAAGGTCACATTAATTTTTTAAACATGTGTCATAGAGTCTGTGCAAATCAGCAATTAATATCTATGATTTTGTGTCTTGTCTTTTCCAGAAACTCTTGGGCAATATTTTGGTTCTATGGTTCTTGATAGAGATCAAAACTTTCAAAAATCCCAGGAGAAACTTTCCATTCTAGGGAAGCCTTATTAAAAATATATACATATATAATATTTATTTATTTATTTAATTTATTTGGTCTATCATGTTCAGGAGCTCTGGTGGCGTAGTGCCTAAGGCACTTGACTGCTAACCAGAAGGCTGGCAGTTCAAACTCACCAGCCACTCCTCGGAAGGAAGGTTGGGCAATCTACTTCTGTAGTGATACTGCCTCAGAAACCCAAGGAGGTATTGCTATAAGTCAGATCCTACCCAACATCAGTGAGTTTGGTTTGGTTTTGGTGTCATATCCATCTATTTTGTTTTTTAAAAGTTTGTGGCTGTATCCTTTGAATAAGTGCTCTGGGATTTTTTAAATTTTATTTTAAGGGAGGTAGAGGCAATTTTTCATGTAATCAAAAATGAAATACCAGCAACTTTTTATCTTCCAACCAGAAGTCTGCAGTCCTTTGATTATACACTCCTTATTAGTCTCCTTGGCAATGGATAATCACTTGTTTCCTTTAAATAGATGAGATGCCAACAAATATGTAATAGTGGTTTGGTACATCAGCAAAGAAAAGTGCTATAATGACAGCATAATAAATCTGAGCATGAAAAGTTAATAGCCACATTAGTGACATCCTAACTATAGTGTTGAGAAGCACACTGAGCCTGAATTTTCTGCTTCCATTTCATTCTCTTTGTGGTACTCAGCTCTCCATATGATGCCCTCCTGCCTCCCTCCCTTTACATAAACCTGAAACCTATAAAGGAATGGAAACACTTCAGAATTAAAATAGACCCATTAATAATTCCTTCTTTTCTCCTGTAAGAATTGTAGATCTATTTCTGACCTTGAGAACATCTTGCAGAGTTAAATTTGTGAGCTGAATCCCATATATTTACCTAAATATATTGCATTTTGTGTTACTCACTCTGTTTTATTTCATTCAATGCCATTAACCTCCAGTAGGGTTTTCTGACTGGCTTTCATAGCTCTGGCATGGAGGTCAATTCTGAACTCACTATGTCCATTTCACAGTGGAGCCATGGATAGCGTCTGAAGATATAACTAGGTATCTTACTCCTCCTGCTTGACCCATCAGAGATCATCCCCCATATTGTTGTTATTGGGTATATATGGGCATTTTGCAGTAGTGGAGTCCCTGGGTAGTTAAGAGCTTGGCTGCGAACCAGAAGGTTTGCAGTTTGAGTCCATCCAGAGGCACCTTGGAAGAAAATCTTGGCAATCTACTTCCAAAATATTAGCCGTTGAAAATCCAAATGTGCAAAGTTCTACTCTGACTCACATGGGTCACCATAAATTGGAATCAACTTCATGGCAACTAGTTTGTTTTTATTTTTAATAGTCCACTACTGTTGTAACCTTCAGTCCCAGAATTCACTGTGCTTAGCAGTAGCGCTAGACTTAAGTTGTAATGAGAAGTCTATCATGCGGATCTCCTATATCTCCTTTTCCCTTTGTCTTTAGATGCACTTTCTTTACTTTCAGTGCTTTCTCTTGGTTTTCCCCACCTCCCCTTAAGCTGGCGTTATTGTTAGGAGCTGTGATGGTGCAGGGTTAAAGCAGTTGGCTGTTAACCAGAAGATCAATGATTCAAATCCATCAGCTGCTCCATGGAAGAAAGATGAGGAAATGTACTTTTATAAAGATTTCCAGCCTTAGAAACCCTAGGGCTTGCTATGAGTAGGAACTGACTTGATGCCAGGTGGTTGTTACTGTTGTGTGCTGTCAAGTTGATTCTAACTCATAGTTACCCTACAGGACAGTGTAGAACTGCCCCCATAGGTTTTCCTAGGCTATAATCTTTATAGGAGCAGATTTCCAGGTTTTTTCTCTCATGGAACTGGTGGGTGGTTCAAATCATTGACCTTTTGGTTGGCTGCCAAGCAACTGTTATGACATCAGGGTTCCTCCCTTGCCCTAGGGCACTAAATTCTGATGCTTCTCCCTTGACAGAGTAGCGAAACCATCTTAAAAATGTCTTCCTTCTAAGATATTAACTAGTCTAACATTAAAAGGTGATATCAGAGAATAAAACAGATTGGAGAAGGTAATATCTAAATAAATCTAATCATTATACTAACAGTGTTAGCAAGTATGGCCATCATCTGCCAGGCGCTTACCATGTGTCAAGCAGTAGACTAAATTCTATGTACATTATTTCACTGAATGCTTTCAACATGGATATTATTGTTTTTGTTTTACAGACAATTGAGGTTCCCACAGATGTTAAACATCTTTCCAGGGTCATTTAACTAGAAAGTGACAGAGTCAGGATTTTAATCTGCATCAGCTTGTTTCCAAAGCCAATGTAGAATTGAAAGGGTCATTCAAGGCCGTTGAATAATTTTCTACAAAATACAGTCATCCTTCATCCAGTATCCTTGGAGGTGATTAACCACTCTGTGAACAGTTCCAGGTCCCTGCCTTCTAATGCATTTACTCCATTATTAATAATAAGAAGAATAGTTATTATATGCATAATGTTTGCTATGTGCCAGGCACAGCCTTAAACCCAGAACATAATATAACCATGGGCTCTGGAGTCAGACTGCCTAGGTTTGAATTCTTGCTCCACCTTTGTGAGACCATGGGCCTCTGTACCTTACTTAATACCTTTGTTTTCTATTTAATAGGGATACTAGTATTCCCTGTAATTAATGTTATGATAATTAGATGAGGTAATATGCATATAACTCTTGGGGAGGCATTTAATACATGTTAACTTGATTGTTATGTTTTTATTGTTGTATGTAAGAAAATGGGCTAATTGATTTACATATATTACTTGATACTCGTCTTAGTCCTGAGGTATGCACTACAATTATCATGAGGCAAAGAAGGGTTATGTAATTAGCCCAGGGACCCAGAACAAGTAGTGACTCACCTAGGATCCTAACCCAGGCATTCTGCATCCAAACTTGTCCTCTCAGCAGCGGCCCTACATTGACCCTTCATTACGAGACAATACTAATGGTTAGAAAATAATTTCTGTTTAATTCCAAACTGTGCCCAAGAAACTTCAGCCTTTCAATCTTAGTTAATAATAGTTGGCACATATTACTGAGCCCTGAAAATCCTCTTGCTTTCCCCATCCTTCCATCTCATGTTCCGCAACTTTCCTTATCCACCTTCATCTCAACAGTCATGCTTCATTACCTTTCATAACAGGTAATCTCTTAAAGATATTCTGGGGGAAATGTACAAAACAAGTATGTGTAACCCAAAGCAAGATAACAGGAGCTCTGATGGCATTTGTAGTGCCTAAGGCATTTGACTGCTAACCAGAAGGTTGGCAGTTCAGATCCACAAGCTGCTCCCCAGAAGGAAAATGGGGCAATCTACTTCCATAAAGATTAACCAACTCAGAGCCCCAATGGGGTTGCTATGAGTCAGAATGGATCAATGGCAGTGAGTCTGTTTTCTTTTTTGAAAGCAAGAAAACAGAATTTTCACTAATAAACCAATTGAGCATGTCTTAAATGTAATAAATAAAGGTCTATTCATTTAATGTTTTAATGTCAGAAACTGATTTAAAAAGAAGGGGAAAAAAAAAAAAAGAACACATTGAATGTGGGAATTTCCCAGGCAGTTCTCTAAAAGGAGTCCACTCTGTATTCTTCTTCACCACCAGGAGGAGGGGCATGCATGTCCATTTTTCACTCTGGCCCAGAGGGGACCTCGTGCTTGGCAATCAGGTTACCATCCAACCACAACTCATTGGGACTCCCTCCAGGGATCAGCAACTTTAGAAAAGTTTTATGCCTGTTACAAATTTGTATCATAGCAACACACACATTTTAAATAAATAAATTGGTCTCCAAATAACTGTATTCACTGAGGAGAGATTTCAGGTTCTTTTCTCTCAGTCTGAATAGCACTTGATGTTCTGTTCTTCCTGTGTTGAATTTAAAAACCACACAAACTTTCTTCTCCCTCTGTAAATTATTATCACAAGTGGAAAATGCTTTGGTTTTCAGGAGATGGTAAAACATTGCTTTTCAAAGTTGTCCAGAGTTATTAGAGAAACAATGTCAGGGATGAGAGATTGATTTAAAAGGATAAATCTCTGTCAGATGTCATTTCCAAATCCTCAGCTAGAACTCTGAATTGGCTTAGGAGATGTGATTTCATTTCCAGTCAACTCATAGCTTGAGTGTTCCTCTCAAGGATCTTGCAATTTAGCTGTGGAGTGGAGCAGCAGGGGGAAAAATGATACCAGATAGAACATCCATTGATTTTTTACATATATAATTATGTGAGGAATGGTGCACCTGGACCACTGAAATCAGGCTAAATTTCAAGTAATTTCTATTGGAATTCCACGTATCGCTATTTTGACTCATGCTTCTTCCTACCCCACTTCTCTCATCCATGTTGTACAATGAGTGACTCTCACACGGACGGCAGATGACTCCTACACACATGCCTCTCACTGTGTAAAAATTACTTGCTCCACCCTCTTCATGAACCAGAACTTTTCCATTTAGAAAGATTATGGCACCCCTTCCTGTGTGGCTCTAAAAAAAGTTTGGCCCATCCTTCAACTTCCTGAAATGCTCTCATCTTCCCACTTGGAAGTTAGTTTCTCTTTCAACTGAGTTCTTGTGACATTTCCTGTATCCCCTCCTAGCATTACCCTCACTTACTTTTCTGCTTGTCTGTTTTCCTTTAAAGTGTGAGCACCTCAAGATGCTATTTCAAGACACGTTGATTAGATTAGTTGATAGGTGAATGGATGAATTAAATTATTAGACCAAAGAGTAGAAATTTTGGCATCAGTACCTTAAAATCACACTAATTACAGATTCATTGATTAAAGAGATGATTAAGTACAGTAAAAGAAGCAATTGGCATTGAAACAAGTAAATTTGGGTTTAAATACCTGCTACACTGAAACCAAAAACCAAACTCACTGCCATCAAGTCAATTCCAACTCACAGTGACTCCATTGGGTTTCCAAAGATGTAAATCTTCATGGAAGCAGACTGCCTCATCTTTCTTCCTTGGAGCAGCTGGTGGGTTTGAACTACTGATGTTTTGGTTAGCAGCCAAATGTCTTAACCATTACACTACTAGAGCTCCTTCTTCTTATACTACTTTCTCGTTATTTGGTCTTGCTCTGATTGCTTAACTTTATGGACTATCGGCTATCAACTTCATAAATTCTGTCTAATAAAGCTTACCTCAAATGATTTTTATAGATATTAAATAAGATTATATATCGAGACTCTGGTCAATTCTGATTGTTTGATAAATTTTGGTTATTATTTCTGAACCTGACCAAGAACTCCTCTACATTTTAAAACATATGTTTCTTTCTAAATAAAAACTATGGAGACCTCACAATGTACATAAATATATACATATATACACATCTTCTTTCAAACTAACTTTCAAACCAAAGTAATATGCACACAGATACAGACATTCATAACCCATATGTAATCCTAAGTACAAGATGTCTGTTGATCCCTGAAAATACCAATTTTGGCTCAGACCTTTTCACTTGTTTATACAAAGCACACAGAGTGATATCAATAATACCAAATGCAAATACTTATATAGCAATTACTATGTGCCAAGTGCTGTTAAGTACAGTCCACATATTAAGTTAATTAATCAGAACAAGAATGGTTTGATGTGGGTGCACCATTGGACTCACCATTTAATGGGTGTGGAAACTGAAAAACAGAAATGAAGATACTGACCCAAGCTCATACAGTTAATTAATGGCATGTGAGTTAGGCCAGTTCATTAAAATAGCACTGACATGAAGTAACCTCACTGTGAAAGAGGTGGAAGGTCAGGAACTGTGCAATATTTGTAGATCAGAATATCCCCAATCTTATTAAGCTATACGTCCTGGAAAGGAAAAGTGTCTGAGGTATGTTTCTTTTTATTTGCTGCCTATTGGCACTCAAAATTTCAGGACTCTCAGGCAAGGTGGGTGGAAAATAGGCACCTGGGATGCCATTTGGACTTTGACCTCACAATGTCCAGTGTGTGGTTTAACACTGAAGTGGGATATTTGACATAGATAAACTCTCTAGGAGCCACCCCAACTGTGTAATCAGCTAGTAATTAAACTCTCCCTTTTTATTTTTGTTGGTTTGAATAATGCTTAGTCTGTGATAAACCATTTGTTGGTCCTTTATTACAGATACTTACAGAGTCATCACTGAAAATGAATACATATACATACATACAGATACATATATATATATATACACACACACACATACATACACACATATGCAT
>NW_006921590.1:14540057-14548848 GCF_000298275.1 Orycteropus afer afer | reverse complement strand
ATATATATATATATATATATATATATATATATGTTGTTTATTTTATCTGTGGAAAGTATAAATGAGTTCCAAGTTTCAAACTAATGTTTTTTCCACCTAAAAGTATTTCCACTACAGAAAGTTTCTACTAACATGAAAAAAATCCCTCAGGCCTGGTTGTTCTTTTAGATAATAGTTTAGTGTACATAAAGATCACCAAGAAACTTGGAAATAGGAAAATTCCTAGGTATCACTTCCAGAGATTATGATTCTCTTTGCCTTAAGTGGAGTCCAGGAATGTGCGCAAAAAACTCTCCTGGTGATTTTGATGCTGTGGTCCATACACTATACATGGGCAAACGCTGCTCTAGGCATTTCTTGGTAATAGTTAATAATGTTTGTTTTGAACTCTTCAAAAACTGTGAAGAATTACAAAAATTATCTCTTGGCCCTGATGTCATTCCTTAGATGTTAAGATGTGCAGATACTCTTATATCAGAAATTGGAAAGCAATTACAAAATTATCATAGTTTGCAATAGGATACGAAATTAAATGATAGAAATCTTCTAGTTCTCAGAGCTTTTAGGATGTCAACAGGGAATTTGGCATTTTCATTTTTCTACCACTTAAAAATTATTCCTTGTCATAAATTTCACTTGCCTTGGTTAGAGACTGTGGTAGTTCAGTTTGTGTGTAAACTTGGCTGGGCTTGGTTGAGTGGCTGGGCAGCTGGATGTAGTATTCCCCATGATGACACTGCTAATCAACTCCATGGTGGAATCTACTGTGAGCAGCTGAGTAGCTGCCTTAGGGAATGTGGTCTGCTTCCTGTCTATAAGGAGAAGCCTTGGGGAATGGTCTCTAGCTTATGGCATGCTTGGACCTTGAGTGTAGCTGTGTCATTGTTCAGTAGCCTGCCATACTCTGCTGACCTTGGGACTTACAATGGACTAAATGAAGGCCCTGCCATGTGGTTTGGTAACATTGGATTGTACCTTTTTATTTGTCAATCTTGGGCTTGGCAGCCTCAGCAGCCAGCAGCTGTCTGAGTGAAAAAAAGTATCTAGCTTCAGTGGGCTGGGAGCTGGAGGCAGAGCTGGACCCCAAGGTTGAGGGGCTTTCACCCAGCCCCTAGAGCCTGGCATTTTGAACTTGGACTTAAAGCCTTCAAACTGTGAGAGAATGAACTCCTGTTTGTTCAAGCCATCCCATTTGTGGTATATTCTTGTCAGAGCAGTACTAGGTAACCAGAACAGAGACCTTGCTCATAGATAGTGAGTATAGTAGGCAAATGGCTTGTTCAGAATCCCTTATAAGAAAAAAAAAAAAAAAAACCTAAACCCATGGCCATCAAGTCAATTCCAACTGATTTCTGACCTTAAATAATTTATCAGGATTAGTAAGTTCTTTCATTGCTGGTACTAGATGACCCTTCCAACAGCAATCTCATCATTGTATTGAAGCTAGTGCAACATACTGAAGACTGGATAAAAAGTGTTATAGATTGTACAATAGAAATTGCTAAGTGCAGTGGAAAGGTTCATAATTGGGCATACTTTATGTCCAGTGGTCTGGAAATCTTAGATTATTCCTGAGAAAGGGAAAAATCACTAAACAAAGAGTGAAGTGCTCTGAATCTGAAATGAGCTCAAGTATCATCATCATCATTGTCCTCATCATCTTCCTTATTATTCTTCAATGAGTTCAATTAAAGGGCTGCATTCTTCATACTGTACTACAAGTAACTTCTAGATAGGTATTCTTTAGCTAGAGTCCCTGAAATTTTGCTGTTCTCCTCATGAAAAGCTCTGATGAAAAATTTGGCATTGTATGGCAGAAAAAAATTAAGCATTGGAGTTCTTGATATTATCATCTCCAAAGTTCACTTCTGTTTATCTTGGGACAATTGCTTGACCTATCTGATTTTTAAAATTTGTTTTAATATGAAAATAATAATATTTTTCCCATGTGGTCATTGAGAAGATGAAGTAAAATAACAGGAGCATAGAATTTGGCATAGAGATTGCCACTGAATATGACTTAGTCCCCTTCCCCTCATTTACCCAATATAGTATAGGGTACATTATAAGTGTGCAATCACTACAATCATAAAGGGTGGATCAGCACATGGATAGATGGATGGATAAATAAATAAATGGATGGATGGAAAAATAAGAAATTCAATAACTTAATTTGTAATTTAAAATATTAACTACTTCTCTATGAGCAGCATTCTGTCTCTAACCCACTTGAATTCCCTACATGTTTTGTCAAAATACAATATACTATACAGAAAATCTTAGTGTTGGAAGGGACCTTTGTTGTTGTTGTTGTTATGTGCCATTGAGCCGGACCCAACTCATAGTGACCCCTCCTTGGGTTTCCAAGACGGTATCACTACAGAAGTAGATTGTCCAACCTTCCTTCCAAGGAGTGGCTTGTGGGTTTGAACCTTCAGCCTTCTGGTTAGCAGTCAAGTGCCTTAGACACTACATTACCAGAGCTCCTGGAAGGGACCTTAGGTATCATCTATTTCAACCTTCAATAGTGTTCAACAGCAAGGGACAGACTTTTAGGGAAATAGAAAAGATGAGGGAAAACATCGTGTTCAGTCTCCTTAGTTAACCTGCCTGCTACTCTGAACTTCAATGGTAAAGGAGGTTTTAGTGGTACTTGTTTGGGCCAAGAGCTAGGAAAGTCTTAACATTGAAGAGAAGAGTACAAATTGTGAATGTAAGTTCGTTGAGAAAAGTAAGGTAAACCTTATACACCGTGGTGATGTAGGGAAAATGGAAAATTGTTCTTTGTTTTTTGTGAATTTGGTAGAACAAGAGAATCCGTAGCAACAGCACCTCTTTCCTTTTCCACCTCTCACCTGGAAGGAATTAAGAGAAAAGGAAACTGAGGAAAAGAGGCTTCATTTTCTCCTACTGTGTATAGCATTTTGCTTCCAATAAGTTCTGCATCTTTGGCTAAATAAATCCAGAGCTTCAAACAGGTTCAAAGCAATTCAGTCATGGCCAATGCAGCAAAATCTGAACAAATCCACATTTTAAAATGTGGGTGTACTAGAATGATAATCAAATTGTGAAAAATTATGAGCGAAGTTCTGAAATGGGAAAGTCAGAAGAGGTATAATGAGTCCTTTCAGGAGCCTGATGCAGGAAATTGGATTTTTGCCATGACTGTGGAGATTGAGGAGGAGCCTTGGTGGTTAAAGTGCTTGACTGCTAACAAAAGTTTGGTGATTCAAACTCACCAGCAACTCTGTGGGAGAACAATATGGCAGTCTGTTTCCATAAACATTTACAACTTTGGAAGCCCTACAGGACATTTCTACTCTGTCCTATAGGGTCACTGTGAGTTGGAATTGACTCAACAGCAGTAAGTGGGGTAGAAAGTGATGCACATTCAGAATGGCACCATCCACTGGCATCTTTGAGCTGGGCATAACTGGTTCTGACTGTGGGTCAAGAGATTTGGTTACTATAAAATGCACATGCTGCTCTTGTTTTTGAGAAGGAGATTAAGTTTCTAGCAGGGTGTCAATCCATAATTTTTCCCGTTCTGGCTATCATTCTAATACACCTGCATTTTACAATTTTAAATCCATTCTGGTTTCACTTAATCAGCCATGATTGAACAGGGAAGAACTGGTTCAAAGCTCCGAATAAATCACAACCTTATAGAGATTATGTTTATATAGTCTTTGCTATCATACCCCAACCCACCTGAAATGCTCTGACACTCTTGAAAATAATTTCAATTAATGAATAAAACATGTTAAATTGATAATTAGCTTTTGAAGGTGAACTCTTAACTGGAAGGTAATTCAGTAATGTTCTAATTGTTTTCCCCATCATCAGACCTTAACTGACATTTGGTTTTAGCTTCAGCATAACAATTCCCAGGCTATGTTTAGAAAGATCATGAGCAATTTCCTAGTACTTGGCCAGAAATTATTCACAATGTCTGGATTACACACTTTGAAAAATGTGAAGTGTGTTAGTGCAAGATTCCAAATCTAGCTTTGGCATAGGGTCCTGGCTTGGAAGACTCAACAGAAACTTATGATCAGTCCTGGTTTTGTATTTCTAAGCAAAACAACACAAAAGAAACTTTTTTTTTTTTTTCCAATCAGATAATTAGCAATTTCAAAATAATCAATATTAATATCAGTGTCAGATGGATTAGTTTTTTCTCCAGGCAGGTGATAAGGATAGATAATTCACATGTTATGTCTAATACTATGTATTTGAACACAATTCCTAAATGTCTGAGGGATAGAGGTTATTTCAAAATTTAATAAACCAAAAACCAAACACACTGCTGTCAAGTCATTTCCAACTCATGGGACCCTATGGGACAGAAAAACACAGGTTTCAAAGGCTGTGATCTTTATGGACACTAACTGCCATATCTTTCTTCCATGGAGCAGCTAGTGCGTTAGAACTGTTGTCCTTTTGGTAAATAGCTGAGTGATCTAACCAATGCACCATGAGGGCTTCTTACAAAAGCTAATAAAATAATTTTGTGTGGTTTTTATTTTCTTAATAAAAACTAACAAACTGTCAGCTTATATGTAGTTGAGGATGAGTGTATATAAACATACAAATATTCCAAAATGTACTTAGCAAATGTATGTTCAGAAACACTACTATTCCTATATTTTTCTTCATTTTTATTTAAGAATAGAAAAGAGTGAATTTATTTTCATATGAAATATATTTGGTGTTTCTTTTTAAAATCCGATTTATTCTATTAGCAGGAGCCATACTCTCCTGCAAGGGAGCACAAAGAGAATGACAAAATCTCTTTCCTGACCTAAAGCTTTCTTGAACATCGACTCTAAGAAATCATGCAAACACTCCAGCTATTAATTTGTCACAGGTCGTATACCGGTGAGGGGAGCTTTACTGAAATCAATGTTTGCAAAACACTTCTGTTCATTGAAACTGCTCAAGAGTGTCAAAAACATTCCAAGAGGTTGTTGTTATTAGGTGCCGTCAAGTCGATTTTTGATACATAGCAACCCTATATAATAGAGTAGAACTGCCTCAAAGGGTTTCCTTGGTTGTAATTTTCATGGGGGCAGATCATCAGATCTTTCTCCCAGGGAGCTGCTGGATGAGGTCAAACTGCCAACTTTTCTATTAGCAGTCAAGTGCTTAACCATTGTGCCCTCAGGGCTCCTTAGGAACCCAGCCACAATGAATTGGATGATGAAATGGGGAGAACCGAAAACACCCTGATAACTAGCTGCCAAAAGAGTGTGTAGTGGATGAGAACTAATAACCCATGTTGGAATAAGTAAACCCAAATGATTACAGGGGTCTTGTGGGAAACAAGAGCTTGGCTGCTAATTGAAAAGCTGGCAGTTGGAACCTACCAGCCCTTCTAAGCAGTGTGCTTTTGTAAAGATTTACAGCCTTGGAAACCCTGTGGGGCAGTTCCACTGTTTTATAAGGTCACCGTTAGGTTGGACTCAACAGCAATGGGTGTGGAGTTTTTTTCTTTGTTGTTGTTTGTCAGGGAATGATGAGTGGGTTCTATGAGTATAGATTGCAGTAAATTGTAAAACCTGGCTTTGCCTGAATGGAGGCAGCCATAGCTCAGCTCTAGCTAATGGTTGTACCTTGAGAATGTAGTTCCAATGCTCTGAGTTTTTAAGAGAAGTTAAGAAATTCAATTTTTGAAAAATATGGGTTTTTTTAGATGTTTGTGAGTTAATTCAGATTTATTTCAAAAACACTGCCCAAGCCAAATTTTTTGAGATTGTTGTGCAGTGCCTAAGGCATTTGACTGCTAACCAAAAGATTGGCAGTTCAATCCTACCAGCCACTCCAAGAAAGGAAGATAGGGCAATCTATTTCTGTAAAGATTTACCCCAAAGGGGGTCACTATAAACTGGAATCAACTCCATGGCAGTAGGTTTGAATTTTGTTATGGAAACATGGACTATCATTTTGCAACATCTGGTCTGCACTGAAATCTCATTTCAGCAAAGGCCAGCCACAAGGTTTCAAAGTTACAAATAAAATAACTGCTCTCCCTTATACTTAATGTAATGCACTAATTTGGTCAGTTTTAAGGTAACTCTTGTCTTTTTAAATAGGAGATAAAAGGGACAATAGAACAGGCATCCTTCAGGGATGAAGAAAACAATACATTTGACTTTTATTCCTCCCCTTCAAACAGCATGTTTCTTTGGAGAAACAGTCATGAGACACATACTCTGTGAGTCACTAGATATCTTAGTTGGCACTTGGAACAATTGTGTTAGGTTTACTGCACTCCTTGGACTGGCAGAATATTACAAAGAACTGGAGTAGAATATGTAGAAAACACATTTAATTCGTTCCAATATTCCTGTTCCAAAGAGCCTTAAGACTTAAACCAACATGGAAAATGCTTCCCATACTGGATACATTTTTTATGGATTTTCAAGAAAAGAAAATAAGCAGCCATATTTATGTCATGAACTAACTGAAGAATAAGGACATAAATGTACCAATTTCCTAAAACCACTGGGGATGTTGCATTTACCTAGGCAATTTTGATATTGTCAAAGACAGAAGAGATAATGACAGAGAATGTTTCCAGGGCTGCTGAAGGAACCAGAGAGCTTTCATTACATAAATATATCACTTCTATCTTTCTTTTTTGAAACTACAAGTTCTTCTTAAAGAGTTCCTGATAAAAATAAAGATTAATTTGTTCACAGCTGCAAGTTTAGCTTAGTACAGGACCAGAGACAGGATAAAATATGCCATATTTTACATTTCTGAGTATATAGAATAGACAGCAGCTTCGCTTCATACTAGGGAAATTATTGACATATGGTAGGATTTTTATTACATGACATATGGGGGAATTTGACATGTGAGGGCTTTTGTTAAAATGATTTAAAACAGAAGAATGTCACAATGCAAGTTACATGAATTGTCCTGATTTTCTTTCACTTTTTTAATTCAGTGTTGACTAGTATATAAGGGACAATTCATTGTGTCTGTGATCAAAAGGAGAATAACACCACATATAATCATAATTCAAGTTTTCAAAATGTAAAGCCTCCAAAGATAGCCCATCTCAAATGTCCAAATCCACCTGGGAACATCTAGAAGCTCTGATGAAAGATTATTTCGCATGATTTGGCAAGATGGAAAGGGCAAAACCACTTACTGAACATGTGAACTGATGACGTGGCACAAATTTACAATCTGAGCATCGGGCTTGAAGTGTTCAAGTCATGCTCCCAAATGTGCAGATGAGGATGGAACATGGAAGTTCTACACCAAGGTAGCATCGTGTTGCTGACTGAAGAAATAGTCCCAACTCTGTTGTGTGACTTTACACAAGTCAATTTCTTTGATCCTCAGCCTCTCTATTTTGGTAAAATCAAGATAATCAATTTTATTTTTTTTATATATATAAAGTCAAGATAGTGTACTGTAACTCTCTGCAATGCTTTTGATAAAGTTTTCTTCAAATACAAAGTATTATTGGTATCAGATAAAACTTCATGCAATCCCTTACCAAGAGGTTGATTTTAGACAATTACTGTATAATATATATATATATAAAGGGGACAATCAAATGATGTTTTCCCCTTTAAGTTGTCTTCTTCAAGCTTACAGAAATGTATAATGAACCATAGTTTATTATTAATTTTAAAATATTATTCAGCTTTCTGAATGTTCATGCCAAAATTTCCAATAAGAAGCCTTAAATTTGTTGTCACTAAATGCATGTTGATTAAGATTATTTTAGTTTGAGATTACAGCTGATGACAATAAGAAGAAATCATTGTTACTCAATTCATTTGATAGGGTTTTTTTTTTTTTCTTTTTTAGTAGTTTTGTTAAGAATAACCATTTAAAAATAGCCAAACATCCAGTTTCCATAAGAGATAAATGTTTTTATCATACATTAGCTAATGCTAAATTTTTCTCTGAATGACCACTCATAAAAAGCAATTTAACCAAAGCCATCTCTACATTCAATGCAATCCCTCTCCAGATTCTATAAACGTTCTTTAATGATATGGAAAACCAATAACTAATTTTATATTTTGGAAAGAAAAGCGATCTCAGATAAGCAAAGCACTACTGGAGAGGAACAAAGTGTGAGGTCTCACATTCTCACATCTCAAAATCTACTATACAGCCACAGTAATCAAAACCACCTTATATTGGTAAAATGACAGACATATAGTTGAGTGGAACAGAATGAGAACCCATAAATAGATCCAATGATCTATGGTCAGCTGATGTTTGACAAAGGGTCAAAATCCATTCAGTGGGAAACAGTCTCTTTAACAACGATGCTGGCAAAACTGGATGTCCATTTACACAAAAATGAAACAAGATCCATGCAATAAAAATAACTAACTTCAGATGGATCAAAGATTTAAATGTGAAATCTAAGACTATAAAGTTTATCAAAGAAAAAATAGCGGCAAGCTTAGGGGCCATAATTTATGGAACAAATTGACTACCAAGCATAATCCAAAATGCACAAAGAGCAGAAGATAAACAAGATGATTGGGACCTTCTAAAAGTTAACTTCTTATGTGTATCAAAATACTTCTCCAAAAGAATAAAAAGAGAACCTGCAGAAAGGGAAAACGTAATAGTCAGCAATGACAAATCTGACAAAGCACTTATTTCTAAAATCTATAGAAAACTCCAACACTACAATGTTAAAAAGATAATCAGGTGAGGTGGGGCAAGATGGCGGACTAGGCAGAAGGATTGCACAGACCCTCTTCAACAAAGAAAAGGGAAACCAATTAACACAGACACAGAAGAT
>NW_006921590.1:14443231-14532062 GCF_000298275.1 Orycteropus afer afer | reverse complement strand
AGATAATCAATTTCAGTTAAAAAATGGGCAGAAGACATGAACTGACACTTCACCAAAGAAGATATTCAGGCAGCCAACAAACACATGAAGAAATGTTTGTAATCATTAACCATCAGAGAGATGCAAATCAAAACATCAAGGAGATACCATCTCACCCCAGCACTAGTAGCAATGTTCAACAAGACAGAAAATAACAAATGCTGGCGAGGATGCAGAGAGATTTGGACTCTCATACACTGGTGATAGGACTGTCAAATGATACAACCACCATGGAAATTGGTGTGGCGTTTCCTTAAAATGTCAGAATTAATAATGGGATTGTTGGATCAAATGGTATTTTTACTAAATATATATCCTAAAGACGTGGAAGCCAGAACAGATATATGCACACCCATGTTCATCACAGCACTATTAGCAAAGAGATGGAAACAAGCAGTGTCCATCAACAGAAGAATGGCTATCCAATCTATGGTACATACACACAATAAAATACTATGTGACACTAAAGCATAATGTAGAATCTGGGAAATATTGCATAATGTGGCCTAACTTGGAGGACATTATGCTGAGTGGAATGAGTCAATCACAGAAGGATTAATTGATAATATTGTATTAGTTCACTTGTAAAAAGTCAAGGAAATCTTTGTATATGGAAAGAACCATTCTTTGTTGGATACCAGGGAGGGCAGGAAAGGGACTGAACACTGCTAGATAGGTAGAGACAAGTATCGACTTGGGTGAAGGGAAAGACAATACACCAAAAGTGAGTGACCAACACAATAACACTAAGGGAAAGGAAGACACAGAGAGGCGTACAAGAGGCACAGAAAACAAAGATAAATACTTTTACATACATAATACTGCATTATCAGTAATAACAAGCATTAATCTAGGGGTGAGTACCTAGGTAGACAGGATGAATAATCAGGTATGTCTAGGCAAAAGGAAATAAACCCATGACCACATATAAGTCTGGCAGATAGTGTTTCCATATATGTATTTGTATCTGCTGTAAGAACAGTCACATAAATAGAACTAACAGGGAGCAATGTTATGATAACTTCTTAGCCACAGCCAACCACGCTGAGGGAGTGAATTGGACCCATGAGCTTGGGACCATGGTCATGGGGGACATCAAGCTAAATTTGCATAACATAGCACACAAAAACATTGTTCTACATTCTACATCCTAGGAGCTCTGATAGCATAGTGCCTAAGGCACTTGACTGCTAACCAGAAGGTTGGCGGTTCAAACCCACCAGCCACTCCTCAGAAGGAAGGGGGGGCAATCTACTTCCGTAGTGATACTGCCTCGGAAACCGAAGGAGGGGTCGCTATGAGTCAGGGCCGACTCGACGGCACATAACAACAACAACAATAACATCCTACTTTGGTGAGTTGAAACCAGGGTCTTAAAAGTTTGCAAACAGCCATCTAGATGCAACAATTGGTCTCTCTTTGTCCAAAGCAAAGGAAAACGAACATAACCAAAAACACATGGACACAATTAGTTCAGGGGAACAGTGGACCATGCAAACTTCAGCCTACATGACCAAAAGAACTAGATGGTGCCCGGCTACCATTTCAACCACTTAAAAAGGGATCAGTGCAAGAAATCCTGGTTAGAGTGGGAGAAAAATGTGGAACAAAACTCAAAACCATAAAAATGATCAGACTTACTAGTCTGATAGAGACTGGTAAGACCCCTGAGACTATGGCCCCTAGTCACCTTTTGGGCCTGGAATTTAACTCACTCATTTGACTTCCAGCCAAACATTAGACAGGCATATAAGGTGAACATTTGCACCAGGTAGGTACACTCCTTAAAACAACCAATTATAGGAGATCAGAGGGTAGTATTTGCACAGGAAAATGGCTTAGAGGTCAGGAGTGCATGGAAAATGACTCAGGGGAAAGGTAGCCACAGGGAGGAAATGGAAAGAGAGCTGGTACAGTATGGGGATTGCAATCAATAACATGAAACAAAAGGTGCATGAACAGCAGTATGGAAAATGATTTTGCTCAGTAAACTTTCAACCAAATCACAACTAAAAATAAAATAAAATAAGTTGTAAAATTTCAGTAAATTAAATGTTACTAGGAGAAATAATTGACTACAATGAAGAAAAGAGACCTTAGTTGAAAGTGGTACAAGATTTAAACTGATGAAAGAAATTAATATGACGGATTAACAAATTTCCTAAGAACAGCAATGTTCTCAGTATATGTGCACATAATATTAAAAAAAAAAAAAAAAAAAAAAACTTACAAAGGCTGTTTTTAGGACAAAATAGAGTAATATAGCTACATACAACTTTTTTTTTTTTTTTAGTATCACATCAGTTCTGTTTCAACCATGGAGCAATATGAACACTAAATATAAGTTACACTAAAAAAGAACTTTATTAAAATTTATGGGAATTAGGCTTAGATTTTCAAACATATTTTGAGAGGCAAATGTCTTGTTTTTACTAAAGTCAGCTTTTTTAATTTTTGGCACTTTAAAGTAATTCCATTATCAATCTTATTTTTTTTCAGAAGATAATCATTAAACTATCAAGTGACTTGGCCCAGTCCTCTCACGGATAATTTGTGGTAAAGTCAGTAACTCTGATTTTTATTCTGTGATATTCAATCTTATGTCCAGTTCCCTGGGCCAAAAAGCTTTTCCTCCCTATCAAATACTTCTACATATTTTTCCATAATTCCTTTTAAAACCAGATGTCATCACATGAAGTTCTTCTTATTTCATAAAAGTTGTGCTTTCTATAACTTTTCCATCACTAATAATGTTAGTCCACAGTCACAATAGACACAAGACATTTCATGGAGTATTTTTTACCCAACATTATTAGCCTCCTCTAGCCCTGGCGTCCTGTATTGAAATTATATAATAACATATTTTAAACTGGATTGAACAATATCCATATTGTTATTGTAAAACCCACATTATTATTATTATCAAATCTACATGGTTATTTTACAAACCAAAACCAAACCAAACTCACTGTCATCAAGTCGGTCCCAACTCATAGCGACCCCTCCTTGGGTTTCCAAGGCAGTATCTGTTTGGAGGTAGATTGCCCAGTCTTCTTCCGAACAGTGGCTGGTGGGTTTGAACACCCAGCCTTCTGGTTAGCAGTCAATGCCTTAGGTACTAAGACACCAGATGGCAATAAAATTCCATCCACTTTCACCATGGCTTCAAAACTCTGTAACAAACATCATTTCTCATGGATTTATATCCCACTTGATTGGTACCATCTTCTGGCTGAAAGACTTTTTAAAAAGTAAATATTTTCTGGCTAAAATGCAATCTAAGCCCTCACTGAAGGACTGTCTCTTTGCCAATTTTTTGTAGTCCTGTTTTACCAGGTCTTGCACACTATCTAGCTATGAAGAAGATTTGATGAGGGCTCAAATTTTATGCCAAAGTCGATCACTTTTTGAAATGATACAGTTGCATTACTCAACTCAAATGGTTGGCATAATCATCTTGCTGGAGAGCATAATACCTTGACATATCTTCTTGTAAACCCCTTCAGTGCCCTAATATAATTAAGACTCCCAAGTGCGAAAATAGAATTCCTCTTTCCAGAGTAAAATCAGCATAATTATTGAAAAAAAATTATCATAGATTTGAAAAGGCATGCCAGACATAAAAGACATTGAGACTCATTTCTCATATATGAAGATGGGAATTACCTTAGAACTGGTCACTATAATTACTTCCTTGTAGTAACACTACTTTACTCACAAATTATTTTAGCAGTCAAATGCCTTACCCTCTATGCCATCAGAGCTTCTTATTTTAGCCCTAGTCTTTGGAAATTGCTTTTAGAGATGACCTGCCAGTCATGAAAAGAACATGACTCCATTCTTCATGGTCTCTGTAAATTTGTCCAAATTCTAAGACGTTCAACTTGATTGCACATATTACTCATCGGAATTGACTTCAAATGCATTTTGGTAATTTCTCTAGTCACCTCAGTTATCACTAAGAGGGAAAAGAGACACCACAAATAAAGGTGATTCTCTGTCCTTCATTCCTAAGCGTTGATGACCCAGTTAGAGAACTCTCTAAACGATGATCCTTAATAATCAGAATGGACTTCTATCAGGTAGCACAGAGGAGTTTTTTCCAGTGCAGAATGTGCCTAATCACAATTCGTTGTTTTGTAAGCCATGAAACCAAAAGTAACAGCCTAACTTTTATGTCAACACATTCATGTGTCACCAGATGTCCTGATACCACTCACAGAACTAGCAAAGAGGCAATGGGTCAAATAATATACACTTTCCATTTCACTCCCTTGGAGTAGCCTCTCTAGTGTTAAAGAATACCATATAAAGAACAGAAAAGTTGCCCCAGAAATAAATTGCCCATTTAACAGAAGCAACAGCAGTCAGTATAAAAAATACTGTCAGGACTCAGTTAAAATCATTCTTGTTTTAAAAATAAGAAGGCTAAAATTGATATGCTTTGGTTACTGAAAAACTGGACTTAATAAGGTGGTTGTTAGCTAAAACACTTTCAAACTCAGGGCAGAATTAGCAATGGCTCAGAAGGGGACCCTTAGTACTAAAGAGAGAAAGTACAGCAAAAGGAGTAAGGATAAGACATTTATGATATCTTTGCTCATTTCCACATCCACATTGCCAAGTTTCTACTCTTCATATCAAGCTTGGTAGTGCTCAGAATTTATAATGCTCTACATCGGGGAAAGAAAGGCAGTATATCCTACAAGACTCCAGCAAATACAATGAGATTAACAACTCCTCTGATAGTATTTCATGAAATCTACATTCTGATTGATTTAGATGGGTGAATTCAGGATAGAAGAGAATGCAGAATTTTTCTCTGGACACATACAAATATTTAAGTGGCTGCATGGTTCCCTAAAAAGAACCCTGTTGGTTATATTGTTGTTGTTTGGTTTTGCTTTTTTCTGAGAGGATGATAGAAGTGAGCCTTTAGTGCTGAAATAAACCAACACAGCCTTCCTTCATCATCACCAATTATAGTGAGGAACAAATTAAGGACAAAGCATCAGTTGACTAAAGTTACCCTGCTTGTCAGAGACAAAATCTACAGTAGATTTTGACTCCTTTCAGACTCATTGGTTTTCCCACCTGTGTGCTTTGTTGTACAATTATTAATACAATGTTACTATGCTTCTGTACAGAAAGGTACTTCTATACATGAATTCAGAGGCCTCTAGACCACTTGAGTCACCTTTTACCTTTGTGATCTCCAGGAAAGTTGAAACATTGCCTGGATACTGAGGCAAAGTAATGAATTTTAAAATTTAATTTTAAGTGAAATGTAATGCCCATGTGTACAATATATCGGTGCAGTGACTTAAAAACTTATATGGGCATATCCACTGTATACTTAGTATCCTATTTTTAAATTTCATTGTCTTTTAACATGTGATCTTTGATTTATGATTTCTGGCTTTTAAATTCCAAATAGATATAAAAACTCTTTTGGCTAAATAGTCTCTTGGTAGCAAAATACATAGCACCTTTCAAAAAAACAAATTATATCTCAGATTATAATGTCAATGACTGACTGCAATAAACGAGGGATGGCCCAACGAAGTACCTAAAGATAGCAATCCTTTTCGGATGAGGCAGTGGTGATATAAATTGCTAAAAGCCAACTGTTTGCTTATGTGAGTAAAACAACCATGCTTCAAAGTTTAAGACCAGTAAGAGGAGCAATTTGTCATGTGTAATCACCTGTTTTCTTGGAAGAGAAATACAGTATCTCCCCAATGACTGTTTCCCATTTGTCTGGAAGATCTGGATGAGATACAACAATGCTTTTTCCGTAGGCATTTGGCTCTTGCAATGCATTTATATTTGTTTCAAATGAAATCAGAGATGCTTTCTCTATCATTTTCTTGCCATGGGTGTGATGCATGGGGAGAGCTGTGTACCCATAAAGTCAGAATATTCCCTTGAGGATATTCACAGCACCACTGCTGACCAATCTGAATTGCTGATCTTTATTCATGAAAAAAGTTCCCTAAGGAAAAAGCTATACATTTACTGAAGTCTAAACTATAATAGATGTTGATCTGGTGTTGATAAATATGTGGAATGGGGAGAAACAATTCACAGAGAATCCACTCTAAATTCTATGGTTAGGCTTCATCCTTTATTAGGTAGTGAGTAAAAGACAACTGATGTTTACAACTCCAATTTAAGAGAGACTATATGAACAAAAATGGTTCCATAGTGAAGTGAGGCCAAAGGGATCCAGTTATTTCTGAGTTTTCTCATTATGGCTGATGGAGAAAATATGGCTGATTCATTTGTTCCCAGAAAATCACTCAGGTGAGTAATACCTTATGATCCAGGACTCAATGTATCCCACAGGTCCTGACTTCTAGTGGACTGGCTCATTCACTTTGGTGAAATTGGGGAAGAACAGTGAAAACACATCATAGTGATATATGGCATCAATCAACACTAAGTTTTACAATGGAAAAAGAATTTCTGAATTAAGTGTAAAGGTTCCTGGATAGAGACTCAGGGTGACTATCGTGAACAATCAAAATGTCTGACAGAATGGAAAAAAAGAAACTAACATTCAAAACAGTTAGAAGCTCATCACATGGGATTGAGACAGAGCCCCAAGTAGTAAACTCATAAACAACTCTCCACCAGGCTGAACTAGCAGGGTCTGTAAGTAAAATGAAAAAAAAAAAAAAAAAAGATGTGCTAAAACCAAAGAGTAGAAATAATTGGTAAATGTAAAATCACCAGATACTTTCAAAAACAAATTTTAATGCTAATCAACATGTTGAACTAGAGAGGCATTGTTTGAATTTCTTTTTCCAGAAGATCCATGGAATATATTTTCTTTGTTTGTTTGTTTAACAAAAAATATATATAAAGCCAAATGCTTTAAAGACATATGGCAAATGTCTGTAGCTAGATGGTGGAGAAGAACTCCAAAGACCATGTTTAATATTGAGCACCAAGCACGCTGTGGGTGTTTCTTAAATATAAAATGACAAATGCTAAATACCTATCTTTCAAAGCATGGTTTCGTCTGGAAACTTTATACCTCTCCAAGGTTACTGCAATTTAGATCAGTTTAAATAAAAGCAGTTTCAGGAAGGCCATACCCAGCCCTTCCCTATATTTATTATAATCTTTACAAAACCTTTCCAAAAATATTTTTTCTCTAAACCTAAGTCATGTAGGGTTGATTTGTACACATTTTGTCTTTGCTCTAAGCATGAGTGCTATTGTTCTTATTAATGCAACAGATTGGCTGCATCAAACCCTATCACATTGACAGGTATATTTTAGCTTTCTATGGGAAAAAAGCAGATAGCCTTTATCACAAATTAAAGGCACAGCTATTTTTATGCCATCTGTTACCAATTTAATGATAACATTTAACACTGGATGGTTATATAATTGTTTTATATATATTTTCTTTTTATAAGTTATTTTCTTAATCTAACATATATACAATATACATATATTTATATATACCCCTGATAAATCTTGTATTAAAGGTAAAACATCAATTCTTTTCAGCTTTATGGTGAAAATTGATAGCTGTCAGTATTTGTAACTCACTAGAGAAGTAACAGTTCAGTGGATCTTCCCAGTATTTTTTTGAATGTTATATCCTTGGTATGCAATTAACTCATACTCATTTTTCTTGTTGCTACTAACATTTAAATATATATTGCAGAGGTGTAATATTGTTTTTATTGGATATGTGCTAATGTGAAAGATTTACTTTGCATTATCATCCTAAGTTATGATCACCCATCATCCTGGCAAGAGAATAGTTATACTGACTTCTTTCTAAACACCCATGATGCATGGGTTTACCTATTTTGAGATATAGGTTCATTACAAACACTTCTTTATTTCCAAAAATATTTATTCAGAGTGGAAAACTAGAATTTTTCAATAAACCACCTTTATGAATACTTCTTCCACTTCTAAGCTTAGCTCTCTTCTACTGTCTCAACTTACAGTGTGTCTAAGCTGGGTAGGAGCGGGAAGGATGTTGACCAGGGAGACCTCTACAACATCATCTTGTGTTTATTTTTTGACTGCTTACTGGCATGAGATAGTTTGTTCTACCTTTTACAATCTTTTAAAACCTAGTGGTGTAGATTGAGACACAGCACTATTGTTTTACAAGACATCTACTGTATCTACTTTTGTTGGGATAAATACCCAGTAACTGCTGTCATAGCAAGAAGACCAGTACGGGTACTACTATTCACAGTGTTGCTTTTGTTTTTTGTCTTTTTTTTTTTTTTTTTGTATTATTTTAATCTATAGAGTAAATTATTATATATACATTGGAACCAGTTAATGCCCTTAGACAATGTATAGTTGTTTCATAAAGCAGGAAAGACAATGCAGGGGGAAACAGGCGCCCAAAAGTACAGTCACAAATTCAGAAATTCTAGATACCACTACAAGTCAATGCTGGAGATCACTTCTAAAACAATCAGTGTTCAAGAGGAATGCTTTAATTTGGAGAAAATACCACCCCCTCCCTTCCCACCCCAGCCTTCCCCTAGGTTTTTTTGTTTTGTTTTGTTTTGTTTTTTTAAATAATCTTTTTGATTCACTATCAAAAGTCCTGGCTCTTCAGATATACTTTAAACTATAAATAAACACTGCATAGTTCTCTTTTGTTTTGTTTTCTGTTTTTTTTTTTTTTTGAAAAATTATTGCAGTACAATTACTCCCATTTGGAATTCAGTAAGGAGCAAACAGCACAGGAGCGTGGGCGGTCCGAATGGGTCCAGGAGCTGGCCGCAGGAGTGCCGGAGGAAGTGCAGAAGCCTGGAACAGTGTGGCTGCTGGAGCAGTTCGAAGACTGAAGGGGGAATTCACTGCCACAGCAGCAGCAGCAGCTGCAGCTGCCAGCGGGTTTGGTAGAATTCGTGGAGCCAATGGTTTTGATGGTTCTTTTGAAAATACTAATTTTACCTGCAAGGGAGAGGGAAAAGGAGTAGAAGAACACATATCTTTCAGTCTCCCTAGAACCCAAAATGGTGAGCAGCTATTAAAATATAGCAGCTAATGGGATCTTAAAAGCTTGCAAATGGCCATCTAGATGCAACGATGGATCTCCCCTCATCCTGACCACAGAAGAATGAAAAAAGAAAACAAAGCAGCATGGAAACAATTAGTCCAAGGGTCTGGTGCACCATGTGATCCTCAGCCTACACAACTGTGAGACCAGAAGAACTAGATGCTGCCCGGCTATCACTGTCAACCACTGTCAGAGGGGAATTTATGTAGAAGTTCCTGGATAGAGTAGGAGAACAATGTGGAACAAAACTCAAAATCATTAAAAAATAAACAATAAAAAAAGGGACCAGGTTTGTCGGTCTGATAGAGCCTGGTGAAATCCCTGAGACTATGGCCCCTAGATGCCCTTCAGGTCTGGAATTGAGCTCACTCCTGTGACTTCCAGCCAAACAGAAGACAGGCATATGAGCTGAATATTTAAGTTAGGTAGATACACTCCTTAGAGAGATCAGTCATGGGAGAATAGAAGGGCTGTGTATGCACAAGAAGACAGCTGGGAGGGGGACAGGAGTACATGGGAGGGAAGAGGTAACTATGGGGAGGAAGAGGGAGGGGAGCTGTTGGATTGTGGGAAATTGCAGTCAATATCATGAGGCAAAGTGTATGTGAGCTGCTGTATGGAAAATAAATTTGCTCTGTAAACTTTCACCTAAATCACAATAAAAAAATTTAAAATAGATATATATAGCAGTTAACAACAACAAAGATAAACTCATACTTGGCAAACTGACAGTGAAAAAAAATGGAAAGTATAGAATAAAAAATAGAAAGTATAGAATATCTTTCCTTTGGAAGAGCCAGAAGATACCTGAAAATCGAAAACCTGGATTGTTAAAATATCCTCTGGAAAGGTAGTCAGCAACCTTATTTTATTTGTTGGTTGATAATTATACTTCCAGAAGAAAATGTTAATCTTGAGAAAAAAATAAAACAATTTTAACTCCACCTTCCAAAGAAAAACATTAACCATTAAGGAACAAATATTTTTAAAGAAATTTTCATTAACACTATCAACTGCTAATAGACCATTCAGTGTATATACTAGGTAGCATACAGAATGTTGTTCCTGATTATGTAAGGTACTAATTAAGATAATTAAAAGAAAAAAATTGACTTTCAACAGAGAAGTGGAGAAAAACTTATCCCTCCAAAAGTTTGAGATACTCTGCTTTCTCTTATGTCCATCCATTTTTTCCATCCTATTAAGATGACCATTGTCATGGGAAGAATGGTCTCATTTATGAAGACAGTAACCCATGAGATTAAAGAAGCAGGTGGTAGATGCTAATATCAACATAATTTTGAGTACTTTATTTATTCACCTGAATGTCAAAAGCTGCATCTATGCTAGCCAGACAGCACTCAGGGTTATGACTACTGGTGCTGAAACATCAGCTCTGGCCAGAATTCACAACCTCCTAAATCAGCCACAATTGCTTCCATACAAAAGAAGAAAGTGACTTCATCTGCATAAAAATGAGCAATGCTATGAAATTAATTGAGTTAACCCATACTGACTGACGACTCATAATAGACGACTGAAGTTTCCCTTGTGCTATATTTTAATGTATCAGCAGCATACAATAACACCAATTATGAAATTCTATTGTGAAGAAAACAGATATTAAAATGCACAATTTATCACATACTATAGGTCAGAAGTTCTTAACTTTCTATTGAGTACCAAGATTCTCTGACGAAAATTATGGTCACATCAACTGGAAAAAGTACATGCCCACAAATACCAGTCCGTGATGACTGGAAGTTCAAAATTTCAGACCAGGACATTAACACTGGCACACTTACTAATTGGAAAGACATAGAGAGAGTGAAGTGGGGAGTAGATTTCCCAGGATTTATTTTTCCAGGTCTAATTTGCCTTATTTAGTGTCTTTGGATGAATAATTAAATAAGCCTTTTACTGGAGACTGGGTTATTTGAAATCCAAAATTGTTGAAGATCTCAACAATACCATTTCTTTTCCTCTTGAAGATTATCAGAATGAGGTGTTAAGAACTTTTTTTTTTTTTCCTTTTTTTAATTTTATTGTGGTGAAAACACACACAAGACACAAGAAATTAATTTTCACCCATCTTCTTTCCCAAAAGTATCTACTCATGTCAACATCAGACTTCAGGTGATTATTTACTTGACCCAAAAAAGTTTGTTCCTTCTTCCTTCCTTATGCTGTGATAAATGTGCACCCAATTCAAAAACACGAAACATTGAACTGTGGCTTCAAGGTAAAACAACTCCAAAATAACTCATGAAACTAAAAATTCCATTGATTAATGAGGGGTTGGGCCCTCAGATCTATTTTTGTCACTACATGTATACATTCCATAAAGAAACTGGCAGGGGAAAAAAAAAAACAAGTTCAGCAGGCAGAGGACAGGGACGTTAAAGACTATCATTTGGGAAACAAAAATGACACTCACCCCCAGTGGATGTGCTCCCTTCTGTAGTTTGTTGTAAGGACTGTATTTAGGTTTTGGGGGCTTCCCAGCAGCTCTATCTTTGTGCCTTCTACTGCTGATGTGCTGTTAAAAGTAAGTTAAAATAATAGCTTTTAAAAAGGCATCTAAATAAATTCTCAAACACTACTTTAACCTTGGGAAGAATTATTTCACAACATTTCAGAAAGACAAAAAGTAAAGAGCACAGACTTTGGGGCTCAGATTCCAATGCCTTGAGGATATATATTTATAAGCGATATATTTCAGTATATTTTTGACAAATAGAAGGATCTTCTTTTTAAAACCTGCCCCCTTTATCACTGCACAGATCTCCCTTTTACGAAGAGTGTACAAAGGAAAGGAATATCTGAAAGAATTTTATGGGGAATAAGCAAAGCAGCCCAAGCAGGCATGAATTTATTTCCATACTATTATTTATCCTCACATTTGTATAGGCAAATGTCAACCCCTTAAATTCTGAAGATAAATAACTAAGGTGCATAAAATCAGCAAAATATGTACAGATGCATATAAAACAACAGAGTAAGAGGGCTAGGCCTTCAGTTGGCAATGTGTAACTGATCTCCTTGGAAGGCCAGTCAGACTAAAGTGAATGCAACATGATTAGTCATCCATTTAGCAGGTGGCTGCAGGATATAGAAATCTAGTACAGCACCATGTAATAAAGTACATAAACTAAAAGAATAGCAAGTATAAAATTAGCATGTAAATATCTAAACAAGTGGAAATGGAATGCTGCAATTTGACCTTTAAAGAAAATCATTACTTTTGAGTGGAAAATCTGATAGAAATAAAGATCTGATACCCCTTTTCATATACAAGAATAGGAGACTTCAATTTCTGGAAGGTCCTAGAAGCCATTACATTCATTTAATATTTCCCTCGGCAATTATTATAAGCATGAAGAGAGATAAGCATAGTTGATAGATAGAAGGATGAATGTATGGATAGATGGATAGATGGCTGGATCAATGACAGAGGAAGAAGAGAAAGGGAAGACAGGAAGGAAGCAGCACACACACCCTACTCATGAGGGTGGAGGGTGTCCCCTACCTTCTTTTATTCTGAGAATGAGTACCGCCTACCTGTTTCAGTTGTGTTTCTGAGTTGACGTGCACATCACAGATTTCACAGTGAAACGTTTTGTTTTGTAGGCCCGTGTTTCCCTTATTAACAGGTCCTTTGCCTTTCACTCCTGCCCTAGGAAATGCTTTGATAGTCCCGCTTCCATTCCGGGCTTCTAGCATGGTTTTGTGCTTAGTACCTGCCATGAATATTTAGATAAAGAAAAATAGGAGAAAAAATCTTAGCTAGCATGTCTTTAAGAAACAACACATTAACAAAATAAGATGCCTCTGTTTAGTAGTCCTATTCTTCCAGGGATTGTGGTTGAAGCATGCTCATGACATGGAAGAGTAGACTGTGACAATGTTCTCTAACCACCTCATGTATCATTATTAAATTACTCATTATTTATGTATAATGCTCCACATTACAAACAAGCGCACCATCAATATAGTAACTGAACTCTAGAGTCCTGAGGTGACATTAAATGGGTGTGACTTGTTTACATTTCCTATTGATGCTAATAAGATGTAAATGATACCTAATGGACAAGAGTGTTTACTTCCTAAAGGTATAGTGGGAGGTATGTGTAACAAATGTAAGCAGCTTAAATGTGTGTTTACAAAGTTGTACTAATTAAATACTTTCTACACAGAATACACACAAGCTTTTTTTTCTTTTTTTGGCTGTTTGTTGTAGGTTCAGAGGGAAAGACAAACACTAGAAAGATCTTAATAATTGAAGAAAAGCCACATTAGATTAGTTAACTCCATGCTGATTTGTTTTGTGATTCAAATGTCTACAAGTGTCAAAGAACATGAGGGCGATGTAAAGGCTAAAGAGTTGAACAATAAGTGCTTTTTTTAAAATGCATTTTATTTAAATACAATTTATGTACAGTGAAATACACAAAACTAAAGTGACATGGGTCAATTTTTTATTTTATTTTTTTTTTTTGCAGTGTTCCCTCCTCTTCCCTCCCACGCCTGGTAACCAACAAAGTAAGTTTCCTTCCATATATAAACCATCCCTTGACTTTTTACAATAATGAACTAATACACTATTTGTCCTTCTGTGATTTACTTATTTCACTCAGCATAATGTCCTCCAAGTTCATTCACGTTATGCGATGTTTTGCAGATTGTATGTTATTCTTTAGTGTTATATAGTATTCTATTGTGTGTATGTATGTACCATAGTTTGGTTATCCATTCTTCTGTTGATGAACACATAGGTTGTTTCCATCTTTCTGCTATCGTAAATAGTGCTGCGATGAACATGGGTGTGCATGTATCTATTCTTGTCCTGCCTCTCACTTCCTTCGGATATATACCTAGTAATGGGATTGGTGGATCAAATGGTATTTCTAATTCCAGCTTTAAGGAATCACCATACTGCTTTCCACAGTGGTTGTATCATTTGACAGTCCCACCAACAGTGGACGAGAGTCCCAATCTCTCCATATCCTCGCCAGCATTTGTTATTTTCTGCCTTGTTGAACTTTGACCTTAGTGCTGGAGTGAGATGGTATCTCATTGTTGTTTTGATTTGCATCTCTCTGATGTCTAATGATCACGAGTATTTCTTCATGTGTTTGGTGACCGCCTGAATATCCTCTTTGGTGAAGTGTCTATTTGTGTCTTGTACCCATTTTTAAATTGGATTGTTAATCTTTTTACCATTAAGGTGTTGGATTTTTCTATAAATTTTAGAGATAAGTCTCCTGTCAGATATTTTGTTGCTGAAAATATTTTTCCTAATCTGTGCCTTCTCTTTTTACTCTTTTGGCTGTGTATTATCAACAAGTATGAATTTGTTGCTGTCATTTTGTTACATGCTTTTTCTTGGTGGTGTTGATTTCTTTGCTCCGTATGATTTTCTATGCTGAGCTTGTTTTGTTTATGAATCGTATTACCATTTCCTTCCTTGCTATTGTTTTACTATTTTCTAAATATTTGTGCTGGTCCTCTTGTTTATTTCAATGTGAAGGTTTATCATTTTTCTTTGAGGTTACTCTGTGATTTGTAATTTTCTTCCCAAGTTTAAAACAGTCCATTCTATCTTTCAGTTATCTTGACTTCCCTACCATTTAGAAGTTCTGTAACTACACAATTTTTTCCCTTTTTTTTTGTTTGTAGTTGTCCTCATTTGTCAATTGATATCTCTGGTTCCTGTTTACAATCTTGTAGGCTTATTTACTTTGGATACTTTGATAACTGGATTGGTTTCTGGGTTATGTCATCATGTGTGTTCATGGTCAGTTGTTGTTCATGGTCAGTTGTTGTTCATGGTCAGTTGTGCTATTGTGGGTTCTCTGTCCAGAGGACTCCCTTTAGTATCTCTTGTAAGGCTGGTCTGGTTTTAACAAATTCCCTTACTTTCTGCTTATCTGGAAATGTCCTAATTTCACCATTATATTTGAGTTGCAATTTTGCTGGGTATATAATTCTTGGTTTTATATATACCATCCCATCGTCTTCTTGCCTGCATGGTTTCTTCTGAGAAATCCAAGCTTAGTCTTATTGGTTGCCCTTTGTACGTAGCTTTTCGTTTTTCCCATGCAGCTTTCAGGATTCTTTCTTTGTCTTTGGTTTTGGTGAGTTTGATGATGATGCCTTAGTGATTTTCTTTTGGGGTCTATCCTGTTTGTGGTTTGTTGAACTTCTTGAATGGATATGTTCTCATCTTTCATCATACTACGGAAATTCTCTTCCAACAAATCTTGGACAGTTGGTTTTATTTGTCTCTTCCTGTTCTGGAATTCTGATTACACATAGGTTATTCCTTTTGATGACACAACTTTGCTTGCTAAAAGTGAGGATGACTTGAAGCACTTATTGATGAAGATTGAAGAATACAGTCTGCAGGATGGATTATATCTCAATAGAAAGAAAACAAAATTCCTCACAACTGGACTTTTAAGCAGCATCATGATGCATAGAGAAAAGATTGTAGTTATCAAAGACTTCACATTACTTGGTTCTACAATTGATGTCAATGGAAGCAGGAGTCAGGACATCAAACCACTGGGTAAGTTGGCAGCAAAGGACCTCTCTCAAGTGCTGAAGAGCAAAGATAATTCCTTGAGGACTAAGGTGCACCTGACACAAGCCATGGCATTTTCAATCACCTCATATGCATGTAAGAGCTAGACAATGAATAAGGAAGACCAAAGAAAAGTTGATGCTTTTGAGTTGTGGTGCTGGCGAAGAATGCTGAATGTGCCATGGACTGCTAAAAGATTGAACAAATCTGTCCTGAAGGAGGTACAGCTGGAATGCTCCTTGTAAGCAAGAATGGCCAGACTTTATCTCACCTACTTTGGTCATGTTATCAGAAGGGACCACTCCCTGAAGAAGGATGTCATGCTTGGTAAGGTGGAGGGTCAACAAAACAGGAGAAGGCCCTCAACACGATGGAGTGACACAGTGGCTGCAGCAAAGAGCTCAAGTATAGCAAGGATCGTGGAGCTGGTTTTTGTTTTGTTATACATAGGGTCACTGAGTCGGAGATGATTCAACAGCACCTTACAACGATGATAACATTCCTTTTGATGGTATCCCACATGATCCTTAGGTCTTCTTCATTTTTTCTTTTTTTTTTTTTTTCCAATTGGTCCCTTTCCAAAGAAGTACTGAGGTTTGTTTTCAATCTCACTAATTCTGTTTTCCATTGATTCAATTCTACTCCTTTGCCTCTTTAATGTGTTATCTATTTCTGAAAAGTTAGGATTATTCTTCTGTATTTCAATCTGTAGATTTTGTATTACTTCTAATTTTTCATATATTTTGTCATTTTTTTCTTGTACTGTCTTTTGAAATTGTTCTAGGGTTATCTCTGTGTTTTCCTCAATTTTGTCAGTTTTTTCCTTGATCTATCTCTCAATCCATTGAAGGTACCTAAATGTAATTCTTTTAAATTCCTTACCAGGGAGTTCCTCAGGGATGTGTTCTGGGTCCGTATCCTGATCCCTTGTCTCTCTTGCTTTATCTTCCTTCTTTGTGTGGACAGTGATGCTCTGTTGTCTCTGAGATAAAGTAACATTTTTGTGTTTATATTTAATTGGTGATTGTATGTTGCAGTGACTTGCCCATGATTTTTGTTTTCCTTGTTTTATTTGGATGTTATCTACATAAGCAGGGTACTGTGCTCCTTTATTTGCTAGTTGGTAGCACTTAAACACTCACCAGTCCCTTTCCCATTGTCAACCTCCTGTATGTCCCAGACATCCTTTGCAAATGCAACCTATTCTTAGGTCTCTGGAATCTAAATGAGAATGCTGTCACTTTAAATCTCCAAAATGGCAACCACTTATAAACAATCAAAATGGCTGCATCCTCCAGACAGCCAAAAGTTTACAGCTCAAGTTGTCTCCCTCCTTGCTGTTTCCCTTCCTAGTCATAGGCCACCAGCACAATTGTCCCTGTAGCCCTTGGTGACCAGGGCTGATCTATATGTAAATTCTCAGGTCCCAATACCACTTGGAAATATTCAGGCTGTTGGTGCCATCAGAATAGCTGACAGTCCGCAACTCCAACTGACTCCTTACTATTTTCATTCAAATTTTTCCACTGGTCAGTGTCTAATCCACTTCTATATATTTCCTTTCAAAGCTCAGGGTTCCAGGATTATCTTCTGTATCTCTGTCAATTGGTTTCTCTTGTCTTTGTTGAAGAGGGTCTGTGTAGCTTGTCTGCCTATTCTGCTATTTTACCAGAAGTCCTGCATCATGTATTCTTGCAGAAAATATGTAAAACTTTTCACTACAACATCTAAGCCTCCTGCTCTTCTCACAAGCCATAAATGCTTCTTTTTAATAAACCAAAAACAGCCTCTTTGAGCTGTCACACATAATTAATGGAGTTATCATTAACAACATTTTATTTTAAATCACTGAAGTTACATAAAAGTTAATGATGGCATTTTTCTCTCATGATCTCACATATTCCTTTTGCTTAGAGTTGATAAATGTTATTTTTTTTCACTTATTATATGTTTTTGCTACGGAATTTCCCCTTATATTCCTTCATGTCAATTTTTCTATCATTATTTTAAAACTGTTTTCTAGTAGTCTTTCTTTCCTATTTATATATTGTTGGTTCTGATTAACTTCTGATTTATGAGTAAGTCTCCTGGAACCATAAAGAGACATCTAGGACAATGGCTATAACCGCCACAATTTAAAATGTTGTTAAATGTCTATTTTGACTTATAGTGATCCCATGTGATAGAGTATAACCGTCTAGGCTTTTCTAGGTTTACGGGAGCAGATTGCCAGGTCTTTGTCCCATGGAGCTTCTGGGCAGGTTCCAGTCTGCAACCTTATGGTTCACAGCTGAGTTCTTAACTATTGCATCACCAGGGCTCCTTATCATTTTAAATGAGGGTCAATAAACACATGAAAAATATTTATAGCCAAATATTTCCCTCATTCAAAATGATTATAACTTTATTGAGTATTAGAAAAAAATGTGTATTGTTTTTAACTTAGATTGCCCAATTTATTAATATAAGAATATCCATAAGAAAATCTGCATAGGTATCAAAATGGTCATATTCTAATGTATTAATGAAAGAGAACAAGTCAGCATAGTGTAGGAAAGTTAGAGAAAGTGAAACATGGGGTCACAGGACTGCTCCATGGTGGTGGTTGGAGGCTGAACTCAAGTTTGCTTACACAACAGTGAGTAAAAATAATTTCCATTTCTGCTGAAATATATATGTAGATGTTTGTCCAAACTTCTTTAACAGATTAGGTGATTTTATCAAAATGTTTCTTTTCTAAGTAGCTTCTTCAGTCTTACTGAAAGGCATTTTCGGGGCCAATTTGGCCTCTGAACACCTAAGATATCAAGGGCAGGTCATTCTTATTCTAACTTTCTTGATGGTCTCCTTATCTACCTCTTAGAAATATATTTTTTGTGATTGGGAGCAGGTGTTTGGTAGATGGAACACTAGTGGATCAGAAAAATATTTTAAACTATTCAATAAGATAAAAACAATTTTTTTAGGGGGTCCTGGGAGGAGAAAGGGAGCTTTGGTGGCGTAGTGCCTAAGACATTTGACTGCTAGCCAGAAGGCTGGTGGTTCAAACCCACCAGCCACTCTTTGGAAAGAAGATTGGGCAATCTACTTCCATAGAGATATTGCCTTGGAAACTCAAGGAGGGGTCGCTATGAGTCAAATCGACTTACAGGCAGTGAGTTTGTTTCTTTTTCTGGAAGGAGAAAAAGTCAGCTAGGTAAATTAGTTACTTCAAAATTGAGTGTCCTGTGAGTTAGAGGGGAGCACTAGTGGTGTAGGGCCTAAGGTATTTGACTGCTAACCAGAAGGTTGGCAGTTCAATCCTACCAGCCACTCCATGGAAGGAAGACTGGGCAATATACTTCTCTAAAATTTATCACCTCAGAAACCCAAAGAGCGTCACTATGAGTTGGAATCAACTTGATGGCAGTGAGTTTTATGAGTTATGGAGATAAAAGTCAACTCAAAAGATTTGGCCACAGTAGTGGGGAGTTGATATCCACAGGCAAAAATCCAGAAAATAATGTTCTCCCCAAATTATTTATGGCAATCTAAGACCTACTTCTCTATACCCTAGACAAAGAATAGAAATGGCATATGTGTGTGTGTGTGTGTGTGTGTATGCATGTGTGTGTTTATCTGTATAAAAATATTTAAGAAATACCCATCCTCTCAGAAATTTATTTAGTTGTTAGCATTATTATTTCAGTGTAAATGCTTCACAGAAGGTAGAAAAAAATAGAAATAATATATGCCTCTCTGTGCATGCTCTATAGGAGCTCTGGTGGCATAGTGCCTAAGGCTTGTGACTGCTAACCAGAAGGCTGGTGGTTCAAACCCACCAACACTCCTCAGAAGGAAGGTTGGGCAATCTACTTCCATAGTGATACCGCCTCGGAAATCCAAGGAGGTGTCGCTATGAGTCGGATCCGACTCCATGGCAGTGGGTTTGGTTTGGTTTTTTGGTGTATGCTCTATACACACACACATACTCTAGCACCCAATACACATATCAGCTAAAAATATGGCAAGAATTGGGTGGGTGGGGGACACAAAATTTAACTGTAACAGCATTGACTCTGAAAGTCGATTTGACTCATAGCCACACTTCCTTGGGTTTCTGAGGCGGTATCTCTGCAGAAGTAGATTGCCCAATCTTCCTTCTGAAGAGTGGCTGGTGGGTTTGACCACCAGCCATCTGGTTAGCAGCCAAATGCCTTAGGCACTAAGCCACCAGAGCTTCCTGTAATACCTGTGACTCTGGGGTTGTTATTCAACAAATAGAGTGGAACTTGTCTATAATACAGCCTCATTTAATAGCATATTGTCAGTCATAATTAAATAGCTATTAGATTGTTTTTTAAGATTTTAAAGCTTCAAAAGAGTATAAAAGAAGCTGTATTTCCCTCCAAATGAAGCTAATATTAAAGGAAAAAAAAATGTTCTGCTTCTTTAACTTTGAAACATTTACATTTTTGAGAGAGAAAATGTACATTAGTCATAGAAAAATAGTGAAAATTAGGAGCTCATATTATTTTTCAATATATTGTACATACTGTCCTATATTATTCTCATGGTCACAGTTGCCATATGAGTTTGGTTGCATTATAATCCCCATTTCAAAGTAACAAACAGAGAGGAGTTAAGTTTCTTTCCTATGGTCACAAAACAGAACCTACTTGAATTTTCTGGACAGGTAGAAAGTGAATTTCTTAAACAGCTGAATTTCAATTACATACAAATCTCTCATAAACCCACTGCCACTGAGTTGAGTTTGACTCATAGCTACCCTACAGAACAGAGCATAACTGCTCCATGGGGTTTCCAAGGCTGTAAGTCGTTATGAGCAGACTGCCTCATCGTCCTTCCACGGAGCAGCTGCTGGGCTGGAACCGCTTACTTTTCCATTAGCAGACAAATGGTTTAAACACTGAATCACCAGAGCTCCTTAAAATCTTTCATATCACCTTTAGTATTCTATTCTGTTAAACTAGTCTAGAAATTTGAGTTTTCACATTGTTTTCTCTGCAATGTTCTTTATTTTCTAACACAGTACCATGGACCATGATGTTCTAGAACACCAATGGCTGTGTTAGGTAGCCATTTCACCTCTGCTTTGCAACAATGTGTGGACATCTGTCAAGGCTTGTTCCTTACTCTGTGATCACACAGCCTTTCAGCCATAAGTCTACTTCCGCACTTTAGCACTTCCTCTGAGGTTACAATCAGCAAGAAGCCTATTGTCCTCCTTTAACTTTTAAATGGCTGATACTGACAATAACCTTTATCTGAAATATCAATATTTCTGAAATGTGAAACAATACCCCAATTACAGTTTAAAAATTCAGCAAGTCATACTGCTCTAGGAAATAATTGTTTTGGTCTGTATTTTACTAGTTGTTGTCTGTTTGTTACCTTAAGGCAAGATACCATAGTTATCTTATTGCTCTTATATCTGCAAAAATTAAAGTGATATAGGAGAAAGGGGCCAACATCTCTTTTATTCCAAATTATCTTTACAACTTCTTTAAAAAGAAACAACAACAACAATGAAAACTGCTTTTCAAGTTACATAATGGCATTAAATAGAGGTAGGTAAGCAAGAAAACTGGAAAATAACTTTTAAAAAATAAGTAATTCATGGTTATTAGGAAAAATGAGAGAAAAAACAAAAATCACATATCATTTAACTTAAAGTGAATCTGATGAAGTTTTCATGGAACTATATATACTGCTATAAATGCATATGAGTTTTAATGACAACATAGGCTTGTAATATATGGATATGATATATTTAACCATTTATCTGTTATTAGACATTTGTATTATTTCCTTTTAGTCCTTGTATAATTATGTTGTAATGATCATCCTACTCCTTAATTTTTTTATTGTTTCTTTAGATTTTCATGAATGGTATTATAGGGACCAAGACTCTCATTATTTTTAAGTCTTGTGAGTCTAACTGCCAAATTACTTTCTAAATATCACAAAGGAAATTTTAGGGATATTTATTTTACAGGGAAATTTGTCCAGGTATAGCCTTTAAAATCTGGCCTCTGTAAAACAGATTTCAATCTTTTAAATACAAGTGCCCTCAATGTCCATTAATGATATATAATCATGTCTGATTAGACCCTTAACAAACCCATGCTCCTGCCAGTGATTACTTACTACCTTATCATTGACAAGCTCACATGATTTAGCTTATAAATAAAAGGGCTTTCTGCCTCCATACCAGTAGCACAGTAAAAGGTGTTTTTTTTTTTTTTAATGTTTTTATTTATGATATTCAGCATATGCATTTTATTCCAAATCTTATGTATCATAAAGAAGAAAAGTTCTCTCAAATCTATATGCTTGACATGTATAATTAGTATCAAAAGACTCCATGTGCTCTTTTTTAAAACCTCTAAATGTCAACTTAACCTTTCTTTACTCTGACTTGTGTACAGAGTACCATAATTTTACATATAAAGTACATAGCACACATAGGAAACTAACATGTTAGGGGGTTGTGCAGTTTGCTGAAAAAAAAAAAAAAAGGTATAATATGTGCATTATTTGCATTAAAAAATACAGTATGTATTTAAACATCAATTACTTCTGCACTTTGTATTAGAGATGAAAGCTTGGGTTACTTTGTCAGCAGAGTGACAAACATTAAGCACCTAGAATGGCTCCCATGGTATCCAATGACCAGGTAATGCCCCAAATGAGTAAAAATATGTGCTAGTATTTATCTCCCTGTTTGAAAGTCATTTGCTGATTCAGTGGCAATATATCGAAACTTCAACTTGTGGAAGTGAAAATGGAAACTAGTAAAACAAGAAAAATTGTGCTTTTAGCATCATAAAGCACCACAGACGAAGAGGCCTGAAGTCGGGATGGGATGCCCCATACACACAGCACTAGTGGGGATGGTCTTAGTGACTACAGTAAACCCAGGGAAAGACTCTGCAGGATGAGGGATCAGATTCAAAGTAAAAATGGCTGAGTTAGATTAGGAGATAAATGTTTGGAATCAATATAGCAACTACCCTTGAAATCCCAGAACAAGAAGAGAAATAGCAGGCATCTGGAAAGCCTCTTTATTGATAATGCACTGATAACTCTCGATGGGGAAGAGCTTCACCTATGGATTTAACAATCCTTACAAGAACCTACCTTATTTCCTTCAAAACAAGTACTTAAAAGCATGAGCAATGATACATTGTTTATAGCCATTTGATTGTGTGGATCATATCAAATTATAGGTAATATTGCAAAGACTGGGAATTCCATAACAATTATGCTCATGAGGATTCTGTACATAGACCAAGAGGCAATAGCAGAATAAGAGGATAGATACTTCATGGTTTAAAATCAGCAAGGGTGTGTGTCAGGGTTGTATCCTTTCACCATACTTATCCAATCTGTATGCTAAACTAATAATCTAAGAAGCTGTGCTATATGAAAAAGAGCATGGCATCAGGATTGGAAGAAGACTCATTAATAACTGGTGACATGCAAATGACACAACCTTGCTTGTTGAAAGTGAAAGAGACTTGATTTGCTGACTGATAAGATTAAGGACTGCAGTCTTCAATATGGATTACACTTCAACATAAAGAAGAAAAAATCCTCACAAATGGAGAAATAAGCACCATCACAATAAATGGATAAAAGGTTGAAATTGTTGGGGATTTCATTGGACTTGGATCCACAATTGACACACATGGAAGCAGCAGTAAAAAAATCAGATATTATATTGCATTGAGCAAATCTGCTGCAAAAGACATTATTAAAATGCTAAGAAGCAAAGATATCACTTACAAGCCATGGTATTTTCAATCGCCTTATATGTATGTGAAAGCTGGATAAGGTGTAAGGAATACAAACAAAGAATTAATGCCTTTGAATGATGGTGTTGGCAAAGAATACTGAAAATACCATGGACTTGCGGAAGAACAAACAAATCTGTCCTGGAGAAAGTACAGCCAGAATGTACCTTGAAAGCTAGAATGGCCAGACTTTATGTCACCTACTTTGGTCATGTTGTCAGAAGGGATCATTCCTTGGAGAATGATATCTTGTTGGTAAAGGAGAGAGTTTGTGAAAAAGGGGAAGACCCTCAACATAGTGGCTGCAACAATGGACTCAAGTATAGCAAGGATTATGAGAATGGCAAAGGACCAGACAGTGTTTTGTTCTGTTGTACATAGGGTCACTATGAGTAGGGGCCAACTCAATGGCACTTAACAACAACATCACCCTAGAAGATACTACCATAGGAATGACAAATAATCTCTGGGCCTCAGTAAACATAAGACTGTGAACATTGACTACATCCATCTGGCTTAAATGAGTATTTCATATGAGACAAAACTCTACTTATTTTATTTCTGAATACAGAGTCAAAAACTAGATATGAGTTTCTAGAAAGGAATGACTGGATCTTGTTCATAATTAAATTCTCAGTGCCAGACATGTAAAAAATATCAATGAAAATTAGCTGAATTATTAGATACCAGTAAAGACTGATTAACAAACACTGAATATTTTTCATTTGTAAAAAGAACTCAGGCATTAACGGAATTGAAAATACAAATAGATGACTTCACAGTAACAGTAACAGTTGTTGTTGTTGTTATGTGCTGTTGAGTTGGACCCAACTCATAGCGACCCCTCCTTGGGTTGCTGAGGCAGTATCACTATGGAAGTAGATTTCCCAACCTTCCTTCTGAGGAGTGGCTGGTGGGTTTGAATTGCCAGACTTCTGGTTAGCAGTCAAGGGCCTTAGGCACTGTGCTACCAGAGCTCCTAGGAGACTTTAATAAGTCACTTTCAATTAAAGATAGAACAACTGGAAAGAAACTCAACAAAGATGGAGAAGAACTAAACAATACAATCCACCAACTTGACCTTAAAGACATTGACAGAGCACTCCACCCAACGATGGCACAATATACATTCTTTTCCAGTACACATGGAAATAGCCGCTATGTTAGGTCACAAAACAAGCACCTATAAATTTAAAAACACTGAAATACTGCAAAGGATCTTCTCAGAAACAATGCTAAAAATTAGAAGTCAACAATAGAAAGATCGATGGAAAAAGAGCAAATACATGGAAACTGAATAACACCTTCCTCAAAAATGACTGGGTGATGAAGAAATAAAAAATGAAATTAAAAAAAATATCCTTGAATGAAATGAGAATGAAAACAAAACATACCAAAATCTTTGGGACACAGCAAAAGCAGTGATCAGAGGCCAATGTATAGCAATAAATGCACACATCAAAAAAGAAAAAAGAGCCCAAATCAACACCTTAAATCAACATCTCCAGCAATTAGAGAAAGAGCAACAACAACCAAAAAAAAAAAAAGCCTACAGTCACCAGAAGAAAAGAAATAATAAAGATTTGAGCAGAAACGGAAAACAGACAACAGAAAAAATCAGCAAGACTAGAAGTTGCTCCTTTGAAAAGATTAATAAAATTGACACACTGCTGGCAAACTTAACAAAGGAAAAGAGGAAGAGAACACAAATAACACAATAGGAAACAAACTGGGTGATGTCACAATAGAACCAACTCAAATAAAAAGAGTAATATCAGGATGTGATGGAGAACTGTATTCTAACAAATTTGAAAATCTAGAAGAAATGGACAGATATCTAGAAGCATACTACTTACCTAATCTAACACAGACTTAGGGGAAAAATGTGAACAGATCCACAACAAAAGAAGAAATTGAACAGGTCATGAAAAAAAAAAATTACCACCAACAACAAAAAAATTCTGCCCCAGATGATTTCACTAAAGAATTCTACCAAAAGTTCAGAGAAGAACGGACACTGATCCTACAAACTATTCCAGAACACAGAAAAGGAGGGAACCCTCCCAAATTCATTTCATGAAGCAAACATAACCTTGATATCAAAACCAGGCAAAGATATCACTAAAAAGGAAAACTACAGACCAATGTACCTCATGAATATAGACACAAAATTTTTCAACAAAATCCTAGCCAATAGACTCCAACAATATATAAAAAAAAGTAATACATTATGACTAAGTGAGGTCCATACCAGGTATGCAAGGATGGTTCAACATTAGCAAAATAATCAACATAATCCATTACATAAATAAAGGAAAAGAACCACATGTTATCAATCAATGCAGAAAAGGCATTTAATAAAATCCAACACTCATTCCTGATTTAAAACAAACAAAGAAAAAACCTCTCAGAAAAATAGGAGGAGAAGGGAAATTCCTCAACAAAATAAAGAGCATAAATGCAAAACCAATAGCCAACATATTCTCTCAATGGAGAGAGACTGAAACCATTCCCCTTGTGAAAAGGAACCAGAAAAGGATGACCTCTAGCACCACTTCTATTCAACATTGTATTGGCAGTCCTAGCCAGGCCAATAAAACAATAAAGGGAAATAAAAGGCATCCAAATTGGTAAGGAAGAAGTCAAACTATCCCTATTTGCTGATGATATGATCCTATATCTAGAAAACCCAAAAGATTCAGTCAAAAATCTACTAGAACTAATTGAGAGATTTAGCATTGTGGCAGGATACAAGATCAACATCCAAAAATCAGTTGGATTCCTCTACACCAGCAAAGAGATTGCTGAAAAGGAAATAAGATTAATACTGTTTATAATAGCTACCAGAAAAAAAAAAAAAAAAAAAAAACCTGGGAATAAGCCTTACCAGGAACACAAAATCCATGTACAAGGAAAACTAAAAAACACTATTTCGAGAAACTAAGAGATCTACACAAATGGAAGAACATACCATGGTCATGGATACGAAGATTAAACATTTTGAAAATATTAATACTACCTAAAGCAATGTATACATTCAATGCAATCCCAATCCAGATTCCATCAACATTCTTTAGGATATGGAAAAAACAATCACTAATTTTGTATGAAAAGGAAAGAGACCTCAGATAACCAGAGCACTATTGAAGAACAACAACGAAGTAGAAGGTTTCACATTCACAGATCTCAAAACCTAATTTATAACCACAGTAGTCAAAATAGCCTGCTATTGGTACAACGACAGACCCACAGACCAGTGAAATAGAAATGAGAACCCAGAAACAGATCCATTGGTGTATGGTCAGCTGATCTTTGAGAAAGTGTCAAAATCCATTCAATGGGTAAGAGATAGTCTCTTTCACAAATGGTGCTGGAAAACTGGATACCCATTTGCAGAAAAGTGAACAAGATCCATACGATACACAGAAACCGACTCTAGATGGATCGAAGACTTAAATGTGAAACCTAAAACTATAAAGTTCATTAAAAAAAAAAAAAGGCGCAAACTTAGGGGCCCTAATTTATGGCATAAATAGACTATCAAGCACAACTCAAAATGCACAAACAACAGAAGATAAACTAGATGAATGGGACCTTCTAAAAATTAAATTTTTATGTGTTTCAAAAGACTTCTCCAAAAGAGCAAAAAGAAAACCTACAGGATTGGGAAAAAATATTCAGCAACTACGTACCTGGTGGGGGACTTACTCTAATATTTATAGAAAACTCTAACACCTCAACAAAAAAAGACAGACAATCTAATTTAAAAAATGGGCAGAAGACATGAATAGATACTTCACCAAAGAGGATATTCAGGCGGCCAGCAAACACATGAAGAAATGTTCATAATCATTAACCATTTGTTGTTGTTGTTGTTATATGCCGTTGAGTCGGACCCAACTCATAGCGACCCTTCCTTGGATTTTTGAGGCGGTATCACTACGGAAGTAGATCACCCAACCTTCCTTCTGAGGAGTGGCTGGTGGGTCCATTAGGGAGATGCAAATCAAAACCACAATGAGATACCATCTCACTCCAGCACTAAAGCAAAGTTCAACAAGACAGATAATAACACATGCTGGAGAGGATGTGGAGAGATTAGGACTCTCAAATACTGGTGGTGGGACTGTATGGCAATTCCTTAAAAAGTAAGAATTAGAAATATCATTGGATCCAGCAATCCATTACTAGGTATATATCCTAAACCAGTGAGAGCCAGGACAAGAACAGATACATGCACACTCATGTTTATTGCCGTACTATTCACAATAGCAAAAAGGTGGAAACAATCTAGGTGTCCATCAAAGGAAGAATGAATAATCAAACTATGGTACATACACACAATAGGATACCATGCAACGCTAAAGAATAATATTGATCCTGGGAAATACTGTATGATGTGGATGAACTTGGAGGACATTATGCTGAACGAAGTGAGTCAATCACAGAAGGACAGATATTGTATTAGTTCACTATTATTAAAAGTCATGAAAAGGTTTATATATGGAAGGAAACTTTGTTGGTTACCAGAGAGGGGAGGAAAAGGGAGGGAACATTGCTGGATAGGGTAGAGACAAGTATTGATTTGGGTGAAGGTAAGGGAAATGTACAAAAAGTGAGTGATCAACACTGTGACACTGAGGAAGATATAGAAAGTACAAAGGAAATACAGATAACAAAGTTGAATTCTTTTGCATGTACAGTACCGTGTTGTCAGTGATGGCAAACATTGATCTACGAGTGGGTGGAGGGTTGGACAGGCTGAATGATTAAGTAAATATAGGCAGGGGGTAGTATGCCTATGACCAGGTATAGCACTGGCAGACGATGTTTCTACTTGCATATATGTACACACTGGAAGAATATCCAGGTATACAGTAAGCTGAGGAGGAGCAAGGTTATGTTTCTCCTTGGCCACAGCCAGCTACCTGGAATGAGTAAGAAGTTGGACCCGTGAACTTGGGACCATGGTCACGGGGGACATCAAGCTCAGTTGGCATAACATACTACACAAAAACGTTGTTCTACATCCTACTTTGGTGAGTAGAAACTGGTGTCGTAAAATTTTGCAAGCGAAGTGGCCATCTAGATGTAACGATGAGTCTTTCCTCGTCCAGAGCAAAGAAGAATGAAGAAAACCAAAGATGCATGGAAACAATTAGTCCAAGTGACTAGTACACCATTCTGATCCTCAGCATATATGATTATGAGACCAGAAAATCTAGATGGTGCCTGGCTGGCACTGTCAACTACTTGGAGGAGGATCCACATAGAAGATCCTAAATAGTGGGAGAAAATGTGGAACAAAACTCAAAATCATTTTAAAAAAGTGGGGGGGGGGGACAGGTTTGCTGGTATCATAGAGCCTGATGGAACCACTCAGACTATGGTCCTTAGCTGCACTTCAGGTCTGGAACTGAACCCACTCCTGTGGTTTCCAGCCAAACAAAAGATGCGTATGAGCGTTAATCATTTCCCTCAAGTAGACACACGCCCTGGAGAGAACAATCATGGGAGAAAGAAGGGCTGCTTATGCACAGGGAGACAGCTCAGGGGGCAGGAGTGCATGGAGGGATGGACACAGGGAAGAGGTAACTATGGGGAGGAAGTGGGAGGGGAGCTGTTGCCTTGTGGGAAATTACAGTCAATATCATGAGACAACGTGTATGTGAGCTGCTGTATGGAAAGAGAATTTACTCTGTAAACTTCCACTCAAATAAATAACTCAAATAAAATAAAAAACTCAAATAAAAAAGAGGGGAAGGGGGGAAAAAAAAACTCAGGTTCTGTAACAATATAGGGCAGGATTTGCCTTTATGAGATCTGCAAGGTTAGTAAATACTTTTCCCCAATGTCTTTGGCTTTAAATAAGGAAATTATCTGTTCTACTGAAGTGCTGTATTAAATGTATTTGTTGTTTTAAGGGTTATTCTTGCCACTTCCAGGTACTTAGTAAGTTCTTGTCAATTGTCTTTCCCTTTTCCCTTCTTAACACTGTTGTTCTTACTAAGGCAACAGTTTAGAAATCCCTAAGTGTTTGAACATTTAGTAACAATCACCCTTTCAGCACTGCCTTTTCTGAATATTAAAGCTTAGCAAGGAGGAAAGAATACTGTCTAGGGCAAGGAAAATTGGAATAAGCTAGTGAAAATTATCAAATGTTACTATTTCAAAAAAATACCCAAATTAATTACGAGCTTTGACTAGAATGTATTTCCAAGTTTTTTTTTTTTTTTTTTTTTCAATAATTTAGAAAAATTCCTCAAAATTAGCTTAACAAAGCAGTGTTACTGGAATGTTTTAGGGGAATTTCTTTAAATAAAAAGCAAAATATATCTTTTGTAATATTTGTGTCTATAATATATTATAAAAGGGACCTTCCAGATCTCCTGAATTTGAAGGTGTTTTAAGCAGTCTTGTGATCCTGGCTAGTCTACTCAAGAGAACTTGTTTCTCTTCCCAAATTCTAAGACAAGTGAGAATACCCCTGTTCAAATCTTATAGCTTCCCATTATATGAAATATAAATCAAATTAGCTGCAGCTTCACATGGCTACATATAAGTGAAAAATAAAGAAAATATATTAAATAACAACTGACTCCTGCATAATGCCAGAAGCAGCTGTGGTTGTACCAATAAAGCACCGTAATATTTATCCTAACAAGGCACCATATGGTCTCTTCACTCCATTTAAAAAAAAGAGAGAATGAAAGGAAAGTCCAAAGAGGACAACAGGCTTGGCCAGTTTCACAAAGGAAAGTTATTTGCAAATTTGATTGTAGAAATTAAGTCTGATCACTTCCAGTCCATTCCACTCTACCACCCCCAGGTAGTGCTTGATGGAGGTTTTATCCCAAAATGTGTTTGTAGTCAGTTGTTGATGATTAAGTATGCATTTTCCAAAATTAAATGACAAACATGTTTTGAAAGACTGTTGGCATTCTAAAAGCAGCTCATAAATGCTTAATTCCATAGTCAGAATGAGTGGTAGTTAAGGTTGTATGTCAACTTGGCTGGGCCTGGATTTGAGTGGTTTGACAGCTGGATGTAGTTAGTTCCCATCATGACATTGCAATTGTCTCCATGGTGGAATCTGCTGTGAGATGTTAATCAGTAAAAAGGGAGCTGTCTTTGGGGTGTGGCTTGCTTCCAGTATATATGGAAGAGTTTTGGGAAAGATCTGCAGCTTTTGGCCACATCTGGATCCTGCATTTGGCTGAGTCTTTATCTCAGTGGCCTGTTGTGTCACCTGCCGATCTTGGGGTTGTTTCTGGATTTGAATCAGTAGTCAGTCTCCAGATGTTGCCTACCAATCGTGGGACTGTGCCATTTTATCTGACCTTGGGTTCATCAGCCTCAGCAGCTGTCTGAGTTGGGAGACACCTCTAGCTCCAGTGAGCCTGGACTAAGAGGCAGAGCTGAAGCCCAAGGTTGACAAGGTTGAGGGGCTTTTAACCCAGCCCCTTGATCTGGCACTCTGTATTTGGACTTCTAGCCTCCTAAACCGTTAAGAGAATTCATTTCTGTTAAGCCATCCACTCACGGTACTTTTATTATAGCAGCCCTAGAGAACTAAGACAGAATGTTATAGGCCCAATTTTACGTGTATGATGTGCTTCCAAAGGGGAAATAATGTTGTTATGTGCCGTCTAGTCGGACCTGACTCCTTGGTTTTCTGAGGTGGTATCACTACGGAAATAGATTGCCCCATCTTCCTTCTGAGAAGTGGCTGGTGGGTTTGAACTGCCAGCCTTCTGGTTAGCAGTCAAGTGCCTTAGGCACTATGCTACCAGAGCTCCCAAACGGGAAAAAGCTATTTAGAATTACACTTTAAATGCAAGAGGCACATCTTGCCACCTTGCAGTCTGGTATCTTTCTGATCAAAATTCTTCTTCAAACTTTGTATCCTGGAAAGAACAACATAATCTTACAGAAAACAGACATTTTTTGAAGTTATACTGGAGGAGTGGTGGCTGCATGGGGGTGGGGAGGGCAGTGGATTTTCAAGGATGGATTAGTCACTGTGGCCTGCCCTGAGTGCATTTAAAGAGAATTTAGAAAACAGTAATACATTGGGCTAAAAAAATGTGTGTCTGCCTTCCATTAGTATCATCATTACCTGGAAACTCTAAATAATGTCACTGATAAACAACTGTTTCCTAAAAAATTATTCTGGTAGTCTAGTTTCTAAATGAAGGAGCCCTAGTGGTACAATAGTTAATAAGGCCTCAGCTGCTAACTGAAAGGCTGGCAGTTTGAACTCACCCAACCACCCAATGGAAAAAAGACCTGGTGATCTGCTTCTGTAGATTAGGAAACCTTGTTGGTACAGTTCTACTCTGTCACAAGGGGTCACTATGAGTCAGAAAATGACTTAATGTCACCTAGGATAAACCACAACATGTTATATATAAATCATTGATGTGGCTATTGCTGAGTTTTGGTATACATTAAATTAGCACATTTTATTATGCCCTCAATAATTAGTATCACAGGCTACACTGAAGTTAATTTGTAGACCTCTCCATCATAAAGTCAGCCTTCAAAGTACACTGACTCAGCTGCAAGTATTTGTTTCATAAGCAAATTCATAACAGCTCAAAATCATTTGAGTTCATGAACGGCATAGTTCGTACTACAATCCTTATGGTGTTACATATTTTTGAACATACACAGTACATTTTAAACAGTGATAGCACAGTGACTGTAAAGATGAAGAAACTGAATTCAATTCTGTCATTTTATGTGATCACTTCAAGTTTTTATGTTTAAAATAAAAGGAAACAGTGTGAACTATAAGGGTCACATTTTTGTTTGGTGAAGTAAAAATTTTAAGTAATATATGCAATATTTTACTGAATTTGAAAAAAAAAAACTTCCTTTAAATCTGAATTTTATTCAGCTTTTTAAATAGTTATTTGTTTTAAAATCAAAGATTGAATCAAGAAAATTACAATGATTATGATCATTGTATGATTATTACAAAAATAATTTTGTCATATAGTAGAACTCAAAAAACCAAAGTCACTGCCATTGAGTCAGATCCAACACAGAGACCCCTCCTTGGGTTTCTGAGGTGGTATCACTACAGAAGTAGATTGTCCAACGTTCCTTCCAAGGAGTGGCTGGTGTGTTTGAACTGCCAGCTTTCTGGTTAGCAGTCAAATGCCTTAGGCACTATGCCACTAAAAAGGATTGGTTCTGGCTATTAAATATATTTGGCATATAGCTGGTGGAGAGTTTGGTGTGTAGTGGTTCTCAAACTTTGGTGTGTATCAGACTCTCCTGGAAAAACTAATAAAGAGCACAAAGGCCTAGGTTCATCTGCATAGGATGGGGCCTGGCCTTTTGTATTTTTACCACATTATACAGGTGATCCTAACACCCACCAAGGTCTGAGATACACTCAGATTTATGGTCATCATGAACATAAGCTTTAGAGTGAAGTGTGTCCTAACTTCCTACCACCTTACTGGCTGTTGCTACTTTACAGGCATCTCGCCTACACAACCTCTAAATGCATGCCCACATTTCTTCAGTGAGGCCTGTACCTTGATCCCACCTCTAGATGACTTTATTTAGTTCTATGACTCTATAGCTCATGTGTATGAAGATGGCTCCAAAAATTTATCTATACCCTTGATATCTCCCAGAAGTCCAGATTCACATGTCAGTCTTTACCTTGGATATGTCATAGACAACACACATTTTATATCTCAATACAGAATCCCTCATTGCGTAGCACCTATCAGCAAATTATATTCCCAATTCTTCTGCACTTAAGTGGCACCAAAATCCATTCAAAAGAAAAACCAGTAAACAACAAACTGGAGTTATTTTTTTTTTTTTATTGTTCTCACTCTTTTACTCCTAGGCCTGATGCTAACATTTTAGAGTTCCAGAAAAATACTACAAATAGTGTAAAAATACTAACAATACTAAAAATACATAACATATGTCAAATAACAAAAGTAATAAATTAAAACTATTATATAAGATGTGGGATATCTTTCTAACTTGATAGATACATCTTCATAATGACAAGGAGCATGGATACACATTTGTTATTGTTGGACTCCTTGGGCTTATACACACACAGCTGGTATGTTCTACTCTTCACACCCTGGCTCTATTTAGGACCTCAAGGAGCCTGATAAACATGTAGGTGAGTATCCCATTCACACATCCATAGCAACCCTTTGACCACATGCCTTGAGGGCTAGGAGTAAGTGCACTGGGGTTGCAGCCCACCCTCTGGAGGACTAACGTAGAAAACAGGTCCAAAAATGCTCTGGAGATTGGTTTGGGCCCCTGGTGAGGGGATTGTGGTATCCTGGAACCACCAGTTGCCATCTAGTTGATTCTGACGCGTGTGTCAGAGATGAATTCTGCTCCGCAGGGTTTTCAGTTGCTGATTTTTCAGAACACATCACCAGACCTTTTTTCCAAGCACCTCTCTGGGTGGACTTACACCTCCAATTATTCGATTAGCAGCTGAATGTGTTAATTGTTTGCAGTATCAAGTGACTCTGTGGCCTAGAGCAGAGGGCAGCAAACTATAACCTATCTGCCAAATGCTGACTCTGCTGACTTTTTAAAATGAAGTTTTATTAGATACAACTGTGCCTATTAATTTACTTTTTTTTTCCCCCCTTTGGCTCCTTTCTTACAACAAAAACTGAGTTGAGTAGTCAGGACAGACAGTATAACCCACAAAGCCTAAAACACTTTATCTGGCTCTTCAGAGAGAAAGTCCCCTGACCCCTGACCTAGAAGGGAGGGTGGTGGCTCCAAGAATGGCCATCCCCTTGTTTCTGTGGATTCCTCATCTATGGTGAGGGATACAGCTAGTGGAGGGTTAGACCAAAGGTTTTAAGGGGCTGATTCACTGCAAGGGGCCTCTTACTCAAGTTTACAGATGGTACAAGTAGAAACCCAAATCTAATCCATCAGCAAGTCCTTCCATCCTTACCTCCAAATATTTGTCCCCTTCTTTTCATGTTTACATCCACTGTCCTGATCCAAGCCACAGTATTTGTATGCTTACTTTTCATCTTTGCTCCTTCACTCCATTTTCCTCACTTGTTCAACAACTGTCCAATAAATTCCTATCAACTTAACAATAAAGCCCAAACTCTTGCCTAACAAATTACTCTACCATCAGACCCAAACCAACTAGTTTAACCTTATTTTAAATACTTATCCTCTTATCTGTGTCCTCACAGTCCCTGTGTTAGGTCATTCCCAATGCAAGGACTTTACATTACCTTTTGCAGCTACGTGGAATCTACTTATTCCTGATTTTCATATGATTGTTTACTTTTTGTCATGTATTTGTCAACTTAAACTCCAGAGAACACATCAGTATCTTACTTGTTTGCACATTTATTTCTTGTCTAACCCTTCCCACAACACTAGAATGCAAACTCACCTGTCTTGTTCAAAACTGGTTCCCAAGAGTTTGGAACATATACTTTTGTTGAATGAATGATTAAGGCTCATTTTTCTTATCTACAAAAGGGATATAATAATACCTGTACATTACAGTATGATCATGGCCTTTAAATGAGACAATGTAAATCTCTTATTGCAAAGATGCTGTTTAATAACATTTTCAAGAGTAATTGGAAAGTACAGCTATCTCCTATATATATCTTTCTTTTTTTCCTTTTTTTTTTTTTTCTTTTTTTTTGTTTTTTGAGCACCTTCTGTGTCTAACATACCAACCCTATCAGTCCTCTGCCCATATTCCCTCAACAACATTAGTACTTGTTACCCAACTGCCACCTGTCTGTCTTTTCCCAGTGCTTTCTCTGGCTGTCGGACCCCACTTTGCTATCCAGACAGCAGACTAAAAGGGCCATGGAATTAACCTTCCCCAAGAACTGTCCTCAACCGATGACTGATGTGCATTGATGAAAGTCACTGTTTACACCCTGACTCATCACCACTTTGATGGGATAACACTTAGGTATGTTTCTCATCGGCTCTCATAGTTTCCTTGGTAGGATGAAGCTCCAGTGGCCCATGCTGGTAACTGGCTAAATTACCAGTTAAATTACCAATTACAATTAAATTGGCTGCCCACCCTTCTCTGTTTTACCTTCTCACTCCCTTCACCTGTTTCCTTTCCTTCCCCAAAAAACTATTTGCACTACAAATTTTTTCATCAGAAACTGCTTCTGAGGAAACCTAAACTAAAACCATAATACTCCTATAATTACTACTCCTATTTCTGTTAGGAGAGTGACTATACTAGAACCTCTCTCCTTTATACTACCTGCATTACTTTTCCCATACACGATCCTAATGGAGAAATACAGAGGAAGCCAGTGTACAAGTGGCAGTAGTTTGGATAAAGGAGGGATTTTATTTACACTCATCTTCATTTAGAGGAAGCTCCAGATCCCGAGAGTCTCCCAACACTGTTCCAGTTACAGACAGCAGAGCTGGACCTGGTCATCCAAAAGGACAGTTGAAGAGCATCCATGTGTGCATATTTTCTTCTCCTTTACCACTTTCAGTCCAAAAATGCTCACTAATGAAAGTCTAGTGTGAGGGCTAGCATGAACATTAGCCAGGGACCATGGGGTGGGTACTTCCTAAACCAAAAAGCTTCTCTGATGCAGGAAAGGAACTAGAGGTATATGGAAATCTCCAGATTGGAGAAAAGGGGAGTGGTCATGGTCTCCTACTAGGCTGAAAGGTGGATGAGGTGGACTAGACCTACTAAGGGATCCAAGTAAGAAGAGATCCAAGTAAGGGTAACAACCACTTTTTACCTCCTTAAACTCTCAGATGACATTCAGGTGTCTGCAAAACACTTGAGTTTTCTTCTTTTCCAGGCTCCAGATACAATGAATGAGAATCCCCAGGGGAATATATAATTCTTTATATAATTTTTTTTTATTTATATTTTTGCAGTGTACCCTCTTGTCCCTTCCCCTCCCACCTCTGGTAACCAACAAAGAAAGTTTCCTTCCATATATAAACCTTTCCTTGACTTTTTACAAAAATGAACTAGTACAATATTTGTCCTTTTGTGATTGACTTATTTCACTGAGCATAATGTCCTCCAAGTTCATACATGTTATGCGGTGTTTTGCAGATTCTACATTATTTGTTACTGTTGCATAGTATTCTATTGTGTGTATGGACCATAGTTTGCTTATCCATTCTTCTATTGATGGGCACCTAGACTGTTTCCACCTTTTTGCTATTGTGAATAGTACTGCAATGGACATGCAGTATATCTGTTCTTGACTTGGTTCTCACTTCTTTAGGATATATACCTAGTGATGGGATTGCTGGATCAAATGGTATTTCTAATTCCAAATTTTTAAGAAATTGCCATACTGTTTTCCACAGTGGTCGTATCATTTGACAGTCCCACCAGCAGTGTACGAGAGTCCCAATTTCTCGACATCCTCACCAGAATTTGTTATTTTCTGTCTTGTTGAACTTTGCTATTAGTGCTGGGGTGAGATGGTATCTCATTGTGGTTTTGATTGGCATCTCTAAGGAGCTCTGGTAGCACAGTGCCTAAGGCATTTGACTGCAAACGAGAAGGTTAGTGGTTCAAACCCACCAGCCACTCCACAGAAGGAAGATTAGGCAATCTACTTCTGTAAAAATTTACTGCCTCAGAAACCCGTGGGGGTCGCTATGAGTCGAAATTGACGTGATGTAAGTGGGTTTGGTAATGGCTAATAATAGTGAACATTTTTTTATGTGTTAACTGGCCACCTGAATATCCTCTTTGGTGAAGTGTCTATTCATGTCTTCTGCCATTTTTTAATAGGATTGTTTGTCTTTTTGTTGTTGGAGTGTTCTAGAGATTTTAAAGATAACTTCCTTGTCAGGTATATCATTGCTGAATATTTTTTTCCCAATCTGTAGGTTCTTTCTTTTTACTCTTTTGGAGAAGTCTTTTGGACCTTATAAAAATAAAATTTAAAAAATAAATACCAAACTCACTGCAACCCCTTTTTGGGTTTCTAAGGCAGTAAATCTTTATGGAAGTAGTTTGTCCAATCTTCCTTCTGAGGAGTGGCTGGGGGGTTTGAATCACCAACCTTCCGGTTAGCAGTCAAATGCCTTAGTCACTGTGCCACCAGAGCTCCTTGAAAACAACAGAAGGATTTTTAACCAAAATTACATGGAGTTATGCAACCAAATCTTTCACTTATAACTTTGTTGTTGGGTGCCCTTGAGCCAATTCCTACACATAGTAACCTAAACAAGAGAACAAAACACTGCCTGCTCCTATGCCATCCTCACAATTGTTGCTATGCTTAAGCCTATTGTTGCAGCCACTGTGTCAATCTATCTTATTGAGAGTCTTCCCATTTTTCACTGACCCGTTAGTTTACTAAGCATGATATCCTCCTTCAGAGACTAGTCACTCCTGATAACATGACCAAAGTATGAGAGATGAAATCTCATCATCACTTCTAAGGAGCATTCTGGCTGTACTCCATTCAAAACATATATATTTGTTCTTCTGCCAGTCTATGGTATATTCCATATTCTTCACCAACACCTCAATTTAAATGCATCAATTCTTCTGCAGTCTTCCTTATTCATTGTCTAGTTTCACATGCATATGAAGGCTATTGAAAACACCATGGCTTGAGTTAGGTTCATTTTAGTCTTCAAAATGACATCTTTGCCCTTTAACAGCTTAGAGGTCTTTTGCTCAGTGCAATAGGTCATTTGATACCTTGACTTCCACGGGTGTTGATCGTGGATGCAGGTAAAATAAAATCTGACAACTTCAATCTTTCTCCATGTATCGTGAAATTGCTTATTGATCTACCACTTGTGAGGATTTATGTTGGGATGCAGTCTTTGATCTTCATGAGTAAGTGTGTCCAGTTCTCTTCACTTTCAGTGAGCAAGGTTGTGTTATGTGCATTTCACAAAAGTTGTTATTGAGCCCATCTCCAATTCTGATGCTGCATTCTTCATGTAATCCTGCTACTGGGATTATTTGCTCAGCATACAGATTGAATAAGTATGGTGAAATGAAATAGCCCTGGCACACCCCTTTCCCGATTTTAAACCATCCAGTATCCCCTTGTTCTTTTTGAATGACTGCTTCTTGTGCTAGGTACAGGGTCCTCAGGAGCACAATTAAGTGTTTTGGAATTCCCATTTAAAATAATGTGCTCAGATCTTTTATTTCATCATTTTTTCCATTTGCTTTAGCTACTCTCTGTTCAAGAGCACATTTCAGTCTCTTCTGATATCCATTTTAGTCTTTTCTTCCTTTCCTGTCTTTTTAAATAATCTTTTGCTCTCTTTGTTTTACATTGTGTCAAATTTATTCTTGAGATCATCTCTAAAATCAGGTGGGATATAATCAAGATATTTAATCAAGATATTTTGGCTCTTGGGAACTTGCTTTAATTTTCTTCAGTTTGACCTTGCATATAAACAATTGATGGTCTGTTCCAAAGTAAGCCCATGGACCTGTTCTGACTGATGATATTGAGTTTCTCCATTGTTTTTTTTCACAGATGAAATCAATTTGATTCCTGTGTATTCCATCTGGCAAGGTTCATGTGTATAGTGACCATTTATGTTGTTGCAAAATTCTGTAATCATCATTTCCTCTACCACAGACATATTTTTCCAATTCTGATGATGCTTCTTGTTTCCAACTTTCACATTCTAAACACCAGTAATTATCACTACCTCTTGATTACATGCTTGGTCAGTTTCTTCATCTTTGGCTGTGGTTGGTATATAAACTTCAATAGTATTTGTATTAACTGGTCTTTGTTGTAGGCATATGGATATTATCCTATCACTGAGAGCATTGTACTTGCAGATAGATCTTGAAATGTTCTTATAATGAATGCAATGCCATTCTTCTTCAGTTTGTCATTCCCAGCACCATTGATCATATGATTGATTCAAAATGGCCAATACCAGTCCATTTAAGCTCACTAATCAAGACCTAGCATATTGATCTTTTTATGTTCCATTTCATTTTTGACAACTTCCAATTTAATTTCCCTAGACTCATACTTTGTACATTCCATGCCCTGATTATTAATGGATGTTTGCAGCTGTTTCTTCCCATTTTGAGTTGTGCTCTATCAGCAAATGGAGGTACTGAAAACTTGACTCCACCCATATCATTAATGTTGACTACTTTGAGAAACTACTTTGAGAAGGCAGTTCTTCCCAGCTATGTCTTTCCAACCTGATGGGCTCATATTTTGGCACTATATTACACAATGTTCTATTGCTATTCATAAGTTGCCAGTTTTTTCAGAAATTGACCTCTGAGTTGACTTCTGTGTCCTCCTCCTTAGTCTGGTGCTCTGCTGAAACCTGTCTACCATGGGTGACTCTGGAGGTATTTGAAAATACTGCTGGTGTAGCTTCCAGCAACATGCAAGCCACCACAGTACAACAACCTGACAGACAAATGTTAGAGTACAACTTTAGGAAACTTCATTTAGAAGCAAATTCATGGAAGTACATAGAAAACAAAACAAATCTAAAAATCATATAAATGTAAATATATATTTTAGAATCATATTTATTTGTCTGGTAATGTTATATAAACACACACATACACAACATGGCCTATAAGACCTGGAAACCTTTCCCTACCCCCATGTAAATTTTGCTCTCATTTTTATTTTTTAATAGTTAATGAATTCCATGTAACAATTGCCAGTTTTCTGCTACCGCTTTGTCCCCTGCTGCAAAAGAGCTAATCTATTCAGAGTAAGATAATTGCAGAGCTGTTGAGACAGAAAGAAATCGTTGCATCTCACCACTGTTGTGCGCCTCCAGCTGTGAGGCGGAGTTGACAGCAACCTTGCATAGCGAACAGTAAAGAAGCCGTTTTGCCTTTTCTTCCTCAGTCTCTGTAGAAGGACATGAGCTATTGCCAGTGGCTGTCGTGGGGCTTTTTTCCACTTTAGAGGTGATCTCTGTTGTCATTACACTGCTTTTGCGAATTTCCACAGTTGTCATCGTTGATATTGCTGGTGTCCCTGTGGTACTGTCTGCATTCAAAATAACACAAAAGAAAAAAAAAATTGGTGGGTTTATCGCTCCCTATTTGGAAATGTATTGCTAATATAACATTCTCCTAATAATGACAAGAGCAGCTAGAAATTACTGCTTATCTATGTGTCCATCAATTTATGAGGAAATTTACATGGATGATCACATTTTGTTTCATATATTGACATAAAACATTCAAATGATTCTAGAAAATATATTGAACTACACTTTTAAAATATTGTAGATAGTAAATAAATGTACTCATAAAACAAAATGACTATTTTAAATGACTATTTTAAGATTGCTGGCTTTTAGCTGTTCTCAATAAACCAGAAACAGTTGTATATATGTGCCTGTGCATAATATGGCTGCAACAAGGGGCTAAGGTATGGCAAGGATTGTGAGGCTGGCACAGGACCAGTCATTGTCTCGTTTTGTTGTACACAGAGTCACTATGAGGCATTGTTGACTCGATGGCACCTAACAACAACATATTTACAAATGGCCAGTTCATACATTATTTCATTTAACTATATCACACATACCTGTGCAAATGAGGAAATTCCCTAAGGTCACAAAGGTAGTATATACTGAGCTAGAGCAACGAACTTCATAGCAAGGAAATCAGGGATTTTGGAGGGGAAAAAAAAAGTGTGAATAAAACTCTCATCTATGACTGTGACGATGACTCCATAGTAAGGCCACAGGCAGTGGTGGGCTCAAACTACTAAATTGTTCTTACAACCAGACTATGGGGAGTGACGACAGTACATAAAGTATATTTAAACTTGTTGTGGTCATACATGGAAGCCAGAGTATGATATCATGGGTATTTATTTCATTGAAATTTATTGTGCTAAGGATACCTAGTCTAAGAACTTTTTCTCTGTATTGAGAATGTTTATGTTTTGATCTAAAAAGCATAAATACCATAGATCATAATAATCCTAAAGTAACTTTTCTATTTACGGTGAAATTTGTTAACAAAAGTATAGAGTAATGCCACGAGTCTTCCTATCCCGGTCACAGCTACATTAGTGTCTCTCCTGATCTCAGAGGATAATGTACATTTATATGAAAGATGCTGCTAGATTAGAGGTACCACATTGCCTTTGCCCTAGGGCTTAGTAAAGCATTAACATTTCTTAAGGCAAGTCCCTTGCATGAGACAGGCTTAAGGGAATTAATATCAAAATGATTAACTCCAGCATTTCTACTTTGTTAACACACTGTTCACCACATAGCTGAGCACAGATATATTATTTTCTCAAGCTTGGAGTTTATCTGAAAGGAATATGAACAGTTCTATTTTTCATTTGAAATTTAATATACAGATCTTGACTTCACAAAGGAAGAATTACTATGAATTTATAATAAGATGCCAATTTCCACTTACATTTCATCAGTGATAAAAAGATTTTTTTTTTAAAAAAGTAAGGCAAATATATTTTATGATTATGCTGTATTCAAAGATAATCAACTATTTTATACATAGAATTACATACATACCAAAGACATTTTCCTTAATGTACCTTAAATTATCAATTAAACTCTTATCCACTAATTAAAATACAATCTCAAATCAGTAATCATGTTGATAATAAAATCCTTGATATTATGTGATTTAAAATGGCACTTTAGGTCCATGGTCTTCCTCCCAAAAACCCATAATGCATGTCCAATCAATCATTAAAAAAAAAAAAAAGACAAATCTACATTTAAGGACATTTTAAAATCTCTCTGACCAAAACTGTGAAGGTCACCAAAACAAGAGAGTCTGAGAAGCTGTCAATCTAGAGAAGCCTAGGTGTGAAGGAGACATGATTTTAAGTGTAATGTGGTATCTTGAATGAAACCTGGACAGAAAAAGGACATTAGGTAAAAAAAAAAATAAGAAATCTGACAAAAAGATGGACTTTAGTTAGTGTATTTGCATTAGTTCATTAATTGTGAGAAATGTACCATAACAGCATGTACTCTTAACAATAGAGGAAATTGGTTGTGGGATATATGGTAATTCTCTGTGATATTCTTGTAACTTTTTTGTAAATCTGAAACTATTCTAAAATTAAATTTTATTAAATATTAAAAGAAATAGAATTATAAACAGCAAATAGTAGTATCATCCTGGTACTCTGTAGACTCATAGTACCAAGGGATCTGAGTGGTTCCAAAGTATAAGCTTTCTTAGTTTTTAGATAGGGAAGTTAAAGTAAAATTCTCAAGGTCATCTAATGCCCTAGGGCAGAAACTAAGACTTAAACTGAATCTCGTTTCTAAATCCAGTGCTTGTTATCCCTTCCTGCAATGACGCATATACTGAAACTTCATTCCATCAACAACTATGTAGCAGTTATTTTGTTCTAGGATTTTTGATAAACCACTGTAAATAAAAAGACCAAAAAACATAGATCACACATTTAGGAGCAAAATAGTTCACTGGATTTTTCATAATGGCTTGAAATAATTATAATAAACTTAATAATATTAAAAAGAACACTTAATTGTGCCTATGAGGAACCTGTACATAGACCAGGAGGCTGTCATTTGAACAGAACAAGGGGATACTGCATGATTTAAAGAAGGGTACACGTCAGGGTTGTATCTTTTTGTCATACTTATTCAATTAGTATGTTGAGCAAATAATCTGATAACTAGACTATATGAAGAAGAATGCAGCATCAGGATTGGAGGAAGATTCATTAACCACCTGTGATGTACAGATGACACAACCTTGCTCACTGAAAGTGAAGAGGATTTGAAGCACTTACTGATGAAGATCAATGACTACAGTCTTCAGTATTGATTACACCTCAACTAAAGACAACAGTCCTCACAGCTGGACCAATGAGCCACATCATGATAAACAAAAAAAGACTGAAGTTGTCAAGGATTTCATTTTACTTGGATCCACAATCAAAGGCCATGAAAGCAGCATTCCAGAAATCAAACCAATGTACTACATACAGGCAATTTGCTGCAAATGAGCTCTTTAAAGTGTTTAAGAACAAAGATGTCACTTTAAAGACTAAATTGCGCCTGACCTAAGCTACGGTATTTTCAATAGCCTTATATGCAAGTGTGAGCTGGATGATGAATAAAGAAGAATGCAAAAGAATTGATGCATTTGAATTGTGGTGTTGGTGAAGAATACTGAATGTACCATTGGAGTTCCAGAAAAACAAACACAAATCTGTCTTAGAGGAAACACAACTGGAATGCTCCTTAGAAGTGACAATGACCAGACTTCATCTCCCACATTTTGGTCATGTTGTCAGAAGTGACCAGTCCTTGAGAGGAATATAATGCTGGGTAAAGTAGAGGGTCAGTGAAAAAGGGGAATGCCCTCAACAAGATAGACTGAAACAGTGTCTGCAACAATGGGCTCAGGAATGGCAATGATTGTGAGGATGGTGCAGGACCAGTAGTGTTTCACTCTGTTATACACAGGGTCAGTCAGAGCCGAAACCAATTCAATGGCTCCTAACAACACTAATACTGTATCTTTGTACCTATCCTTGACATGAAATCGGCACTTCGTAAATATTACTGTATGCAAATATTGAGTGAATGAATGTACAACAGTAATGGCTAGTGACTGCTGAAGCATTTGAATGTATTAACTCACTTAATCCTCATAAAATCCCAAAGAGGTGCATGGCATTTTTACCTCATCTTGTAGCAGAAACTGAGGCATACAAAAACATAGGATATTGCCCAGTGCCAGCCACAGGTAAAGCAATGTTTTGAACTTAGTCTGGCTGGCTCAGGAGTGATGTTCTTCATTTAATTTTTATTGCTAAAAGTTATTTTTTTTTTCCTTAAAATAATTCCCTTCAGTTAACTTGAAATACTTATGATTTATTATGCATACTTGAGGTTAACATCTTAAGCATTTAAATTTAGAAGAAACTAAATATGGCCAGGGCAAGAGTCAATCATGCTTGTCAAATCATATATTTATGTTAATGTAGTAAGTTGTTGGATTTTATTTAAGAAGAGGGAATAAAAGAAAAATCTAAAGTTCTCAAATAACCGCGCTTGTGCAAATCTGCCAAACTGCTGACTTTCCTCATTACACTATTTTTCACTCCCTCAAAAGATTAGGATGATTATTCTTTGTATTTCCCAAAGGCAGATAGATTCAGATTTCTTTGCACTCTTCAACCAATGACTTTCTAGGAACAATATACATGACAAAGAGTCAAAAATAATGGATGAGGTTTCATGGGAAAAGAAAAGGTTGAGATGATCTGGGCTTCCATTTCGGTGCTGTTGATCTGCCAATGACCTGTACCAAATATTCAGTATGGCAACTGTCACTATTGGTGTTGGCTTCAAAATAGATTGCTAATTCTTCATAAAATGGGCCTTTGGTTGCAAGTGAAAGAAAATATGTCAGTATTCAGTGACCCATTTGAGGTCCACATCTTTGTATAAAAAGAGTGTAAATCTTTAAAAAGAAAATTCATAAAGCATAAGAAAGAAGTCCAGGAAATACCAACAACTTGAATGCTGGAAAATAAAAATGGAGCAGCCTCCTAAAAAAACAAGATCTTGTTAGGAAATTTATTATTCTACTAGTTACAGATCTCATAATCCAACTGGGGGAAAAAACTGAGTTAGCAATGAAAGGTAACAAAGATTAATTTTATGACCCAACAATGCTCATCATATTTTCTCATAGATTGAAGAGTTAGGATTCTAAATGATTTATTGTATTTTTTCTTGTGTGAACTTAACTCTCAGCCAGGCTTTCTAGTAAGTGAGCAGAACAGCTGCTTCCTTCTAAATATGCTGACATGCTGAAGCAAAAAAAGGTGTTACCTGACACACACAGAAAATTACAAGTTTTTAGAAATTATTACTGAAGGTTTGATTTTAGTTCATTTAACCAAAGCTACTGAACACAGCAGTGGCAAATATACTGCAAGAGACTTCCTTAAAGCATGCAAAAGCAAAGATGTCACTTTGAAGACTACAGTGCACTGACCCAAGTTATGGTATTTTCAATCACCTCATATGCATGTGAGAGCTTGACACAAGGAAGACCAAAGAAAAACTGATTCATCTGAATTATAGTGTTGGTGAGGAATATTGAATTTACCATGGACTGACACAAGAACAACCAAATCTGTCTTGGATTAAGTACAGCCAGAATGTTCCTAGAAACAAGGATGGCGAGACTTGCCTTTCATCCTTCGGTCATGTGTTATCAGACGGGACCAGTCCTTGAAGAATGATATCATGCTTGGTAAAGTGAGGGTCAGTGAGAAAGAGGAAGATCTCAGTGAGATGAATTGGCACAGTTTATAGAATAATTTCTCCAAAATGTTGGCTATTCCTGTCATTGATTTAAATTTTTGGGTAATCTGACTGTCGGGCTAGAGTGTGGCTGTAGAAGACATGAGAAGGCGAGGTGATCAAAGCATTGTCAAAGATAGCTTACTTGCAGCAGGATTCTTATGGGAGAAGCTAATGAAAAGAAGGAGGGGCCAGAGAATCAGGCCAGAAACACAAAGGCCTTAGCAGGAACTGTCTAGTCAGTCCTCTGTGGGGTAGGTCTGTCAGTTTGTTATACTGTGGTGGCTTGCATGCTGCTGTTAGGTTATGCCTCTAGTATGTCAAATACCAGCAGGGTCATGCATAGTGGACAGGTTTCAGTAGAGTTTCCAGATTTAAGACAGACTTGGAAGAAGGAAGGAGCCATCCATTTCTCAAAAACCTGGCCAGTGAAGAAAGCAAAAGGTCATTACAAAGACAGGAAAGGAAGAAAAGACCAAAATGGATATTAGAAGAGACTCTGAAACTTGCTCTTGAAGGGAGAGTAGCTAAAGCAAATGGAAGAATTGCTAAAAGAGCTGAACAGCAGATTTCAAAGACTGGCTTGAAAAGACAAATTCAATTATTATAATGAAATGCACAAAAACCTGGAGTTTGAAAATCAAAAGAGAAGAACACGCTCGGCATTCCTCAAGCTGAAAAAAACAAAAGATGCAAGCCTCAAGTTGCAGTATTGAAAGAACGATATGAGAAACATCAAAATAAGATGGAGGAAATACAGAGTCACTGTACCAAAAAGAATTGGTCAATGTTCATCTATTTCAGGAGACGGCATATGATCAAGAATCAATGATACTGAAGGAGTTAACAGGCTCCAGGAAGTGATGGAATGCCCTTTGATATGTTTCAACAAACGGATGCCATGCTGGAGGCACTTACCCATCTAGGTCAAGAAATATAGAAGACAGCTACCTGGGCAACTTACTGGAAGAGGTCCATATTTGTACACATTCCCAAGCAAGGTGATCCCACAGAATGTGCAAATTATCAAACAAAATCATTAATATCACATGCAAGTAAAATCTTGAAGATAATTAAAAAATGGTTGCAGCAGTATATTGACAGAGAACTTCCAGAAATGCAAGCTGGATTCAGAAAAGGACGTAAAACGAGGGATATAATTGCTGATGTCAGATGTATCTTGGCTGAAAGCAAAGAAGACCAGAGCAATGTTTACTTGTATGTCATTGACTACACAAAAGCATTCAACTGTGTGGATCATAGAAAATTATGGATGACATTGAGAAGAATGGGAATTCCAGACACTTGGAACCTGTACACAGACCAGGAGGCTGTCTTTAGAAGAAAACAAGGGGATACTGCATGGTTTAACAACAGCAAGGGAGTGCGTCAGGGTTGTATCTTTTCACCATGCTTATTCAATCTGTATGCTGAGCAAATAATCTGAGAAGCTAGACTATATGAAGAGGAACATGGCATCAAGATTGGAGAAAGACTCAATAACAACCTGCAATATGCAGATGACACAACCTTGCTTGCTGAAAGTGAGGATGACTTGAAGCCCTTACTGGTGAAGATTAAGGACAGTAGCCTGCAGCATGGATTATACCTCAACATAAAGGAAATGAAAATCCTCACAACTGGACCAATAAGCAGCATCACAATAAATCCAGAAAAGATTGAAGTGTTCAAGGATTTCATATTACTTGGTTCTATAATCAACACCAATGGAAGCAGCAGTCAAGACATCAGATGACATATTTCATTGGCCAAATCTGCTGCAAAAGACCTCTTTCAAGTGCTGCAGAGCAAAAATATCTCCTTGAAGACTAAGGTGTGCTTAACCTAAGCCATGGTATTTTCAGAAGCCTCCTGTGTATGTGAAAGGTGGACAATAAAAAAGTAAGATGAGAAAAGAGTTGATGCTTTTGAGTTGTAGTGTTGAAGAATGCTGAAAGTACCATGGAGTGCCAGAAGAACTAACAAATTTGTCCTGGATGAAGTGCAGCAGGAATGTTCCCTGGAAGCAAGAATGGCCAGAGTTCGCCTCAGCTACCTTGGTCATGTGGTCAGAAGGGACTATTTCCTGGAGACAATATCATGCTTGGTGAAGTGGAGGGTCAGTGAAAAAGGGCAAGGCCATTGATGAGATGGTTTGGCATAGTAGCTGCAATGATAGTCTCAGGTATAGCCAGGATTGTGAGGCTGGCCCAGGACCAGGCAGTCTTTCTTCTGTTCAACACAGGTTCACTATGAGTTGGAGCCAACTCAACAACACTGAACCAAAACAATAACTGGGAGGAGGTGGACCCAAGAGTGGACTAACCAGTACTGAGCCCTACTTCATATCTTCAAACTCTATGTCCTTGACCCCAAAATGGACCTCTCTATCTAGAAGAGGAGTTTCATCAAGTAAAAGCAGGCATACTCTCTCTAGACAATGACCATGAACACATACAGAAATGCCAAGAGGAGAAAACAGGAGATGTAAGTGATGGAAATGGGTCAATAGACAAGATGGTGTTAGACTACTAAGTGAAAGGTTAGCAGTTTGAATCCACCCAATGGCACCACAATAAGAAAGGACTGGGTATGTATATCTGTAAGACAGTTGTTGTGTGCTGTAGAGTGAACTCTGAGTCACAGTGATCCTGTAGGACTGAGTAGAACTGCCTCATAAGGTTTACTAGGCTGTAATCTTTAGGGCAGCAGATGGCCAGGTCTTTTCTCCAGAGGAACTGCTGATGGGATTGAACTACCGACTCTTGGTTAATAGCTGAATGCTCACCTATTGGACCATGAGGGCACCTTTCTTTACGATTACAGACATTGAAAATCCTGCGCAGTGCCTTTCTACTCTGACACTCATGGGGATGCCTTTTGTTGTTATTTTCTTCATATGACTCCAATCTGTGCCAGTCATTTTAGAAATGCATGCCAGTTTTACTGGATGATTTATTATTTTGGAAAAATCTGGAAATTAGACATTTATGTAAAATTTCCAAATTTTAAATATTAGCAGCTATAGATAGATATGTTGTTGGTTGCCATCCAGTTGACTCCATGGTGGCCCCATGTGAATCATAGTAGAGATGCCCCATAGTGTTTTCAAGGCTGTGAATTGAGGAGCAGATCACCAGGTCTGTCTTTTGAGGCACCTTTGGCTGGATTCAAATCACCAACTTGTCAGGTAGTAGTCAAGCACATAGTATTTGTGCCACTTAGGAAATGGTTAAAAGTTTTCAGAAATACTTTTTAATTAGGAAACATCTTTAGGAATGGAGGCCATTGTTATGATAATTTTTATAATCACCAGCAAAAAATCAAATACATGTATTACTATTGATAGTGAGAAGTAACTACTAAAGATACATATGTGTATAGTATGTCTGTGTGTATGGGTTGAAATCTTCTACATGCATCACACAGACTATAAATTTTGAAACTCTGGCTTGACGTGGGGGCTCCCTCAGAAGGCATGGCTGCTCTTTTAAGGAGAGAGAAACTGATTAGAGTTAGCTTTTTGTTTGTCAGATATTTATCTCTGGTACTTTTCTTTAGAGTCCATGAGAAAGAACTTATTCTAGGGCAGAAGAATCAAGATGTCCTGCTGGCAAGCGTAAGGGTTCATATTTAATATCCCAGTGATGTTCTTAGTTGTTAACAGTCACCTAAGCTGCTCTCTGTACCAAGTGCTTTCATCATGTTGGAACCTTAGTTTATAAAAATCAAAGATGATTATACTCCCTGTTCCTTTGACTCTGTAATACAACTAGAACGGAACCTGGTAGATGTTTGGTATCTGATAAACAGAGGCTACTCTCACCACATTGAAGGCTAGTAGTTCAAATCCACCAGCCATTCCTCAGAAGGAAGGCTGGGCAATCTACTTCTGTAGAGATAATGCCTCAGAAATCCAAGGAGGGGTCTCAATGAGTAGGATCCGACTTGGCGGCAGTGAGTTTGGTTGACCACCACATTTCTCTCAAAAATTGGGGTCATATTCCTATAAAGTGCTAGACTGAAAATGAACATAGCAATAGAAATGGCACATCTTTGTCCTAAGCTAGGTTTATATCCTTAATCATTTTTCCCTTGTAAGTTTTAAACCATTTCTTCTTTCACTCTACTCTATGCTCCATTGACCAACTATGATGAGGTAATCCTGTAAACTTCTGGTTTTGAAACTTAAGTATACATCAGAAATACCTGGAACACTTAACAAAGCACATATTGTTGAGCCATATCCCCTGAGATTCTGAGTCAGCACGTCTGGGGTGGGAGCTGAGAATTTGCATTTCTCATAAGTTCCTAGTGGTGCAGATGCTGCCGGTCCAGGGAGCACACTTCAAGAACCAGCACTGATGGTGTAAGAAAGGGGAACTGAGGAGTTGAGTGGTGGGCTGAGACATAAGACAAGAGAGAAAGTCTCAGGTTAACTGGGACAAGATGGCCATCCTAAGACAGGAATTTGAAAAAAATAGTAAGAAAGAACTTTTTAAAAAATATCTTAGATGCTATGTAAGCAGACAATAAATATTTCTCTTGGGGAATGCATATTTTGGGGTTGTTGTTGTTATGTACCATCTAGTCAGACCCCACTAATAGCGACCCCTCCTTGGGTGTCTGAGGTGGTATCACTACGGAAGTAGATAGATGAGGGACAATGAAGCCCATTCATATGCACGAGGCATGAGCAATTATGAAACCTATTAAGTTTCCATTTACCAGCTGAACGAAGCTTTCTTTTATTAAGACTATAGTCTCCCATTTCTAATTTAAAGCCACATGTTTCCAAGAGAATAGGACTTCACTTTTATTCTCGGTATCTTCTGTTTAAAGCACAGTTCATCACCTCCAAAAGTAAATCAATCTACAACTAAGTTAATCAGAAGGCAGAATGGCTATGGCCTGCCATAGCAACTGAGTGATTCTGGCCACTGTACATATTGTACATATAGCAGAGACTGAAAGACGTTTGATAAGAACCAAGATGAAAGGGTGAATTTTGTAGGAATTTGTGAAGTTTCTGATACATATTACAGAAAGAAAGAAGAGAAAATCAATTTGTTCCAAAGCTATTTTAAGTTACTTCAATGCTACTAGATTAGGACACTGTCATTTAAGGCTTGTAATAAAAAAATATCCCCCTTCCCCCTCTTTCTGTAAGGCAGAAAAAGAAAACCATCTTTCAAAATCTATGAATGCTAGTTCTCTTGTTCCAAGAACTTTCGGGGGGTGGGGCAGGAAAGAGTGCCACAAACCACAGTAACAATTCCCATTTCATTAATGAAAAGACCTGTGTATTGAAAAAACAACTTGAAACCTGCCAAGACAAGGCATGGTTTTTCAGCAATTGCCTTTGGTGGTTTAATACATATAGCAGTAGTCTTTCTTCTGACCATGTGCTTAGGTTAAAAGGATTGCCTTGTGTTCTTAGTTTGCAAATATTTATTAAAATCTATGACACAATAAAACATGAATTCTGAAGGTGATCCCAAAACCCACTGCCATCGAGTCAATTCCGACTCACAACAACCCTACTGGGCTTCTCTTTACTGAAAGTGAGTAATTGAAATTGTACACAAAGAGTGCCTTCTGATTACTGAATTTAGAATATTTAGATAACTCAGAATGTGGGGGTCGTCATGCCTAGCCATTTAGGATAAAAATCTTTGGTCTGGAATCCTGTTACGCTGCCCATATAATAAACATGAAGTGATAATTGTCAGCTCTTCATTTTCTCTTTTCTTTTTTTGTTGTAGTTGTTCTTCAGGGCTGTCTAAGAAAACAAGTGCCTAGGCCACTTGACTGCTAACCAGAAGGTTGGGGGTTCAAACTCACCAGCCATTCCATGGAAGAGAGACTGGGCAATCTACTGCCATAAAGATTTACTGCCTCAGAAACCCAATGGGGGGTCACTGTGAGTTGGAATCGACTCGATGGCAGTGGATTTGGTATCTTTGGTTGTTAAAGATAGCATAGTGATAAATATTTAGTGTGGCTATAATTGAGAAAATTACCCCATCCAGTCTTGGACATTTTACAGTACGGGCAAGAACTACTTAACATTTTTCTTTCCAGTATTAATGTTTCATAGATTATGCAGAAAACATTTTAATCACCAGGAAGATACCAAGTTCTACCTGATGTGCACTTGCTACAATCCATTACTCAGACATCTAGATTAAAGGGCCTTTTTGTATTTCAGGGGATTAGAAATGAAGTTTTCAGCATGAGTTCCATTAAACAAATTATGGGAAATAATATATTGACAAACATTAGGAAAATTTAGAAAAAGAGGAATCTTTAAAATTTGAGAAAATATACTATTTATTTTATACCAATGACTTTTAAACCACTCCTAAGCTTTCCATTTCAATTATAAGCTATCATAAAATTCAAACTATGAGAAATGTCACCCATCACTGCAATTTATTACTTTTCCCCCCTTTCTGGAGGGTATCAAGATAAGGTCATCATATAATATAATCACCTCTTGATGGAATCTCTCTTCAAAGTAACTGTTTTCAAGTTGTGTTAATACAGTTCAGCAAAGAAGTATTTTATGAGTTGCTGGATACATAAAAATTAAGCAAGATTTGTAAATCAAAAGGGAAGAGGAAGATTTGGAATTCTACTCATTATTTGCTAAATGGCTAGGCACTAAAAAATGGATAGAACTGCTTGAAAAATAATAAAAATTTGGAACATATATTTCTTTTCCCCACAAAAGCCAAAAGACCTATTTCCAAGTTGCTAAGATTCTCTTTTTAGCTACAAAAATATCTAAACCAGAGATTCAAGAAAACTGCAGACATAAAATTGTCTTTGCGATTATTCCCATAAGCTATTCCAGAAATCCAGAAATTCCAAACTACAGTAAACTAGTTCTCACAAAATGTGACCATACCATTGGTTTTTCGTTTTGCTTTGAGGATACATTCGTTGTAACTGTATCATCATTTCACTGAAATACTAATTGAAACATTATGAAAAAGTCAAATGTCTCTCTTGTCTTTATAACACAGAATAACTATTTTGATATTTCTTAGGCTTCATTTGAAAAACTGCTTATTTTGGCATTACCTAACAGCTTCAATTCTCATTATTTATTTTGAGTACGTATTTATAAAAAGCCTAACAGACTTCCTCTTGTTTAGATTTGTCAGCCAAAAGTTAGTTCAGTATTTTAAAATAGATATATTTTCAAGTAGATGTGTATTAATAAAGCCTGTAACACCTGAGAATTAATTTCAAATAAGTTTTTCTTACCTTAAACCTGTTAGATCTGGCCATTCTCATCCTGCAGAATGCTAAGTGTTTTTATCCATCCCACTCACAGGATGCTGGCATTTGCATTCTATTTTACCCTTTGGAATCACATTTCATGAGTCATATCGGAACACCACATTAAAGAATACTCAGTATGAATAGGAATTTTGAGATTTTACCATTAATTGAGATAAAATAACTTTAAAAATATACTCTTAATTAACTTTTAAAGGATAGAGTCCTTTCTTTACAGTCACTGTTTGATTTAGGATACAGAATTGCATAGCAATTTGGAATCATCACTATTTTTATTACATTTAATATGAACTCAATTGTGGAAATTATAATTAAGAGCACCTTCTTTGGATATATTGCTTTATAGATGACTTTTAAAATATGGATTAATTTTCTTGAGATAAAAGAAGATTTTCTTTTTAAAATGACAAATGGTTCTTTGAAGATGCTGCATTCCTGACTGTGCCTGTGTGGATATTTATAAGGACACAAGCAAACTCCTGTTGCTGGGGAAGGAAGCCAGGCAAGAAAGCTGGTAGTCTAGAACTGGATGTGTTCAGTCAAAAGCCTGAGTGCACAGGGAGGGTATGAGAAGATACCACATCCAAGCCCGGTATAGAAGGCTATTGGCGAACAGTAGAGAATGCAGCCAGACCACAGCAGCCAATTCACAAGGGTGGGGAGGGAAGTAAGAGCCAGAAGGCAAGCTGGATGAGAAGAAACAGGTCCTGGGGTATATGAGGACACAGCCTAAGACCATGGGAGGCAGACACGGTGGTGACAGTGTCAGGCTATTTTTAGCCTAAAGGTTTTACCTCTTGGGCAGCTCTGTTTAGGCTCTATTGAGGAAAGAGTAGCCATGGCCATTAGCTGTATCTCCCCGGAGATGCACAGGAATGGATGGGAGCTGTGAGTCTAGACACTCTGCTTTATGTCCCTGGATTGCATTATAGTAAATGGTGATGAACTGGCAAATTCAAGCTCTTTCTTTCCTACATTTCTGCTTAACCTGCCTGCATCCTACTTCAGATAACCATATAAAATCATAAAAATAATTTATCTATGCATGGATTTGAGATTTCAATGGACTCCCATAAGGTGCCTCTCACTGAAGGTATTTCTAAAGATGTTGTTGTTGTTGTGCTGTCGAGTCGCCCCGACTCATAGCGACCCCTCCTTGGGTTTCCGAGGCAATATGACTACGGAAGTAGATTGTGACTACGGAAGTAGATTGCCCAACCTTCCTTCCGAGTACTGGCTGGTGGGTTTGGACTGCCAGCCTTCTAGTTAGCAGGCAAGTGCCTTAGGCACTATGCTACCAGAGCTCCTATTTCTAAAGATAGGGAAGTTAAAATTTTCCCACTTTTCTGGGAAAACAACAAAAAAAAGCAAACGGTAATGACTAAGGATTGTGCAGGTTGGCTGATGAAGATGAGCTATACCACCTGGTTCTGTGAAATCACCATTACTCAGAAGATCATCTAGAGGATATTAGAGGATATTAAAGCTTAGAGTTTAGCAATGACAACAAATCAGAAATAAAAAGAAAAGGTATATGTATGCATGGGAAGATGGAGCAATCTACTTCCCTAGTGATACTGCCTCAGAAACCCAAGGAGGGGTCGCTATGAGTCGGGGCCAACTCAGCAGCATGTCGTAACAACAACAACTAGGGTGGATGGGAGAAAAGATGGAAGGAGAGACTGCCCTTGACTGTGTAGCCACGGGGAGGTGGTAACCCCCCTATGGAGAAGAACAGATAACCAAGTTGTCAGGCCTATCAATGAAAGTGAGGGCCAGTCTCCCTACTCATTATTCTGTGAATTGTTACAGGAACTCAGCCATAAAAATGTTTAAATTCCAGTATATCTAACTAGGTCTAAAACAAAAACTACTCCAAAAAGAAAAATGCTTAATGGGAAAGAAATCATGGAAATCATTTTCCCTGCTCATTCATCATATATTGCATGCCTCGTATTCCCTGATTCCAAGAGAACAAAGCAAACACTAAATTTGATGAAGGCAGGTACTATCAATTATCTATTCCTCACAAAAGATAATCCATTAATTGCTTTCCTGGTCTGTTTTTTAAATATCATCTCTAAAATTAGCTAGATATCATCTCTAAAATTAGCTAGATTTGCAAGTTCAGAAAGATTCCAATATGACCTGACTTTCAGGATATAATTCCAAAGCCAATAACAAGCTCTTCTGTGTCAACGACCTATCAATCTGGGTCAATAAATATTTCTTCAGAGTGGAGGTTTAGTTAAGTAGAAAAAATAAAAAACAATCTGACTGAGACAATCTGACTGAGATAGGTAGAGTTTATATTTGTTTATTAACTCTGTTTTTGCTAGATAAGGCAGACCTCAATAGGAAAGAGCAGAACAATAAAGGGCTGTGCCTTAAATTTGCCTTCCTAAATTACAGATTTTATAGTGAGAGAACTTGTGTGTCTGTGGGTCAAGGCACGATTTTTATTAGTCAGTCCAGATAGACTGAGAAGGTGAACCAATGCATAGGAATGCATAGGATTAGGATGGAATTCTTCTCTTTGAATCTGTGAAGGCCACCGTCATCATAGATGCTTCATCTCTACTGAGGGATATATCTTGTTAAGATGTTTGAGTTGCTAATGGAAAAGGTGCCACTAGATAATGATGATTTATGAATTCTGGTGTGACTATTACTTAGACAGGCAAATGAACGGTAAATGCCACACAAGTCTTCAATGTCTCAAGATGCACTTACACCATATACTCAAAATGAGATGAAGATTGTTTCATCCACTACTTTCATGTCCTATTATTTTTTGATATTTTAATGCCAGAAAAGCCTGGAAATCTACTTCTGGGGAAATTAAAAAAAAAAAAAAAAAAAACAGCCATTGAAAACTTGATGGCACAGTTCTACTCTGGTATACATGGGTTACCAGGAGTTGGAATCAACCAGACAGCAACTGGTGTTTTATATTTGTTTAGTACCTTTTTGTTTACAAAATTTTTAGATAAATTTTTCTTTGATTTCTCAAAACAATACCAAGAGATAGATGTTAGAGTTCATATTTTATTAAAAGGAAAGTTTGGCTCCTTGATTAAAACTTACTTGCTACAATCATACAGTTAATAATTAGCAAAGCCACTATCAGCATCAAGGGATGTTGGATTATTGTTGCCACCCAACAGAAAATATTTTCTATGATAATCTAGAACTAAGTGTAAAAATAATCCATTATATATACCAATGAGACACTGTAGCGATCAATTTTTTTAATTCTGTAGAAATATTATGGCTTAGAAAATGTGTATGACTAGTACACATTAGGAATTTAATTCTGAATTTAGAATATTTAAAATAGAGATTGTGTTGAACATTCTTATGTACTACTCTTATATTATTTAAATGTAATGTACCATGTCACATTTTGTATACCCACTTTTTCATACTTACATGATCTCTAGCTCTTTCTTAGAAACTATAATCATGTAAAGCCTTATAAAAGGCAGTAAGATGTCTTTTAAATACACATTAGATCACATCATTTTTCCCCTCAAACTACCACAATGGCTCCTATTTCACCTCAAGTAAAGGTCAAGGTCCTTTTGAAAGCTATGCCCCTTTGTCTTAGGCTGGGTTCTCTAGAGAAAAAAAGCCAATGGATAAAAATAGATAGATAGAGCTATCTCAAGAAAATGGATCATGCACTTGTAGACACCACCAAGTTCCACGTTTGCTGGTTAAACGTCAAGCTGGAGGCCTCTCTTGACTCACATAGCTCCAGGAACTGACAAACTCAAGATCAGCAGGCAGTATAGCTGGCTGTTGGCTTCAGAGACTGATGAATCCAAGAATCCAAGATTGTCAGGCAAAAAGGCAAATTGTTGGCTTAGGAGATGCTAAGGCAACAATCCCAAGAGAGGGAGGCAACTACAATGCCCTCAGACAAGAAACAAGACAAGAATGGTTTCTCTTATCACCTTCATTCAATATTATACAGGGAGTTCTAGCCAATACATCATTTACTTAGGTTGTTTATTCAGGTCTCCCTCACCAAGGACAAATATTTTTAGTAGTTTTGTTCTCTTCCAATACTTAGAGTCTAGAATGGCATCTAAAATTCAAGACATATCCAATAAAATTTTTTTTGAATAAATGAAGAAATACAGGAAATAAATGATGAAAATGATGATTGGAAAGGAAGAACAAAGTGTAGGAAAAGGCAGAGGTAGATCCAGTATCAGTGTGTAATTGCATTTGTACAGAAATATTTGTCTTTTTCTGTTCAAGTGTAATTTAATTAGGTGCTTTAAGGGAGGAGGACAGTGGCTATTGAGTAAATGTTGCCTCATGGCAACCCAACGTGTGTGAGAACAGATCTGTGTTCCATAGGATTTCAACAGCTGGTATTTTGGAAGTAGATTGCCAGGCCTTCTGAGGCTTTGGGGTACACTTGGACTTTCAACCTTACAGTTAGCAGTGGAGTATGGTAACTGTTTGCACGACCCAGGGACTGTGATCTAAGGAAAGGGAGCATGAATTTTTAAAGTAAAGTAATTTTAAAAAATGAATTGTTATGTCTTCCAGCTCTAAAATAATATGCATCTCTGACCAATACAATGCTTATAAAAACTTCAGTTCTAAGGTTCATATATTTTCTAAATAAGATTAATAAATTAAGAATTATACACAAGTAATTTTTCATTGGCCTTTACATTCCCCACCATCTAAATTAGATAGTATATATGTGGAAAATTAATTTTGGTATTTAGAAAGCTATGCCAGAAATCATACCAAAGCATCATTGCCTGGCTCTTTTTCTTCCTTATCTTTTTTGCTAGGTTAGAAAGAAAGGGATGACATAATCTAGAAGACAAGAAGCTAAGACTCTTAGGGAAAAAAGAAAATAACTTTAATAACAACGATTATACTGAACAACGATTTACATAAAAACCAGTAACAGGGTGTGAGTGGGGGGGGCCAAGACTGTCAAAAAATGTGAATTTCAAATATCAAGTAACTGTGTAATACTGGGGAAATGGGACTCAGGGTAAGAAAAAATTGAGATGCTTTCTTTAACATAAAGCACTAAACTTTATTAGATATTATAGGTTTTGAAATTTTGTTCTAAATTTAACTGATAATATCCTATGTATCTTATGCTTTTGCCATTTCATGATTTACTTCTAAAGAAAAATCCTCAATAAATGAAACCCACAAGCAAGCTACCTGCTAAGGAAATGTAAGAAACATTTTTTGACTTGGTAACTGAGAAGTTAGAGTCTCAAAATAAATAATAAAATTGTGCATCCATTTTGGAAGACAGTCTGAAAGTTCCTCAAAAAGTGAAACAGATTTAAAATATGTCCCAGTAATTCCCCTCCTATGTATATATTCAAAAGAAATAAAACCATGTGTCTACTCAAAAACTTGTACAGGGAATGTTCATAGCACTATAAAAGTGGAAGCAAACCCAATGTCCATGAAGTGATTAATGGACAAATAATACACAATATACCCATGAAAACCAAGAACATAAACATAAATCCATTGCCATTAGTTGATTTTGATTCATAGCAACCCTATAGGCAGGACAGAGTAGAATTGGCCCATGTTGTTGTTGCTGTTTGCCATTGAGTCGGCCCCGACTCATAGCGACCCCTCCTTGGGTTTCCGAGGCAGTATCACTACAGAAGTAGGATTGCCCAACCTTCCTTCCAAGGAGTGGCTGGTGGGTTTGAACCGCCAGCCTTCTGGTTAGCAGTCAAGTGCCTTAGGCACTATGCTACCAGAATTGGCCCATAGAGATTACAAAATTGTAATCTTTACAGAAACTGACTGCTACATCTTTCAGTTAGCAGCCTAGCACTTAAGCACTGTGCCTACCACCAGGACTTTCCTCTCTGTATATCCACACACTGGAATAATACTTGGCAATAAAGATAAAGTAAGTGTTGCTATATGTTATAACATAGGTAAATCTTGAAAATATGCTGTGTGAAAGAAGCCAATAACAAAATACCAGATATTATATGATTCACTGATATGAAATGTCTAGAATAGAGAAATATGTAGCAACAGAATGTAAATTAGTGGCTACCTGGGTATGGGGGGAAATGGAGAATGACTGCTAATGGGTACAGTGTTTCTTTCTGGAACGATAGAAAAAAATTTAAAATTGTGGTAATGGTTGTACAATTCTGTGAATACACTATAAACCACTGAATCATATATTTTAAATGGGCAAATTGCAGGTTATATGAATTACATGTTTCAGAAAATGTAGTAAGCTATGGAAACTTTTCTTAATTTTTTTTTTTTTTTTTTAATTTCTGAGTATGACCAAATGAAGATCCTTGTCACCTGACAAGGTGACAACTTATGTTGTGGATACAATGGTAGATTTTAGAAGTAATAAGATGGGACAGGGCCCTTATGCCATTTGTGTGGCTTCAGGTTGCTCTCTTGGGAAGTTGTGCTGAATTTGAAGCCAACCCACCCCAAAACAAACCCATTGTCTTTGAGTTGATTGCGACTCATAGTGACCCTATGTTGTTGTTGTTATCTGCCGTGGAGTCTGACCCTACAGGACAGAGTAAAACTGCCCCATAGGGTTTCCAAGGCTGTAAATCTTTATTGAAGCAGACTGTTTCATCTTTTTCCAGCAGAGCAGCTGGTGGGTTCAAACTCCTGACCTTTTGGTTAGCAGCCAAATTCTTTCCCCTCTGAACCAGCAGCTGTCCTTCAAGCCAAACAGATCCTAAGAAAAGACACTAATAATCACTATTCTTCTCACATAACAAAATCTAAATTTCTTTGTATTCACCCTTTGGCCAAGGCTTAGCTAAGAGATGCTAAGCGATTCCTTTTCCATATGATTATAACACATTTGTCTATATTCCTATTTTGGTACCAATCATGTTACTGTAATTATTTTTAAAATTAATAATCTTTTTTCCAGACCATGAGTCTCTCAAGAACAATTTCTGGCACATGGTAAGTGATTAAGTAAAGTACTTATTATTTGACTGTATGTATGAGTGTCTGAATCCAGTATTGTATTTAACTATCTCAGCTTGGTGGTCTCTGCTCTACAAGGAAGGAAGAGTTAAGAGAAACAAAACTTTATGCAACAAAACAAATTTTAAAACAATATAAATGGTGTGGGCAATCATCTTAGAGTAAGCACAAGATAGACAATTAAGACATATTTCTCCATCCATGACTTCAATTCTCAGCAAAAAAAAAAAAAAAAAAATTACACATACTGAGTACATCTTATTTTAACACAATGTGCCCTGTAAGCACAAACCAACTGTTTCATCTGGTATTCAACCAATGTGCGATTATCTACTATGTTGCTTTATGAAAAATGGATCCAGTTGGGTAATCAACAGAGATGGAATACCTACTCTAAATTGTCAAATATCTAATATATGTTGAAGGGTAATTATGGCACTATTCCATTTTCACTGTAGGTTAAGACTTTACAAATCAGTGCCTCTGTAGGTTGGACTCAATTCTATAAGCCTGTTGATGTTGTTAGGTGCCACTGAGTCCATGCCAACTCACGGTGACTTTATGTGTAACAGAATGAAACACGGCCTAGTCCTGTGTCATCATCACAATCGTTGCTATGTCTGAGTCCATTTTTGTAGCTACTGGGTCAGTATTCTCATGGAGGATCTTCCTGCTCTTCGCTGACCCTCTATTTTACCAAGCATGATCTCCTTCTCCAGGGACTAGTCCCTTCTGATTACTTGTCCAACGTATGTCAGACAAAGTCTCACCACCTTCACTTCCAAGGAGCATTCTGGGTTTACTTCTTATAAGACAGATTTGTTTGTTCCTCTGTCTGTCCATGGTATATTCAGTATTCTTTGATCTTTATTCGGTGTCCAGCTTTCACATAAATATGGTGAAAATACCATTCAGTTGGCTTGGGTCAAGAATACTTTTGTCCTCAAAGTGACATCTTTGCTCTAACACTTTGAAAAAGGTCTTTTGCAGCAGAAATGCTCAATGCAATATGTCATTTAATTTCTAGACAGCTGCTTCCATGGGCATTGATTGTGCATCTAAGTAAAATGAAATCCTTAACAACTTCAATCTTTTCATATTTATTATAATGTTGCTTACTGGGCCAAACATGAGGATTTTTATTTTCTTTATGTTGAGATATAATCCTTACTAAAGGTTATAGTTTTCATCTTCATCAGTAAGTGCTTCAATTCCTCTCCTCTTTCCTTTCAGCAAGCAAGGTTTTATCATCTACCTACCATTACAAAATTTGGTTCTACGTTCCAGCCCCATTTCTTACAATCTCCCACACTTTTGCTTCACAACCTAGGCTGCAAAAGCATTGACCTACATCGCAAATGGCACTGGTTGCAGTTAAATCACTTGTCAAATTCTCAGTCAATTTACCCTGAGTGTTAAACGTGCTCTTTTCTTGTCCATGTTTTTGTTGATGCTGTTTACTGTTTACCTGAGGATTCCCCAGAGAGGTAGGTCTAATAACCTCAGTTTCATGGTCAGATTCTCATTCAGTAGCACATCTCTTTTCTTTCCAGCAGAACACAAAATAAAATTTAAATATAGTTTAGTGTCATGTGTCCTGGCTTGCAGGAATGACTGATGTAAATTTGCTTTTGTTTCTATATTTGCCTGGAATTCATATGCTGCAGCCTAATGGGCTACGCATTTAACTATTTCACAGTGGTCAGATCATGTGAGAAGTAGTATAGAGATCCATAATGTGTATTTAGCATTTGATTTTGTTTTTCCAGATTATTTTCAGTATAAAACCTTACTCACATGCTTTCAAAATGTGTCTATCCGTGGAGACAGTAAGAATAAACAAATTGATATTTCTTTAAAATATTATATTTTATGCAGCTTGAAGTTTAAATCTTAACATATACTGTTGACATGGGAACTACAGTAAATGGGTATATGTGGTCTTTGTGCTGTGTGTAAGAGCTCCTATTAGAAAAAAAAAATTAAGGAAAGAAAGTACTTATAGTAGATGTAGTCTAAAAAGTTAATTTTTAAAAAAATCATATTCACCATGTTAAACTTTTTTCTAAAGAAAAGAACAATTAATTTGGGCAACTGCATTCATGATTTCCTCTTCAAAAGATTCCACACTAATCTTTTTCTCTGTCATGTAAAAAAAAAAAAAAAAAAATTGAGTGCTTCAATAATAGCTAAGATTTGTTTAGCAATTTGCTAAATGCATTTGTACCCATTCATTCTCATATAATTATTTAAAATAAGAGCAGGAACTATCTTTGTCTCTTTTTTAAAACGCAGGAGCAAAAGTTCAGGTATTTTAACTCATCTAGACACAGACCTTAAACTGCAGCCCAAGACCATAATGGATAAAATATCTCCCCCTTCACACAATGTATCTTAGGAACTTAAGGTAAGAAAAAGATCCAAAATGAAAGAGGACTCTCTGTTTTCATCTTTTAAGATCATGTGGAAGGCTTATTGTTTTCTCTTTGGTGTTCAAATAGTATATGAATTTTTAAATATTTCAAACTCCTCTTTGAAATTAAGTTTTAATTTTGAAGCAGACTATTTAAGAAAGCAATTCTAGTAAAGATGTTATAAATTCAAATTATTCACATTGGCCAAATGTTAAGTAGTAACTTAACTGGCTTAAAATTTGCACAGTAACTAATTAGGCCTCTAGCCAGAGCCAGCTGAAACCACCCAGTATTAGCCTGTAGCTGTATGCTTCTTTCAAATGTTCACAGAAAGTACTCAGATCCTCTTCCCAGGGTGTGCTCACAGTAGGGCTGCAAATGTCCAGTAGAGCTGCTTGCTGTTGCAAATTGGGGCAAAACATTTCCAACTATATGAATTTATTTTAAATCTCTGAGCACTTAGGCATCTGGCATAGAGACTCCCTAAGTCTTTCTGGTATTTAGCATAATAGTTAAAAGTAGGTACCTAGCATATAGTAGTTTCCTCATAAATATTTTATAACTGGCAACCTTTTGCTCATTTATTACATTTTCGTAGCTGAGATTTGACATGCTGGTACATTATTTGCATGTATATTTGTAAACATGTGCAACCCCATCCATACCTCATACTAAAAACTCTAGAGCACCCTATAATAGCTTGCAGTGGGGACTGTTACATTCAAAGCTAAACACCACTTTTTCTACTTTCTATTTATTTTTCCAGAAAAATGGTGTACAAAATTATTTAGTAAAGTCATGATTTGGTCTCCAGGGGGCATGGGGATGTATACAATGAATATCTAGAACAGTCGTCAAGGAACCAGGAACCAACTGGATGAGAGAAAGATTCACTTCATAGCAGACTCACTCCAGCATCCATGATGTTTGCTTGTATTTAAGTGAGTCAAGAGAAGAAATGCAATTTATAAGATGACATAGAGTGATAGGGAGAGAGGAAAAGATGAAGGTTGATGAATAGCTACATATTATTTTAAGGGTGAAATGTAGTAAAATACATTTAATAAAATACTAAAAGTAAATAAGTAAATAGTAATTTTTAGTAGGCAAAAGATGAAAACACAATGCAGGCAAAGCTAGAATAAAATAAACTTTAAAAGCTATAAATTTCAATTTTTGCAAGGCTACGATTAACTGCTTTACATGATAAACTGAAACACTAAGCAGGCAACACCAAGGAAAACAATCTTTGATTTAAAAAAAAAAAGACAAAAATAATAAAAGTAGACTAATAATAATACCTAAAACAATGTATGGATTCAATGCAATTCTGATGTAAATTCCATCAACATTCTTTAAGGACATGGAATAACCAACCACTAATTTTATATGGAAAGGAAAGAATTTAGATAAGCAAAGCACTACTGGAATAGAAAAACGAAGTAGGTGGTCTCACACTTCCTGATCTCAAAACCTACTACACAATCACAGCCATTAAACCAGTTTGGTATTGGTATAATAAAATACACAGAAGACTGGTAAAACAACACTGAGAATCCAGAAATAGATCACTCTACCTATGGATAGCTGATCTTTAATGAAGTGCCAAAACCCATTCACTGGGAAGAATCTCTTTCACAAATGGTGCTGGCAAATCTGGATATCCATTTGCAGAAAAATGAAACAGGATCCATACCTCACACCATACATAAAAAAATAATAATAAATCACTCAAGATGGATCAAAATCTAAATGTAAAACCCAAAACTATAAAGTTCATCAAAGATAAAATAGGGGTAAACTTGAGGTCCTACTTTGTGGCATAAATAGACTATCAAGTATAACCTCAAATGTGCAAACAAGAAAACCAAACTCACTGCCATGGAGTTGGATCCAACTCATATCAACGTGTGTTTGGGTTTTTGAGGCAGTTGTCTCTATGGAAGCAGATTGCCCAATCTTCCTTCTGAGGAGTGGCTGCTGGGTTTGAATTGTCAGCCTTCTGGTTAGCAGTCAAATGCCTTAGTCACTATACCACCAGAGCTCCCATAAACAGCAGAAGATACACTTGTTGTTGTGTGCCATCAACTCAGACCCGACTCATAGAGACCCCTCCTCCTTGGATTGCCGAGGCAGTATCACTATGGAAGTAGATTGCCCACCCTTCCATCCGAGGAGTGGCTGGTGGGTTTGAACCGCCAGCCTTCTGGTTAGCAGTCAAGTGCCGTGCCTTAGGCACTATGCTACCAGAGCTCCTAGAAGATACACTAGATAACTGAAATCTTCTAAAAATTAAATTCTTTCTGGCATCAAAAGACTTCTCCAAACAGTAAAAAGTGAACCCACAGATTGGGGAAATATATTCAGCAAAAATCATATCTGACAAAGGACTTGACTTGTTTCTAAAACTTATAGAAAACTTCAACCTCCTAACCTCAAAAAGACAAATAATACAATTAAAAAATGGAAAAGGAATAGACACTTCACCAAAAATATATATTCAGGCAGCCAACAAACATCTGAAGAAATTCTTGGGATCCTTCACTATTAGACAGGTGAAATCAAAATGACAATGAGATGGTATCTCACCCTAGCAATAACAGCAAAATTCAGCAAGACAGACAATAACAAATGCTGACAAGGGTGTGGAGGGATTGGAATACTCAATATACTGCTGGTGGGACTGCAAAATGGTAGAACCACTGTGGGAAACGTTACAGCGCTTCCTTAAAAAGCTGGAAATAGACATATCATTTGAACCAGCAATCACACCACTAGGAGTACATCCTGAAGAGGTGTAATCTGGAGTATGAATAGATTTATACACATTCATTTTCATTGCAGCACTATTTATAATAGCAAAAAGATGAGAACAAGACTAGTGTCCAATAGTAGATGAATAATAACCGAACAATGACACATACACATAATGGAATACCATGAAACATTAAAAGATAAAGAAGAATCCATGAATCACTTCATATTGTGGATGAACTTGGATGGCATTATACTGAGTGAAATAAGTTGATCACAAAAGGGTAAATACTGTATGAGTCCATTATTACAAAAAGTCAAGAAAAAGATTACACAGGGAAGGAAAGTATCTTTGTTGGTTTCCAGGGTTGGGAGGGGAGGAGAGAGAAAATTGTTTACCAGTTAAGAGGCAGGTGTTAATTTGGGTGAAAAGAAAGGCAATATCATAAAAAAAATGTGTGATCAGCATAATACCAGTAAGGAAAAGGAAGACACGGAGAGGTGCATAAGAGGTACAGATAATAAAGGTAAATACTGCTACATTAAAATACTGGATTATCAGTAATAGCAAACACTAATCTATGGGTGGATAGATAGGTAAACAGGAATATATTCACAACCCTAAGGAGCTCTGGTGGCATAGTGCCTAAGCCATTTGACTGCTAACCAGAAGGCTGGCAGTTCAAACCCACCAGCCACCCCTTGGAAGGAAGACTGGGCAATATACTTCATAAAGATACTGCCTTGGAAACCCACGGAGGTAAGTCAAGACGAACTTGACGGCAGTGAGTTTGGTTTTTTTGGTTTACATGGGCTGGGCAGATGCTATTTCCACATGTGTATTTGTATGTGCTCTAAAAATATCCATATGCAGTGTACAGCTAACAGGGCACAAAGTTAGAATAACTTCTTAACCCAAACTAAGTCTCTTGAGGTAGTAAGTTTTCTGGACTGTGGTGGTGGTGTTTTTATGTGCTGTTGAGTCAGACCTGACTCACAGCGACCCCTCCTTGGGTTTCCGAGGCAGTATCACGATGGAAGTAGATTGCACCATCTTCATTCCGTGGAGTGACTGGTGGGTCTGAACCGCCAGCCTTCTGGTTAGCAGTCAAGTGCCTAAGGCACTACTCTACCGAGCTCCCAAGGACTGGGATTCGTAGTGGAAGACATTAAGTTCAATTGGTGTAACATAGTACACAAAAACATTGTTTTGCATTCAGTTTTGGTGAGTAGTAGCTGGGGTCTTAAAAGCTTGAGAATGGCCATCTAAGATGGAACTATTGGTTTCTCTTCCTCCAGAGCAAGGAAGAGAGAAGAAAAACAAAGACACATGTAAACAGTTCATCCAGAGCACTAATGGACCATGAGAACCTCACTCTATATGACACTGAGCCCAGAAGAACTAGATGGCTCCCACTGCCAACCACTCAAAAAGGGAACAAAACTGGAGATCCTGAGTAGAGTGGGAGAAAAATGTGGAATTTAAAAAAAAAAAAAATCATAAGACCAGGGCTACTGATCAGATAGAAAATGGTGAAACCCCTGAAGCCATGCTCCTAGTCACCTTTTAGGCCTGGAATTGGACTCACTTCCAAGGCTAACTTTCAGACAAACAATGTTATTGTTACGTGCCGTGGAGTTGGATTTGACTCATAGTGACCCCTCCTTGGGTATCCAAGGTGGTATCACTAGACAGGCCTATAAACTGAACAACTACACTAAGGAGATGCTTTCCTTAGGACCATGGTCTTTGGGAGATCAAAGGGCAGCATTTGCTCAAGAAGAAAGGTAGGGAGTCACGAATGCATAGGTGTGAAACACACAAGGAAAGGGTGAGCACAGGGAGGAAGATAGAGGAGAGCTGTTACGCTGTATAGAGATTGTAATCAGTGTCACAAAACATTGCATATGAACAGGTTAATATAAAACAAATCTGCTTTGTCACCAGATTACAGTAAAATTTTTTACAGTAAAAAGTTTAAAAAAAAATAAAAAGTTACAGTGTTAAGGGTCATACATATACTTTTATTAGACTATGTATTAAAAATAGTAAATAAGCAAAAAACAAAATAGACTAAGGAAAAATGTAAGTGGAAAGTATTCAATAACAAAAAGAAGTTATAAAAAACACATTGTATATATTTTTAAAGAGAGACTAAAAGGAAGAAGGAAGAATATGATTAACACTATCACTTTTTTCTGCATTAAAATATTTATTCATTGCTCTTTGAATTAGGGAAAGAAAAAAAACCAAATTATTTAAATTAAGAATGATGACACTGAGAACATCTGAAGGGGCACAGCAATCTCAAAGATTGAAACCCTACAAAAGCCCACAAAGGAGACCTAAGCAGTCATGACAGACTTTTTCAGAGCTGAATTCCAGCTGAGCCCCTTCATAGCTGGCCTTCAAGGTAGTGCTCTCTACAGCAGCTGGCTAGTTGTCTATCACCCATGACTCCAAGCTGGCTGGCCTTCTCCACAGATGCCTTCAGATGTGAAAATACGCCCTATTTCCAGGTGGTTGCACAACAGCTCAAATATCTGAGAATCAGGAGAAACCTATTTGCACCTGAGGTCCCTCATTTTTCAATGACAGACTTTACTAGATGAAATCTGAAATTATAGATAGAGCTAACTGTTTACAGTTCTAGAGATTACATTTTTCTTCCCAAATTTAGCACTATCATATAATCAATCTTCAAAAAGCCATATAGTCTCACTTGCTTCATGTGCAACCACGAATAAGAGTGTGTGTCCCAGGTTAATTTATTCTCAGGAGGCTGGCTGTACCACACATATACATGAAACGAATTAAAGCAATGAAGTGAGGTGGGTTCAGCTGAGGTCAATGCTGCATAAAATTCTCGGCTTAACCAAAGGAAGCAAAAATCTCTCTAAACCAAATATTTTACTGATTACAATATTCTCAGGGTCTTTTGATAAAGCAGTACTTCAACCACATAAGGCTGACTTTTGAGAAAGTAATTGCAAAGATTTCAGAATAATTTCATAATCAATGACTAGAAAGTTTAATGTAGAATAATATACATTTAAATAGAGATCTAACATACACACTATATAATCTTATATTCTGAAATGGAAAACAAAAAGCTTTCTTTTAAATGGTTATCAGAATGGATTATCAGAATGGATCTACTAATTTGAAGCAAATAAATCTTAATGCTAATGCATGTAATTTTTATATTAAAAGATTATATAATATATATATATTTCCCATTCTCTAAAACACATACACACACACAATTCCCTAGAAGGAAAACGCACAAACACAGAACTTCAAACACTCAGAGAGTTATTGTTTCCCCCCACCCCTCCCTTGGAACATTGTATTAGTTTCAGAAACAACAGCAGCCAACTCTTCTCCAAATAGAATAGGATCTAGAATTGCATTTTTTAAAACCACAGCTGTTATAAGCTGTAGTCCAAAGTTATTATGTTTATGCCATATTTTCAACTCAGTCTCCAAAAATCCCTTATTGTGGAAAAGAGACAGATACACACTCAATTATTTACAGCTACCAGATAATAAATTACACACAAATGTACACTCACACACACACCTTATAAACACCAATCCTGCAATAATTTCTGAGTAAGAGAAAGACAATCACAGATGTACAGCATATTAAAATGTTTGCAGAAGTATAACCCATGTGAAAATGAGATAGTACCCTTGCTTACCACACATTACTCAGCTTATTTTTTGCCTTCTCCGTGGGGGGACAGGCAGAGTTCTAACCAAGTTTATGAGGCCATCACGTGACCACTCTACCAGCCAAAAAGTGATACAAAATAAGACACGATAAATTTCTTTCTCATCAAATACTTAGTCATCTTCAGGGAATCTTATATCCAAGTATTTTGTGTCCTGTCTTTAACAGATTTCACAAGGCCATCTCTTTATATACAGAACATTTTCTGTTATATATTTATTTTCACAGGAGCCCTGCTGGTGTAGTGGTTAAGTTCTTGGCTGCTGACCAAAAGATTAGCAGTCTGAACCCACTAACCACTCCACATGAGAAAAATGTGGCAGTATGCTTCTGTAAAGATTTACACCCTTAGAAATCCTATGGGCCAGTTCTACTCTGTCCTCTAGGGTCACTCACTTTGAGTTGGAATTGATTGATGGCAGTGGATTAAAAAAAAAAAAATGTATTTGCACATGTTTCACTATCCTCTTGACCAGCTGCAAAATCTATATTCTATTCTCATGTAAACAACAACAACAAAAACTCATAGCACTGGAGTCAGATCCAATGCATAGCGACCCCCTCCCTTAGGTTTCTGAGGCAAGTCGCTATGGAAGTAGATTATATCTAGTCTTCCCAATTTCTTTTGCTTTTACATGACTTTTATACATAACCTATCAAATGTTTAGTGCAAAACACTACTTTTTAATGATTATTCCTTTCTCTGAATATTTTTCCACAGAGCTATATATATGTGCTATGAATTGGCCTAACAGCTGTAGGCCTCAGTTAATTTGAAATACTTTCTTTTTTCTCAACAGGAAAAAATAAATTCATAACATATTAAACTAGTTTTATGTAGATCTTAGATCTAATGGGCCTTCCTTCTCCTATTCATGTTTTTGTATGCTTCCTTTACCCCTACACCTCTGCAGGGCCACAGCCTCTCACCACCTGGCAATGTTAGATAACACAAGACAAAACAATTCAAAGTCCGGCAAAAGCCCCAACAGAATGAATTAATCAGAAGCCAAATCTGTCAATTATCACCAGGGCTTAAGCTGAAATTCTCCTCCAAGAATGCATTAGCGTTATTCATTTTTCTTGGCACTCTTTTCTCACATCTGTGTGAGTCTCAAAGTGTCTTGCTCTCTCTAGTACCCACGTTTCTTCCTTTTATTATGGAGGAAAAAAAAAGTCAGTGAGAGTCCACCTGTGTAAATTTTACAACCTTTCTATAATCTGTTTCTTTATTGCCCATTTTATTTTTGTGATTAACTGCACAGTAGACCTGAGCTTGGGGCTGAGTGTAAGGATTTGGCACATAACCAGCCTCACTGCCTGCAGTCCGCCACTGCCGACTTGCTCTTCCAGGGCTACATCATATGCATTCTCCAGCGTACTTCAGGCTACAGAGAATGGTGTGAGCACCAAGGGAGGTGCTCTTTTTCTGCATAAATTCATGCCAGGGATCGCAACTTGGGTATGCAAGAGTCTTGGTGACTTGGACACCATCTTTATTTCTAATAGCTTAGTTCAGCCAACAAATCTGTCCTGGAAGACGTGTAGCCAAAATGCTCCTTGGAAGCAAGGATGGCCAGACTTCGTCTCACCTACTTTGATCGTGTTGCCAGAAGGTACCATTCCCTGGAGAAAGGATATCATACTTGGTAAGGAGGGTTGATGAAAAAGAGGAAGGCCCTCAATGAGATGGATTGACACAGTGACTGTGATGATGGGCTCAAGCATAGCAAGGATTGTGAGGATGGCGCAGGACCAGGCAGTGTTTCATTCTGTTGTGCACAGGGTCACTATGAGTTAGTACTGACTTGACAGCACCTAACAGTTATTACTGTTACTATTATTATTATTATTATTTATCATTTGGATTATTGCAATTGCACCCTAAATGATGTCTCCATATCCTCTATAACACCACCCCAATCCATTCTAAAAGCTTATAATATGATCATTAGCTCACCATTTTGGGGAACACAACCCAAAGACCCTTAGACGGTATATAAGGTCCTTCATGATCTTATGTCTCTTTAACTTTTTAGACTCATACACCTCCTCTCCTCCATATATTCACCTTTCTCTAATCACATTGAACTCCTATTGTTTCCTTTTGCTTCCATCCAGCTGATGTAACCTCCGCCTTTAACATCCTTTCTCCTCTTCATCTGACTAAGGCCTACTTATCTCTCAGCTAAGAGAGTTCTTCCTGTAATAAGTTTCCAAAGATCCCCTAAGATAGTTTGGCTATCCCTCCTGTGGGCTGTTACTAAATCCTATATCCCTTTTACCACAATCGCAGCATCCAGCATTTATATCTCATTTTGCTGCCTAAAAGTATTTCTCCACTAGCCAGAAAGCTCCATAAGAAAAAATAACATATTCATCTTATTCTCCATTATCTCTCGGGATCACTGCTCAAGGCTTTCATACAAAGTTTGCTAAATAAACAAAATGCTCATTCCATCCCCTTTAAATTTGCATCCTCTGCCCACTACACACACTCCTTCTCCCTGACTTAGGTCCCCATGAGCTATTGGCCCTGATAAGGAACATAAAGCAACAGTTGGGACTTAAAAGAGTATCTAATACAGTCCACCCATTTGACAAATAGAGTGTACTGGTCCAGAAGGATGAGACAAGTTGGCCCAAGATATTTAAATAGAGAGATGAAGGTTGCAGATTTAAGCTCAAATCTTCTAAGTCCTTGGTTAATATGCTCTCTCCACTATAACAAGCTACTTACCAATGATTAAGCATTTCTCATCAATTCCCTCTCTGGCATTTACTCCCTTTTCCATCTCAAGTACTGATGGAGGAAGATATTTGGGGAAAAAAAAAAAAAAAAACAGTTGAGTACATCTTGACTCACAGTCACCCTTTAGGACAGAGTAGAACAGCCCCCATTGTGTTTCCAATGCCATAAATCTTTTCAGAACCGGACTGCCTCATCTTTCGTCTGGAGAGAGCCTGGTGGCTTCCAAGCACTGACCATTTGGTTAGCAGCAGAATGCTTTAACCACTATGCCACCAGAGTTCCTATGGAAGTAGCTAGCTTATTTCATTTATATTCCCCTCAGTAATGTTCCTTCATCTAGTGTCCATGTAAATAAAATGTGAAAGCAAAATTAAGGAAAATTTTTAAGTCAATAAGTATCAAAATCTCAACACTTTATGCTCAGTTTTCTATTGCATGAGCTTGGCAACATTTTCAAAATGTAAAAAGGAAGAACTGCTTTGTTTTAATTGTTGTTAAAAGTTAGCAAAATATTGTGGATGTTAAATCTTTCTTGTCAAGACAGTATTCTAAGGACATACAAACCCTAAGACTAGTTAACATAGCTTATTTGAAATATTAGTTATGAAAGCAGAATATATATATTTTTTTGGGAAATAACAATTATTTTCAAAAATAGTTCAAGGCATTTTGGCCAATCTTTAGTATCTACTGTTTAGTCTAACCTGGTGTGTTGGAGAAATACGTTGTTTGCAGCTCATTTCCACCAAGAGAGATTTATCCTGGTCTCAGTATTCTGGTGTCAGTATAACTCTTCATGGGATTTCCCTGGTAAGTTGTCATATTCTAGTTCTATGTCAACAAACCCTTGCTTCTGCTCAATAATCATTTTAGCCTACTTGTGTCCCATATTTTTCAAGACCCAGAAATTCTACTTGTGAAAGTGTTAAGAACACATTCAAAATGTTGCCACTTACGAATGGTGTACATTTGAGCAAGTTAATATTTCTAAATTACAGTTTTAGCATCTATAGAATGGAGGTATAAACCATAATGAGATACCACATCACATCTGTTGGAAAGACTAAAATTTAAAACACTGACAATTCCACTTGTTGGCAAAGATATGGAGCAACTGATATTCACATGTTGTTCAAGGGAATGTAACATGGTCTAATCATTCTGTAAAATTGTTTGACTATTTGTAATAAAGTGAAATGTATATGTACCCTGTTGTTGTTATGTGCTGTTGAGGTGGACCCGACTCATAGCGACCCCTCCTTGGGTTTCCAAAGCAGTATCACTACAGAAGTAGATTGCCCCATCTTCCTTCTGAGGAGTGGCTGGTGGGTTTGAACCACCATTCTTCTGATTAGTAGTCAAGTGCCTTAGGCACTATACTACCAGAGCTCCCTATGTACCCTAGGATATTGCAATTCTATTTTTAGGAATTTATCCAAATAAATGAAAATATGTCTACACATAAAAAATATAGACAAATGTTCAAAGCAACTTGATCCATAATTGCATCAAAATGGAAAAAGTCAATTATGGATCAATAGGTAAATGGAGAAACAGACTGTGGTAAAGGCAATCCCTGGATTTTGAATGTCAGATATGACTCGTAGTTACAAACCAACCCATGTAAAGCTTATTATATTAAAAATACAAGATACATATAATAGTTTGTATTAACAAATGGGTGCTACTTTTCTACATGCATCTAATATTATTACTGTAATATTATGTTAAAGATGTTTGAGTGTATCTGCAAGGGTTTCTTTGATTCTTTTTATACATAGAATGGTACACTATATACTGTATAATAAGACTAATGTTAGAATAACTGATATTAGATATGAACCATACCTAATTGTTCTGACTTACACACAAATTCCATTTAAAGAGAGTTAAGAATGGAACATGTTCATAATCAAGGGACTGCCTGAATAGACAAAGAATGGACTACCATTCACTAATACAAAGAAAAAGCTAACGTATACAAAAACAACATGAATGAACCTCAAAGATATTATGTTGACAAAATATAGTTGACACAAAAAAATACACAGTATGATTCCATTTACATTACACTCTAGAAACGGTAACACTTCCATTGTGACAGAAAGCAGAATAATGGTTGCCTCTGGTGGGGAGGAATTGACTACAATGGACATGAGAGAACGTTCCATGAATTGGGGAAAATAATCATGGTCCAATTGTGATTTCACCTTAAGCCTTCCCATTAACCTGCCATAAGCTTGAGTTCACCTTTCTAGCTGATCCAGACCACATAGAACTCTTTTCAGTGCATGTTACTTTATGAGGACAAAATATAAGTCCTTCCTTTTAAACATCTCTCTTCAAAAAGAATTGAAGAAGTATAACAAGTGTTAAAAATAAGTGAAATTTTGCTTCACCTGGTGGTACAAATGGTTAAGTATTTGACTACTGGCCAAGGGTTGATGGTTCAAATTCACACAGAGGCTCTTCAAAAGACCAAAAAAAAAAAAAAGAAAAAAAAAAAAGCCACTGCCATAATGTTGATTCTAAGTCATAGTGACCCCCATTGGGTTTCCAAGGTACTAAATCTTTATGGAAGCAGATTGCCCAGTCTTGCTTCTGTGGAGTGGCTAGTGGGTTTGAACCATCAATCATCTTGTTAGCAGTCTGATACGTTAGTCACTGTGCTACCAGAGCTCCTTCCTCAGAACACAGGCCTGTTGATCTACATCTGATAGTTCACAGCCTTAAAACTCCGTGAAGCAGTTCCCCTCTCTGCAGAAATGGGGTCACTAAGAATTGAAACTGACTTGATAGCGACTGATTACAACATAAAAATAAATATACCTTGAACACATATCAGAATAAAGACAGTAGATTTAGATCTATATTCTGGGGAAAGTTTTCAGTTTGACTTCAAATTGTTCACTGATACTTAAATTCCCTTTAATGTTGTTTTTAAATGACAAAACAGATTGATGGAAGTTCAATTACTTGGGAAAAGTTTTTAAGTTTTCTTTATCTTATTTTAGTGTAATAAATAATTTGGGATGGACATAACCACTTACAGCTCAAGAAGAAATTATTAAAATGGAACTTAATGCATTAAACAACTATACAAAGAAGACTTAAAGAAAAAAAAAAGTCACTAATTGTTTTGTGGTCTAGAAGCTTAACACTGAAAATCCAAAGCAATTTCTTCTTTCTTGCAAAGTACTCCATAAGGCAGGTGCATTAAGACAAAATTGATGGGGAAGAGGATGAAGACTATAGCTACTAATGGAATGTGTTGATTTCAAAGTTGGATAAAATGGAAATTACATTAACAAAAACTTTGCTTTTCTCTCAGCATTTTGCTTGCTGTGTGTCACATTAGGCACTTAGAACACTTTTTCCCCCTTGAAAGTAGAGCTTCATTGCATAATCAAGGGTAAAGGGACTTATCCTGCACTCCTTATCTATTTCCCAGCTTTGCCTAGTGCAATGCTGCACAGACCAACTCTTTAACATATGTGTGCTGAAAAAATTAAGGAAGAGTACATTATGAGCTGTCTTTATATTACAAATGAACTAGAGACTAAGTAATTACCTAGGAAGCTCAGAAAAGTAGGCAACTGCCCAGCTTAGCATTCTTTGTCCAATGTCAATAGTATTGTTGTAAAATGTGATGCAGGGTATGTTCTGTTATGTTATCCCCAAATTTCTATAGAGCTGCCAGAGTAAAAAAAAATGACAGAGATAGCACAATGTAAACTTACAAATAAGCCTTTCTAAAACTTTAAAATATTGCTTTATACAATTCGTTTCAAAAGGCATCATTCAAAATAAATTGGCATGTGACAATAAACGATCAAATTAAGTGTGTTATATCCCTAAAATGATTTATATCTTTAGTTTAGGGAAGCCAACACAGAAGTGAGTTTCCTAGCATTCGGTCAGGAAATGTTCTTTATTCTCATATCACAGATCCTAAATGAGCCAGATTCAGAGTTTGAAAAATTCTCCAGCAAATGTAAGACATGGTTTCTGGGCTTGCTTATGAAGGGGAAAAATTATAGGTTAAAGGAAAACGCTAAGGAAAGGGTGTAGAGTTGATCTCTTTGTGGTGTAACTGTTTATGTATGATCATTCTCAGTCTATGAGCATCCCTGGACTGAAGTTTACCTTTCTATGGAGTTCCAAGGTGGTTCAAACAGCTAACCCACTTGGCTGGTAACTGAAATGTTGGAGGCTTGAGTTCATCCAGAGAAACCTCAAGCAAAAGGCATGGGAATCTATTTCTGAAAAATCAGTAATTGAAAACCCTACAGAGCACATAGTTCTACTCTGACACACATGGGTTTGCCTTGAATCAGAAAAAACTTGACAGTAACTGGTTATACATTTATAAATGTGGACCAAAGATTAGAAATGTCTACAACTCACTTTCAGCACAATGAGGTTACTAGCATATGACAGTAGATTAAAGCAAATAGAGCTCCAAATTCATATTCAATATCCAATTCTTATTTAAGGTAATAGAGATTCATAAATTGTCCATCATAAAATCATTGAATTTTAGACTTAGGTGATGGACTCCTAGGTTTTCTTTTTCATTTTAAATACGAAGAAATAGGGGGCTAGAAAATTTCAAATGGTTTGCCCAAGAAAACACCCATAATTAGTCATATTCAGGGCCACCCTCAAAATGATCCTGAGTTGTGACTCAGGTTTCCTTGCAATCAGGGCTCTGGACTGAAAAATTACTATCCCAAAAACAAACAAACAAACCAAACCCACTGCCATTGAGTCAATTTGACTCATAGTGAGCCCCATTGAGTTTCCAAGGCTATAAATCTTTTTGGAAGTAGATTGCCTCATTATCTTCCAGCAGAGCAGCTGATAGGTTTGAACTGCTGACCTTCTGGTTAGCAGCCAAATGCTTTACCCATTATGCCACAGGAGTATCAAAAGGCATCATCAAAAATAAATTGGTATGCAACATGAAAGGATATAATGAAAAGGTCAAATTAAGTGTGTAATGTACCTAAGATGATTTCTATCTTTAGTTCTTCTGAGGAAGCCAACACAGAAATGGGTTTCTGAGAATTTGCATTTCCAAACCAGATACACTGAAACACAGTCTATATTTTAACAAGATCCCCAGGTATTTAAGAGATTTTATAGATTTTGTTCAAATGTAGATTTTGCTTCAATATATCTGGATTCAGTGTATCTGGGGTCCAATTGCAAATTCTTAACAGTACCCTGAAATCAGCTAATCTCTTTATTTTTCTGTTTCTCTCACATCTACTTATACTTCAGGAAGTTTTCTTACTGTCACTTGGTAAAAACTATTAACACAAGGACATTATTTTCATGTGCAAAGTTCAAAATCATAGCCTGTTGAATCTGCATAGGTTATATGAACACACAGCCTCCAAAACATTCCTGATACTCTTATTAAAGAGCCCAGAGCAAATAAACAACTCACTGCTTCTATAAAACAGCAGTCTGCTTTATGTGTGCAAGAAATATTTCTGTTAATTATTGTATGAAATCTTCTAATAATCAGAAATTCCCAGAGGATGGAGTATAGAGAAACATCCCTTTACCCCTCAAATTAAAACATCAAAATATTTTTATTAAAATCAGTTTTGTCTGATTCGATTTAGCCTATAGTAGGTCCCTTAAGACTTTTTAATTTTGACACAATTGGAAAAATGATTTCTTTCCAAGTATATTTACAGGGTCTATCTGTACAACTTTAAGCATGAAAATGACAGATAAAAGAAATCAATTACTGTTAGCTGGTTGTGCACTCCCCTCCATCTTGAAAAGAAATAGTAATTACTTCTTCCCATCTGTTGGACACAGGGTTGCTATAAGTTGGAATCGATTTGATGGCACCTGACAACAACATTTCCTTTAACACATGTGTCCAGAAAACAAAATGTTAAGTTTACTAAATTATTTTGCTTCATTTAGAGAAAAATTTTGTGTTTATGTGAAGTCTGATTAGTACTAATGTCATCTTGAGATATATTAAATACAGTGTCACCAGAGCATTTACATTTTACCTCATGGTACAGTTTTCAATGAATTCTCAAGACTCAATTTCTTCCAGATGCTTTTAAAGTGGTAATGCTTTATGTATACAATAAAATCATGTTGCCAAGGAAAGAGCGTTTAATTCAATTTTCATAAGGAACTGTACTAGGCAATTTGTTGTTGTTAGGTGCCATCAAGTTGATTTCATCTCATAGTGACCCCATGTGAGAGTAGAACAATCTCACAAGGTTTTCTGTTATTGCTGTTATGTGCCCTTGAGTAGGACCCAACTCATAGCGACCCCTCCTTGGGTTTCTGAGGCAGTATCCCTAGGGAAGTAGATTGCCCAACCTTCCTTCTGAGGAGTGGCTGGTGGGTTTGAACCGCCAGCTTTCTGATTAGCAGTCAAGTGCCTTAGGCACTATGCTACCAGAGCTCCTAAGGTTTCTTAGGGTTGTAATCTTCACAGAAGCAAATCACCAAGTCTTTATCCCATGGAGCCTCAGAGTGGGTTCAAACTGCCAACCTTTTGTGGTTAGCAGCTAAACACTTAACTGTTGCGCCACTATTTCCCCTTGTTAATCAGTTTGGGGAGAGGGTACAAAAATAAATAAATAGAAGAGCCTAACAAATCTTTGCTCTCGAAGAGCTTAAAACTAAGAAAAGGAAACAGTTAAGAACTCTATCCAATGCCAATTCAAGAGGGTGTGAGAGTTCTCCAGAACAGATGCAATGTATTATATGATTTCCACAGAGAAAGAGATTAACTGATTTAGAAAATATAATCCCATACAATCCATCAACAAGCCTTCTTGTATCTATATTAAAAAGTACTTTAGATCCCCCATCACTACTGTCCCCAGACTATTCCAAGTCACTGTCATTTCTTACCTAGACTTCTAAAGGCAGCTTTCAATTTGTCTCCTTGATAGTCTACTTTTAATTTTTTCTAATGTGTTCTCTGCGATACAACCATAGTAAACATTTTTGAAACATGAAGATGACGACCTCTACTTAAAATTCCCCAATGACTTTCCACTACTTTTAAAACTGCTTGGCACACCTTACAAAACCCTGGTGTGATTTGGTTCTGCCTGTTTACATTTATCATCTCCAAGACAATGTGCTGACCTGGTTCAGCATCCATTCTAGAGTTTACACAGTTGAAATTCTATTCCCCAGAATAACTCCAGGTACCCATTGTCCTTGAGTCAGTTCTGACCCATAGCAACTCTGTAGAAAGAACTGCTCCCACAGGGTTTCCAAGGCTATAAATCTTTACTGAAGCAGACTCCCTCATCTTCTGTGGACTACCTGGTGGGTTTGAACTGCTGACATGTTGATTGTTGCTGTTGTTATATGATGTTGAGTCGGACCCAACTCATTGCGACCCCTCCTTGGTTTCCGAGGCAGTATCACTATGGAAGTAGATTGCCCCATCTTCCTTCTGAGGAGTGGCTGGTGGATTTGAAGCACCAGCCTTCTGGTTAGCTGTCAAGTGCCTTAGGCACTATGCTATCAGAACTCCTTAGCTCCTACCTTTTGATTAGTAGACTAATACTTTAACTACTATGCCACCAGAGCTCCTTTAGGTGTGAATAGGTCTTGGCTATGAGATTGCTTAAACTTGGAAAAAAAAATTTAGGCCATATTTATGTTCGTTCTCTCCCACCTCTTTATTCTGGCAACTACTGTCAAAGAAGAGTCTGGTTTTTCTGGGAACATTTCCTATGTGTGGGTGCTTTCTGATTGGTAGTGCTGGTGTTGTTGTTGTTATGTACCATCAAGTCGGACCCAACTCATAGTGACCCCTCCTTGGGTTTCTGGGGCAGTGTCACTACGGAAGTGGATTGCCCCATCTTCCTTCAGAGGAGTGGCTGGTAGGTTTGAACCACCAGCCTTCTGGTTAGCAGTCAAGTGCCTTAGGCACTACGTCACCAGATCTCCCTCTGATTGGTGTGGCTTCCTGATGCTGGAAGTGGCCTCTTGCTGGCCCAATTCTATAGTGTGGCTCTGAAGATTGTTTCTGAAAGTTCAGCCTAGAGGGTTTTCTTTTTTTTTTTTTTTTTGATATTCCTAATGAGTTTGTCCTCCTTGTTAAAACAAGCTAAAATAGATTCTGAACTCTTCTCTGAAACCCTGAATAATATACTGATTTTCCAATACACCAAACTTTTTTTCTTATTTCAAGACCTTTGCACATACTTCCTCCCCTTATTGGGTTGGCCTTCTTGGGGCTTCCTCTCATCTCTCAGTTCTGGATATATTAATTAGCTCCTCAGAGATACCTTCATGCTTTATCAATCTGATGTAGACAGGTCAATTTTTTCTCATTAAATGCTCTGAATTTTTATTTCATAGAATAATATGAATGATAGTATGTAAAGATATATAACAACACATCTGATATAAATTCCTATGTTTAATCTCTCTTTCTCGGCCCCTCTCTCTCACATACACACCCATAACCTTGCTTATCATATGTTCATCCCTGAAATTGTAGGTTCTGCCATTTGCTCAGCAGCATATACCTAGTATCCGGAGAGTGCCTTGCACAAGTCCTTTTTTTAAAAAAAAAAAATAGATCAATGTTGCTTCTTGGAGTAGTCCAACTTTTCAACTAGACTTATTTCTTTCATTGTTTTTCCTTGACTATGGGAAACCAAAATGTCTCTCACCATAGTGCCTGAGGAAGTTCCAATGTCACACCAAGGGACCAAAGAATTGTACATGTCACACCAAGGGACCAAAGAATTGTACAACTGTCACAGTGTATGAAAATTATTTAGACACTAAGATCCTACAGGGCAAGGATGTGTGTCTGTGCTCTTCACCACCTCACCTTACCTCCTAACAACATTTCTGGATTTAGGGAAGGGGTCTCCAAAAATAAATACTTGGTGAAGGAACTGATCTCATTCTATTCATTCAGCTGAGAGTAATACAAAGTCCTGGGTGGACAAACCACTTTCTCAAGGTCAAACATTCTAGGTCTTGCATCATTAGATACAAAGAAATTATCTCTTTCCTATACCATCCCCTTACAGTTTAAGCTGCCATACCTCTAAAATGTTTCCCGTTTTACTTACGTTAGAAATAAAATTCATGTATTTTAAATCCTGAGAATAATATGAATAACAGTTTTGAACACTTAAACTTTAAAATGTATAAAATATTTGCCAATCCAAAGTCTTCCTGTTCTCAAAATCTAAAATGATTCTGTACTGCTTAAAACTCAGATATAGACTTTTGCTAACAAAATTAGACCTAAATGATAATTTCCCCATTGTAATATTTATATTCTCATGATAAGTTATCCTGAATAGCTTTATGTCTTAATTATGACTAAGATATATTTGGTGTAATTAATGAGGACTTCAACAGAATTAATTAATAATAAAGAAAAAAATTATTTTTGGTGTTCAGATAAATCCCTGCTGTGTTATCTATTTTTCATATGTTTTACAGAGTGATAACATGCTACTGGGATATAGTTAGGAATTTAAAAGAAAATGATCAAAAGAAATTTTGAGTGGGTCAATAATTGTTTTATTTTATCTTCCTTATCATTACTGGTTGTTCAATTGTTATATTATACAATGCTATTAAACTAAGGAACTCTGGTGGTACAGTGCCTAAAGCATTTGACTTCTAACCAAAAGGAAAGCAGTTCAAACCCACCAACTGCTCCATGGAAGGAAGATGGAGCAATCTACTTCTGCAAAGATTTACTGCCTTGGAAACCCAATGGGGGTTGTTATTAGTTGGAATCCACTCAATGGCTGTTTGTTTGTTTGTTTTTTAAATCAAACTAAGAATCTTATATTAAAAGATATATGCATACTATAACCACATGTCTTAAGACATCTATTTCAAATCTGGAGCAGTCAAATGCTGGTTGAATGTCTAAGTAGATAATTGTATAAAATAAGAATATAACTTCATTAAAAAATATCTAATAGTCCTATATTCAGCTTTTGATTTGGGGAAATTAGCACTTCAATACTTTTTAAAACTCTGTCATAGTTAATAAAAATTCAAGGCCTGAGGGATCTCACTATTGCCAAGAAAGAAGCAGCAGGAATGGAGTGCATCCTTGGACCTGAGGTCCTTGTGCAGAGAGATGGCATAGAGAGAGAGAGAGATGATGATGGCAACAGAGGCAGCAGAACCAAGAGATCAGCACGAGACAGAGTGGCAGGCTTGCTGACGGAGTTAGGTGCAACTATCGGCAGAGCTAGAAGAGGTTGGTAACATTGGCCTAAGCAGGGCAGAAGCTGAGGCGGCCAGAGAGAAGCATGCCTGTGGCATGGCTAGGAAGAAGCTGTCCTGATTGAAGAACTGCATCCTGAATGTTCCTGAACCTGAAATGTAATCTGTTACTTCTCTAAGAAACCCCACTTTTGTGGAGAATACTGCCTCAGAAACCCAAAGAGGGGTCACTGTGAGTCAGATACAACTTGACGGCAGTGAGTTTGGTTTTGGTCTGTAATATTGAAAAGAGCCCAAAAGAAAGACCCTCCTGATTCCAAGATTCTAAAACTTCCATAAAATTCCAAAACATCTTAATTTTTCTTATGAGCTAAAGAACTCTATTTTGCTCAACGTTAAAGGCACACACTGAGATGGTGGGTCAGTAACTCACTCAGGTTCTGAGGAAACAACTGATGCTTACCTACATTAGTACAAAGCAAATTTAAGGCAAGGAAAATGAGTACATTTAATAGATGCTTGTATTTCGAGTTTAAAGTAGACTCTGCTGATAAATTTAGACAAACCTATTTCCTTTGTCATGGATTTTATAGATTGAGATAAAATCACCTTCAGTGTATTATACATGGAAAAGAACTCATTTTTTAGATACGGTTCATGTGTAATCGTTTTGTATTTTGCATGCCTAGTAAATCAACACACACATAAGCATGTTGCTTTCTCAGTGATCGCTGCTCATGTAGAGAGATGGAGAACAGTTAACTATCCCTGATTATGTGAACATAGCTCTGTAACCATTCCTCAACTCTGAGCTTCAGTGTCAGACTTTTAAATAGTGGATTAGTTTAGGTAGAGACACTACAAGCTATAAAGATTTACTCTCTTGAAACACAGAATTAAATCCAGTTTAGTCTTGATCTCAGGATGATTTTAACACTATCTGCATGAGGGTAGTCACTCCTATTTAATCGCTCTTCTCAGCTCTTAAAAACAGAGCTGACAAAGTAATTTATAAAAGGGGATTACTTCAGAGGGATGATTACCAAATTAATTAATAACTGAAAATAGAACATCATGCTTGATAGAGTAGATAGATGGTCAGCGAAAAAGAGGAAGACCCTCAATAAGATGGATGGGCACAGTGGATGCAACAATGGGCTCAAGCATAGCAATGATTGTGAGGATGGCACAGGACTAGATGGGGTTTTGTTCTGTTGTGCATGGTTGCTATGAGTCAAAAGAGATTCAATGGCACCTAACAACAAAAATAGTAATTGTGAAAACTAGAGCCTCCTGTCACACATAAATTAGTTTTTTTTTTTTTTTTTTAATTTAATATAGTATTGAGCTTAACTTCCTCCTCCTATTGTAGGAGATGGTACATGTATTTGTTTGAACTATGTCTCTAAAGTACTTATACTCAGGGTGGAGGTGGGTGTATATGCATGTGTGCAGGTGTATGTCAGAAAGAGTCCTATACTCTTGCATGTGTAGAGGTAAAGAATAAAATGGTATATAGGTGGGAGTAGCTACGTTTCTTAGACTTAGGTCAGAATTAAACTTCTCCTATTGAAGAAACATTTTCCTTATCTGAAATTTAGTTCTTATTATCTCTTTCGTTTTGCACTTTGGCCAGAACCTAATTCTCCCCAAAATCTGGCTCCAGAAAGTCCTCTTTCCCATCCATAGAAGAAATTCTAGGTGAATGGATTACTGAATGAGAATCTCATCCATATTTACAACTCCCTCTGCCCATCCCTGGAAAAGATCAGGGCAACTCTCTGAACCACAGTCTGTCACCTATTAACCTTGCTCATTCTTGTAACCATCCATGGTACTTCTAAGATTCTCCAACTCACAATCTTGAAGGCACTGTTACCACTTCCTTTATTGTGTCTGATAGACCAGATTATATGCCTCTCCAGCTCATCTATTTCTCGTCTTCCTAATAACATCCTTGCATTCTTGGTAGTGATTGCATCATATTTGGGTTTAGCAAAGAGCTCCCTAACATACATTTTTCTTCTTCAAGTCACTGCTGGCTCCTAACATCCACAGACTTTCATACTCTTTTGACTTCTTCAAACCTTGACTTCTTAATTCACTGTGTCACTCTTTCTTTCTGAAATTCCATCCTTCCAATACAACCTTAGCATTCTAATTCCTCCACCATCCAAAATAGTATTTATTCCTACTTCTTTGTTCTTGTTCAAAGCTTCTCACACCAGGTTTGACTTTCTCTGACATTCCCAAAAATCTATGCAAAACAAACTAAACCAAACCCACCCCCAATGAGTCATTTTTGACTCACAGTGACCATTTAGGGCAGAGTAGAACTGCTCCATAGGGTTTTCAAGCCTGTAAATCTTTACAGAAACAGACTTCCTCAACTTTCTCCCATAAAGTGGCTGGTGGCTTTGAACCACTGACCTTTTCATTGGTAGCTGAATGCTTTAACCACTATGCCATATTTCCTTTAAATTTCATGTCTCTCATGGAGATTCCCCTGCAGGAGGGAAAACCAGTAGACATATCTACATAGTCACCAACTTTCTGTTCTCCCACTACACACACACACACACACACACACATACATACCTTACATTTCTAATAGACATGAATCCATCAATGATAGTTACTCTCTACTGTTACAGTAGAGTAGCAGGGGGTACTCTTTCAGTGTAAGTCTATATCTCCAAAGATGTTGGTGAAAATGTCCACTGCTCATTCCTTGCTCCCACATCCCAAATGAGAATTTCTTTTAGGAAGAAGTATTTGCAACTTTGAAAGTAGTATTACATTTCAATGTAGAATCTTATTCATCACACTAGTCTAAATTACCAGCACAAAGCTCAGTACATATAAGATGCTCCAAAATATATATGATACAAATACTTAATATGTGGATGATGGCAACATGTTCAAAATATTCAAAGCCTCTCCCTACAGCACCCCACCCTATATAAATCTGTGGATTATTTACATCTGTGTTCCACTGACATTAGGTCTTACCATGTGGCTGACTTTAGTCACCAAAGTGTGAGTAAAAGTGACACATGCCACCTCAAGCTGATGATTTAATACATAGTGTGTGGCTTGCCAATGCTTGCTTTCTCCTGCATTTTAAGCGAAACAATGCCCACATATGCATGTTCCATCACACAAGGCCCAGTAATGAAGATATATTGAGCAGAGCCAAAGCAAGGAATAAACTTTTGGTTTTTTAAGCTGAGATTTGGTAGTCATCTATTACAGTAGTATAACTTAGCCTAAGATAACTGAGACAGAGAGAATCAAATAACTGAAGTTGGATTGTTCTCTCCTAGTTATTGTCTCTGAAAAACAGAAAGGGCAGTTCCTTTTATTTGGATTTATGAGTATATTCAATACAAAAGCCCTGTTCCCAGGAACATAGATAGAGACTAACTGAAAGGGCAGAAAGAGATGAGAACTTTGTTTTTCCCATCTTCTTTGTTCTAACATTGTAGCAGTGAATTTTGAGGTAGAGGAGATTACAGGATTTTTTTTTAAATGTTTAGGTCCTATGTATATCTTATAAAATGTTCATAATTAGCTCATATAATGTATAACTAAAATAGTTATAATTATAAAGTAATATATGACAGGATAAAGTTATAATCATAAATTACTTATAAATGTTGGCTAGAAAATTTTTTGTGATTATATTAACTATTTCAAATTGAAATGTATATTACCAAGTTAATGTTTTCACACTTGAACTGCTAGTCTAGAAGTACTGATATTCTTTCCTCCACTGAAAGCTTTAGAGGATTCTAGAGCTCTAAACGGATGGAGTTCAATATTCAGGCAGGAAATGCCTACACTTCTGGATAATTTCATCTAGGATACCACTTGAAAAATTTATCTTTGCTTTATATAACTTTTCTGAATTTTCCTTCTCAGATCTGATCCATAATTTAGCATGTGTAATTAACACATGTAATGATGTGTTAATGATCTCTTACTTATACAGCATCTAGCTTCAGTGAACACAGAGTACTCTATTTACTTAATTTATACTCTAAACATGCATCTGGAACTCTCTTTAGACTTAAAATAGATTAACTCCTCTAAAGAGTAAAGTTCTTTAAAAGAACATTTATTTAAAGGCAAGAATAAAAATTTAAGACACGCAAATATTCCTTTGTATGACCAACTTATTTAAGGCTTTTGATTTAGAATAAAGAGTACTAGAAAAATACTTCCCAGCACTTATCAGTGTTCAGCAGGATGCTGATGACTACCTAGAACCTTATATTTGTATTAACATTGTAAAAAAAAAACTTAATTTACAATGAAAAGCTATTTTGCAGTTGCAGCTAATTCTACATTTGCCTGCCTCTATAATTTGGTTCACTTATGGCTGTCTCTTACATTAATATTCATTACAAAAGCCCCCTTCTAATGCTACTTGATTTGACAGAAATGCATTAGCAATGACAAATGTTTCATAATGTACTCAGACAGTATTAATGCAAGCAGAACCTATGGTAATTATTGCTATTTAAATACACAGATTATTTCTTTTGGTCCACTTCTCTACAAAGGAAATAAAATCTACAACCACCAGAGATTAGAATTTTTTAAATAGACTCTCTATTAATATCATAGAAGCTCTGGTGGCATAGTGCCTAAGATATTTGACTTCCACAGAGATACCACCTCAGAAACCCAAGGAGGGGTCACTGTGAGTCACAAAACACTCAATGGCAGAGTTTTTTTTTTTTTTTTAATTATTATTAATATCATTAAAACAGTCATATACAGAGATAGTTGCATAAAGTGATTATGCTAGATCCATATACCTATTCATAGAAAAAGACAAAAAGTAAAAAAAAAACAAAGGAAAAACTTCTCACTTGTTCAAGAGAAAGAAACCTCAGGAGGACGAGTTGATACTGAGTGACAAAAATCCTTATCCTTAATACAGGAAGTGTCATAGGCAACTGTGTTGGGGAATAGAGTTGTGTTTTGTGGAACAGGAAATTATATGCAATGGAAAGAGATAATATACAGTACAGAAGATCTAGTGGATCCTAGATCTACTGGTTATAGGTGGTGGTCTGCCCATATCCTCTGTTTGGGGCTCTGCATTCATGTCTCAACTGCCGATATTCTCTTTTGGAAATTGTCCTGTGTAACAGGCCACTGCCTTGCTTAAAATAAGCCTTATAACAGAAAGTGGACCCTCATCAATTATTGGCTTATATAGGCATACAAATAAGCCCTGTAGTGCAGTGGTGAAAGTGCTCTGCTTCAATAAAGATTACAGCCTTGGAGACCCTATGGGGCAGTTCTACTCTGTGCTATAGGGTTGCTATGAGTCAGAAGCAACTCAACAGCAGTGGGTTTGATTTTGTTGCAGGCAAATGAAGGCCTGGCCTACCTCCTCCCCCCTTAATTTAGAACAATACTAAGGAGTCACCCTAGCTGCAGAACAACTCCATAGGATCAGCTGAGGTCTCAAGTGCAATTGCCTTCCAAATCAGCTTCTCCCTCTGCCTAATACTGAATGTGCATTTCCCAGAAGCATTCTCCAATAAACTTCTGCACACAGCTCTCTATCTCAGAGTCTGTTTCGAAAATCCAGTCAAAATGATAGAGAAGCCAGAGAAGTGAGTGAAATTGGTTGGGTTTCTAGAAGCAGTAATAGCAGGAGTTTGTAATAGAAAAGAATAAATTAGGTATGTATTCAAATATCTCACCAGTTGCTGTCAAGTCATCTCAGATGGGGTTAACAGGGTTTCTTTCTAACCAAAATATTGAAAATTCGATTCTACCTAGAAGATCCTTTGAAGAAAGGCCTAATAATCTACTTTTCAAAAATCAGCCACTGAAGTAGTTACAGAGCAGGATTCTACAGACACAAATGGGGTCACCGTACCAATACCTAGCTATCTTTAAATCCCAAATATCACCATCAAATGAATTCTAAAGAAGTGAACAGCCATGCACGTCTCCTTCTGCTGTCCCTTTTCAAATCTAGCCCTCTCCTCAGAGCACCCTCAATCACAGGTGCCCACAAGAATCCAAGATGGGTCAACTTGTACTGCAATAACGAAAACACAATGAACCATCGTCCAGTCAGATCTGACTCATAGCGACCCTCCTTGGGTTTCCAAGGTGGTATCACTATGGATGTAGATTGACCAACCTTCCTTCCGAGTGGCTGATAGGTTCGAACCAGAAAATCAGCACGGCTTTATTCGATAAAATCTTATCTCCTAAATTGCTCCCCTGTCATCATCATATATAGCCAGATTATCAGCTCCTTCCCAAAATCAATGATTCAGAAGATAAAGAGAAAAATTTTTACTTTAATGAGTAAAATGTATAACACATATGGTCTGATTTACCAGCCAAATATTTGTCTGGGAGGTCACCTTATTCAATAACCTACAAATATAGTCATCTCCCAATAATCCCTTTTAATTAATGAGAGTATGGATTATTTTAAGGTAGCTGATACTCACCAGTCACTCCTCTGAAGGAAGGCTGGGCAATCTACTTCCATAATGATATTGCCTCCGAAACCCATGGAAGGGTCGCTATGAGTCGCATCCAACTTGACAGCAATAAATTTGGTTTGTTTTTTGGTAATATAAAACTATTTATGATTCAAATGTATTCAAATATATATTTGGCTATGTTGTTGTTATGTGCCATGGATTTGGATATGAAGTTCTCAGTTATTTTAACCAAATAACAGTATGATTAGCCATCCTTTCATCAATTTCTTAAATCACTAAATTTCATTTTCAGAAAGTACATCTCAAGTTTACTTATTACTATGATAAATAGCTAA
>NW_006921590.1:14435212-14443131 GCF_000298275.1 Orycteropus afer afer | reverse complement strand
TATATATATATATATATATATATATATTACCCTCAAGGTTTTCCAGATTTGTGAGTTGATTTATTGTGGTTTACATTTTGCCAGACAGAATAAGAGGTGATAGGAAGCACAAAGTTATCAAAGTTACTGAGAAATCACTGGTATTGATTGACTTCACCTGGAAGGGACAGCATTCTACTATCCTGAATGTGGGGATATAGATAGAATTTTGTTTAATTTTGGAAACTGGAAGTAACATATTGTAGAAAAGAATGTACACAGTGAAAATTTGAACATAAAAGGAAGGTGGTACAGCAAATAAATCACTTGCGTAGAAATACAAGACTATGTTCAAAATAAAAATAAGATATTACAAAAACACCAAAAATAAGCATGATTTACTACAGAGAATATAACCTTTGCATTTCTATAAACTGTCTCTTCAATCTATTAATTTCTCCCCCCCCCATAGAGACACTTTTATTAAGGCTTGAAAAGGACAAAAACAAAACAATCATCCAGGATGAGGGAAACCGTCAGCATGTACACAGTACAAAAAGCTGAATGGAGTCCCCAAATCTATTCATTTCTGATTATATAATTCAATTTTTAAGTTTTCCATTTGCTACTGTTTACTTAGGAGCTCTGGTAGTGTAGTGCCTAAGGCACTTGACTGTTAACCAGAAGGCTGGTGGTTCAAACCCACCAGCCACTCCTCGAAAGGAAGGTTGGGCATCTACTTCCGTACTGACACTGTCTCGGAAACCCAAGAAGGGGTCGCTATGAGTTCAGTCTGACTCAACAGCACATAACAACAACTGTTTACTTTGATGAAGAGTAAGCCTCTAGGTGGTGCAACAGTTTGTTCCTGACTACTAAACTAAAGGTTGGTGGCTCAAACCCACTCAGCAGTGCTAAGGAAGAGAGGTGTGGTAAAAACGATTCCATGAAGAGTACAGGCAAGAAAACCCTATGGAACAACTCTACTGTGTAACATATGAGGTCGCCATGAGTACTGACTGACTTTATGACAGGCAATAGGTATATTTGTACATACTGTGATGGAATGAAAGAGACCTGGAGATGCAGTGGTTAAAGTTTTCAGCTGCTAACTGAAAGATTGGTGGTTTGAATCCACCAGCAGCTCTGCAGAACAAAGATGTAGCTAGTAGTCTGCTTACAGCCTGGGGACCCTATGGGACAGTTCTACAATGTCTTACACAGGGTCTGTTTGAGTTGGAATTGACACAATGGCAATGGTTTTGTTTTGTTGACTTGATGAAATAAAAGAATCTTAAGTTTAAAAGGGACATATATCACAGGGCATTTATTGAAATAATTCTCTCATGGACTTTAATACATAATTTAGCCAACAGACTCTTTCTTCAAAAAATGATTAAGTCTAAATCTTGATATGTAAACACAGGTTGAAACTGGGGTCAGTAATGCAGACTTCTGAACTCCACACCATGATCCTTGTATGGAGCTCAGTAAGAGCCCTAGAATTCCCAGAGCAGATTGAAAACCACTGTCGCATAAATAACTAGATGCCACTGGATCAATTCTGACTCATGGCAACCCCATGTCAGAGTAGAGCTCTGATCCATAAGGTTTTCAATGGCTGATTTTTGGAAGTAAATCACCAGGTCTCTCTTCCAAGGAGCCTCTGGGTAGACTTCACTCCTAGCCTATACATACAACTCTAAAACTCACTGCTGTGCAATCAAATCCAACTCATAGCAACCCCTCCTTGGCTTTCCGAGGCAGTATCACTACAGAGGTAGATTGCCCAATCTTCCTTCTGAGGAGTGGCTGGTGGGTTTGAACTGTCAACCTTCTGGTTAGCAGCCTAATGCCTCAGGCACTAAGCCAAAATGTTCCAGGCCAACCTATTTTATTTGTAAGTCTGTTTATACCTAACTCCAAAGACTGAGATACATCCTCACGTCCCAAGTCAGCCCTCTTCACTGTTAGAAAACATTTAATTTTCAGAGAAATCTTTCTAATTGAATTGAAATCCATCTTCTGAAATATCCAATCACTTCTGGTTAGTCCAGGTATAGTCTGGGGCCTGAGCAACAGGTGACATGTAATTAACAAAAAAAACAACTCACCGCTGTTGAGTTGGTCCCAACTTATAGCGACCCCTCCTTGGGTTTCCGAGGTGGTATCACTACAGAAGTGGATTGCCCAACCTTCCTTCCAAGGAGTGGCTGGTGGGTTTGAACCACCAGCATTCTGGTTAGCACTCAAATGCTATAGGCGTAATTGGTGCTCACTCAATAGTTATTCTACCACTCATCAGCCAGTTTGTCATACTGTGGTGGTTTACATGTTGCTGTATGCTGGAAGCCATACCACCAGTATTTCAAATACCAGTAGGGTCACCCACAATGCACAGGTTTCAACAGAGATTTCAGATTAAGACAAAATGGGAAAAGGATGGAGCTATCCATTTCTGAAAAATAACGGCCACTGAAAATCTTATGGATACCAGTGAAACAGTGTCTGATATAGTGCTGGAAAATGAGTGAGCCTCTCAGGTTGGAAGGCACTAAAAATATGACTAGGGAAAAGCTGCCTCTACAAAGTAGAGTGAACCTTAATGATTTAGATTGAATAAAGATTTCGGGACCTTAATTTGTTGATGTGGCCTGACTCAAAATGAGAAGAAATAGCTGCAAATATTTGTTAATACTCAAAAAGTGGAATGTATGAAATATGAATCTACAAAAATGGAGAGTTGTCAAAACTGAAATGGAATGCATAAGGATAGATATCTTAGACATTAGTGAGCTGAAATGGACTAGTATTGGCCATTTTGACTCAATTATATATACTATTCCAGGAACAACAAATTGAAGAGGAATGACATTATATTCACCATCAAAAGGAACCTTTCAACATCTATCCTGAAGTACAATGTTGTCAGTTATAGGATATCCATATGCCTACATGGGAGACCAAGTAATATTATTTTATTCAAATTTATGCACTAATTACTAAAGTCACAAGTGAAGAAATTTAAGATTTTTACCAACTTTTAAAATCTGAAATTGACAAATATGTGATCAGATATATTGATAATTATTGGTAAATGCAATGCACAAGTTAGAAACTGTGGTAGTTTCAGTTTATGTGTCAACTTGGATGGCCCTGGTTGAGTGGCTGGGCAGCTAGATGTAGTATTCCCCATGATGAGACTGGTAATCAACTCCATGGCGGAATCTACTGTGAGCAACAGAGTAGTTGCCTTTGGGTATGTGGTTTGCTTCCTGTATATAGGAAACAGATTTGGGAATGGTCTCCAGTTTATGGCACCCTTGGACCCTGCACATAGCCGTGTTGTTGTTCAGCAGCCTGCTATGCTCTGCCAACCTTGAGACTTACAGTGGACTTAAATTAATGGCCTGCTGTGTGGTTTGATAACATCAGGATTGTGCCTTTTTAATTTATCAATTTGGGCTTCTCAGCCTCAACAGCTAGCAGCTGTCTGAGTAAAGAAATGCCTCTAGGTCCAGTGGGCTGGGAGTAGGAGGCAGAGCTGTACCTCAAGGTTCAGGGGCTTTCACCCAGCTCCCAGGGCTTGGCACTTCGAAGGTGGACTTAAAGCCTCCAAATTGTAAGAATAAACTCCTGTTTGTTTAAGCCATTAAATTGTTTAAGCTACTTGTGGTATATTCTTGTCTGGGCGGCACTAGATAACCAGAACAGAAACCAATAAGAAGCATCAGTAATTAGACAATATAGTCTTGGTGATAGAAATGGAGCTGGAAATCACATGATATACTTTTTCAAGACCAATGACTTATTCATTGCAAGTATCTTTTTTCAACAACATAAACAGTGACCATATATGTGACTATACATGTGCACCTCACCAGACAGAATACACAGGAATGGAATTATGTAATGGAGAAGTTCAATATCATCATTCAGACTAAGGCCAGGAGCTGATTGTGGAATACACCCCCAATTGCTCATATGCAAGTTGATTATATCCCACCTGAATTTAGATACCATCTGAAAAACTGATTTGATACATGGAACTCCAATGATTGCAGACCAGACAAGTTGTGGGATGACATCAGGAACATCATACATGAAGAAAGCAAACTATCACTGAAAAGACGGGAAAGGAAGAAAAGACCAAAATGAATGTCCGAGGAGATTTTGAAACTTGTTCTAGAATGGAGAATAGCTAAAGTGAATAGAAGAAATGTTGAAATAAAAGAGCTAAACAGAAGATTTCAAAGGGCGGATCAAGAAAACAAAGCAAAGTATAATAATGAAATGTGCAAAGACAGAATTAGAAACCAAAGAGAAGAATGCCAACCAAATAGAAGAGATCCATATTTGTGCCCATTCCAAAGAAAGGTGATCCAACGGAATGCAGAAATTACCAAACAATATCATTAACACCACACTCAAGTAAAATTTGCTACACATAATTCAAAAGTGATTGCAGCACTATATCAATAGGGAAATGCCAGAAAATCAAGCTGGATTCAGAAGAGAACATGGAACAAGGGTTGTCACTGCTGATGTCAGATGGATCTTGGCTGAAGGCAAAGAATACCAAAAGATGTTTATCTATGTTTTATTGGCTATACAAAGGCATTTGACTGTGTGGATCATAACAAATTATGAATAACAATAAGAAGAACGAGAATTCCAGAACATATAATTGTGCCCATGAGGAACCTGTACGTAGACTGAGGGGCAGTTGTTTGAACAGAACAAAGGGGTACTCAAACTCACTGCCATTGAGTTGATTCCCATTCATAGCAACCGCTCCTTGGGTTTCCAAGGTGGTATCTCTATGGAAATAGATTGCCCAGTCTTCCTTCCGAGGAGTGGCTGGTGGGTTTGAAACTCCAGCCTTCTGGTTAGTCAAATGACTTAGGCACTATGCCACCAGAGCTCCCATGGTTTTCAATCAGGAAGGGTGTGCCTCAGGGTTTTATCCTTTCACCATATATTCATTCTGTACACTGAGCAAACAATCTGAAAAGCTGGACTATGTAAAGAAGAAAGTAGCATCAAGACTGACAGAAGATTCATTAACAACTTGAGATATGAAGATGCACAACCTTGCTTCCTGAGAGTTTAGATGACTTGAAGCACTTACTGATGAAGATTAAAGACTATAGCCATCATTATGGACTACACATCAACGTAAAGAAAACAAAGTCCTCACAACTGGCCCAGTAAGCAACATCATGATAAATGGAGAAAAGATTGAAGTTGCCAAGGATTTCATTTTACTTGGATCCACAATCAGCATCCATAGAAGAAGCAGTCAAGAAATCAAATGTCATATTGCACTGGGCAAATCTGTTGCAAATGACTTCCTTAAACTGTTTTTTTTTTAAAGAATGTTAAGGTGCACCTGATCTAAGCCATTGTATTTTCAATCTCATATGCATGTGAAAGCTGGGCAGTCAATAAGGAAGATGAAGAAGAATTGATGCATTTGAATTATGATGCTGGAAAAGAATATTGAAAATATTATTGGACTGCCAGAAGAACAAACATCTGTCTTAGATGAAGTACAGCCAGAAGGCTCTTTAGAAGTGACAATGGCCAGACTTCCTCTAAAATACTTAGGTTACATTGCAGAAGAAATTATTCCCTGGAGAAGGATATCATGCTCCCTAAAGCAGAAGATAAACAAAAAAGGGGAAGACCCTCAATGAGATGGATTGATATAGTGGCTGTGAAGATGGGCTTAAGCATAGCAAAGATTTTGAGAACAGCACAGGACTAGGTATTGTTTTGTACTGTTGTACACAGGGCCACTATGAGTTGGAGTAGGCTTGACTGCACCTAACAACAACAACAAATAGTTATTTGATAAATGAATGGCTAAATAACTGCAGTTCTTTTCTTCAAAGTTATCAATTTAATATTAATTGCTTTTTCAAAAGAAAAACTAAGTATTTGGACATGGTTCTCAGTATTTTCTTCAGCATTTCTCCCATGATGTGGCTTCCATAGCTTTCTCCAACTGGAGTAACTTGTTCTGGCCTTGAACCATTTTGTAAACTTTCTTTGCAGTGGGGAGACAAGAGCTAAACACAATACACCAAGTGTGGTTTGACAAGAACAAAGTAAATAGAGTAATTGTTTCCCTCAGTCTGGAGCTGTTTCTTTATGAATTCCAAGTACAACTGCAAAACTATCATGTGCTAGGGTCTTCACACTATTACCTTCTACTAAATGTGTAGTCTTTTCAGTCCCCTAAATCAGGAGTAACCAAATCTAGCTCACTATGCTTTTTGTAAATTAAGTTTTATTTGAACTCACTCTCCCCCGCCCATTTTTTTTTAATGTATTGTTATGGATACTTTATAAGATCAAAACCAAGTAGCTATGAGACTATTATGGACTGAGAAGCCATCTGGCTTTTTTGCAGCAAAACATCACTGAACCTGCTCTGCCATCTTTAACCAGGATCAATTAAAGTTCAAGCCACTATAAGCAATACCTCCTAGAGATGGGAACCTAGGAAACTACTCCCTCCTAGGCAAAGCTAATGTTTTCCCTAGAAGTCCTTTAAATCATTACTTTTCTTACTTCTGCAATCAGTAGGAATATCTGTGAAACTTTAAAAATGCTGATTCCTGGGCTTCAAACTAGATCAACTTAGTCCTAACCTTCTACCACTGTATCCTTCAAGTTATTTGGACATAACCTGTTTTGTTAATATTGTTTGCTTGCTTGCTTAATTTTTACTATGAAGTAACTTTACATCCACATTGAAGTTGCAAAAATAGTAGATAGTCTCCATGTAATCTCCACTCAGTTTCTTCCAATGATATCTTATATAACCATAGTAGAATTATGAAAATCAGAACATTCACATTACACAGTAGTACTAACAATAGACCTCACTCAGATTTTACCAATCTTTTTTAGTATTTGTATGATATTTTATCACACATATAAATTCATGTAATAACCACTATAATCAGAATACAGAACTGTTTTATAACTTCAAAGGAACTTCCTCATGCTAAACATTTTTAGATACAACACCCCTCTCCCCAAACCATAGCAATTCCTAATCTATTCTCTATCAGTATAATTTTGGAAATGCCACATAAATAGAATGATAAAGTATGGAACCTTAGGATTGGCTTTTTCCCTATAACACCCTTGACATTAAGTTACTGTGTACATTGTAGTTTGTTCCTTTTTATTGCTGAGTAGTATTCTACTGTACGGATATGGCACAGTTTGTTAATCCATTTTCTTAATGAAAGATATCTGGGTTATTTTCAGTTAAGGGTGATCATTGATAGAAATGCTATAAACATTTATATAAAGGGCTATAAACATTTGTATACAGGTTTGTGTGTGTGTGTGTGTGTGTGTGTGTGTGTAGACATGCTTTTATCATAGGTAAATAGACATGAGATTGCTGGGTTAAATGAGAAGTGACTTTTTAAATTATGGAAAACTGTTCTCCACTGGCTATACCAGTTACCATTTTCATCAGCAATGTTCCAGTTGCTCTTCACCCCCATCAGCACTTGGTGTGGTCTCCATTTATTATTTATTTTATTTTACCCATTTTACTAGCTGTGCAGTAGTATCACATTGTGGCTTTAATTTGCATTCTCTAATGGCTAATGATACTGATATCTTCTCATGTGCTTATTTGTCATTGTGCATTCTTTTGTGAAATTCCTATTCAAATCTTTTGTTCTTTTCTTATTTCCTGATTAGATTGTTTGTTTTCTTATTCTTTAATTTAAGAGTACTTTATATATACCTATTCAAGTCTTTTGTTCAGCCACTCCTTGGAAGGAAGATAGGGCAATCTACTTCTGTAGTGATATACTGCCTTGGAAACCCAAGGAGGGGTCGCTATGAGGCGGGTCCAACTCGATGGCACATAACAACAACAACAATTAGATTGTTGGTTTTCTTAT
>NW_006921590.1:14410074-14427762 GCF_000298275.1 Orycteropus afer afer | reverse complement strand
AGTTGGGGTTTAGTCCAAATCTGCATCCTTTCCTTCAAGGCTCAGGGGTCCAAGATTATCTTCTGTGTCTGTGTTAATTGGTTTCCCTTTTCTTAGTTGAAGAGGGTCTGTGCAATCCTTCTGCCTAGTCCGCCATCTTGCCCCGCCTCCGGAAAGACCGGTTTTCTTATTCTTGAGTTTAAGTGTATTATATATATTCTAGATACAAGACCTATGTCAGATATGAGAACTGAAAATATTTCCTCAAAGAGCAACGTTTTCAATTTTGATGAAATGTAATTTATTTATTATTTTTACTTATTTTTTTTTCCTTTCATAGATCATGCTTTTGGTATCATTTTTTAATCAGTGAGGGCTCAATCAGGAGACAGAAACTACTTGGTGATTTGAACAAAGTTTATATTTTAAGTTCAAATATATAACAAAGGATTGACTAGTAAGAAGTAGATAAAGCTCAAAATAATATAAGAATATACAGGAATATATAACTATATAACACATGTAAAGAGAAGCCAACAACCCTAGTTCTGAGATAGTGTGCCCTGGGAGCTCTGGTAGCGTAGTACCTAAGGCACTTGACTGCTAACCAGAAGGCTGGTGGTTCAAACCCACGAGCCACTCCTCGGAAGGAAGATGGGGCAATCTACTTCCATAGTGATACTGCCTAAGAAATCCAAGGAGGGGTCGCTATGAGTCGGGTCCAACTCGATGGCACATAACCACCACCACCACAGGAAGAGCTTACCCCAACCTCTACTCCTGGGCTTGAACCTAGACCTTGTGGGAGGGTGTGTGGCTCACTAAATGGCAGTGGCATCACTGATAGGCCTTCCTTACAGAAACTTGCTGGACAATTTAGGGGAAGCTATTCACAGGGAGGTGTCTCACCAGAGACTCATAGCTACAAAACCACCCTAAGGGAGTTGGGAAAAGCATGTGGTTTTTGCATGCTGTTAGCCTCCACACTGCAATAGCTGTGGATGTCAGAGAAGTTGTCTACACTGCAGGCAACTCTGACCATGAGCACATAGGACCAGGAAGAGAGATCCCTTCTTCCTATGATGTCTTTCCAGAGCCTTCTATCAATAAAGCTTAATACTGCACCAGCTGATAAAGAAAATATTTAAAGGGTCCAGATTCATCTTCACGGGGGGGGGGGGGGGGGTTGCTGGTTAGCACAATGCCTTAGTGCCAAGCCAGAACGGTTAGCAGGACACTACTCCTCAGTTTCTGAAGTGTCCAGTGGTGAGGGGGAACATCTTGGCTCCTTTCATGGTATTAACTTAGAGTTGTCATTAACCAGAAGGCTGGCAGTTCAAACCCACTAGCCACTCCTCGGAAGGAAGGTTGAGCAATCTATTTCCATAGTGATACCGCCTCGGAAACTCAAGGAGGGGTTGCTATGGGTCAGATCTGACTCGACGGCAATTTGTTTTTTGGTTTTGTCATGTAATGCCAAGTGGATTCAGACTTGGAATGACCCCAGAGGACACAGTAGAACTGCTCTGTAGGGTTTTCTAGCCTGCAATCTTTACGGAAGGAGCCCTGGTGACATAGTAGTTAAAGCATTCAGTTGCTAACCATAGGGTCAGTGGTTTGAACCCACCAGCTGCTCTGGGAGAAAAATTAGGTAGTCTGCTTCCGTAAAGATTTACAGCCTTGAAAACCCTATGGGGCAGTTCTACCTTGTCCTAAAGGGTCACTATGATTTGGAGTTGACTCAGTGGCAGTAGATTTGGTTGGGTTTGGGAACAGATAGCCAGAGATAAGAAATCACATGCCTGCCTATTTTAAAATTACAGTATACAATGATAATAATGATCAGAACAATAACAGCAATTTTTCTGCCATTTTAGAGTACTTACTATGTGCCAGACATTATGATGGATGCTTTAACTGTATTATTGATCATTTATGCTAGTTTGCTATTTGACAAGCGCGCACACACACACACATACACACAAAACAGATGCCTTCACAGTCTGACTCATGGAAACCTCTTGTAGTTCAGAGTATAACTAACTATGTTCCATAGGGTTTTCAATGGCTGTGATCTTTTGGAAGTGGATTGTCAGGACTTTTTTCCAAGATGTTTCTAGGTAGATTAGAACTGCCCACCTTTTAGTTGGTAGCCAAGGACTTAAACATTTGTGCTACCCAGAGACTCCTTGTGGTTTGACAGATGTAGAACACTGAATGGTAGGAAAAAGATTACCCACCCAGAGTCTGATTCTAAATCTCATCTGCTTGTACCTAAGAACTGTACCCAGCACCCTCACCACCACTACATCACCATCACCCTTTTTTACCCATACCTTTAGAAACTCTGGTGGCACACTGTTTAGGGCATTGGGCTGCTAACCAAAATGCAGATAGTTAGAATCTACAAGCTGTTCTGTAGGATATAGATGAGGCAGTTTGCTTCCGTAAAGATTTACACACTTCTACATGGAGGAGGAGTGAGGAGAGCTGTTGAATTGTGGGGACTGTAATCAATGTCACAAAACAAAATGTATATGAACTATTGAATGTAAAATGAATCTGCTTTGTAAACCTGTACCCAAATCACAATGAAAAGTTCAAGGAAAAAAATAAAAATGAAAATATTTACAACCTTGGAACTCCTATGAGGAAGTTCTAAGTCTACTTGGACCTATAAAGGTTGCTATGAGTCTGAATCCACTTGAGGCAGTTTTTTTTATTATTATTATTTAAGGCATACATCACAGCATTTCCATTTTGGTTTCATCTTCTAACAAAAAGCAAAAACTCCGTGATGGCAGTGAATTATTTTAGGTCCTCAAACACCTACCTGACACAAAGTGGTTAGCTGCTTTACTTTCATAGCTGCCAATTGAGGAGGCTGATGGAAAGAATTTTTCTAGAGAGTCACAAATCCAGGCAAAGCCAGGCTGAGTGGAAGAAATGCTCAGTAAATAATATGGCTAATCTGACTGATGATCAAGATCTGACCATGCATATATATAAGAGCCCAACTTGAACTGAGGTGTCAATACCTATATTAATTTATAGCTACATATGAAGAAATGGAGCCAAGTGTCATAATGTAAGTACAAGCCTTTCAAACACACACATTTCACAGATTCATATTTGACAGTGATAACAGATAAAGGCTCACATCAGTCATGCCACAGCCTCTCTTCCTGATTACAAAGTACATGCTGTTCATTTCTCTGAACATGATGACATGTTATCAAAAGATGATAAATGCCCACACAAACAGGTAGGGCTTAAAAAAAAAAAAAAAGCTTGCAATATTTCTTTCTGGTTTTGCAGTTACAAACATCTTGACCGGATTTCGTATATGGTTGCAATGTGAAAAGCAAAAGGTTTTTAGCCATCAAGAAAGCTTAAATGTAAAGAGATAAATATCAGCTTATCTGGGGATTGGAATAGATATTAGAACACCTGTAGCCACAACCACAATTCAAAGCTGGAATTCTTCCACAGTCAAGGAACTATCTGTAGTGCTTTGTTTAATAGAAAGTTTTTTTGTTCATTTATTCATCTATTTCATGAATATTTACATCATGCTTTGGTAATGAGTCAGAGCTTACTAGGAAAAGAACAGCACACAAGACATTTTCCTACTCTTAAGGAGCTTCTGGGCGCTTTGGTGGCATTGTTCCTAAGGCATTTGACTGCTAACCAGAAGCTGGCAGTTCAAACCCACCAGCCACTCCTCGGAAGGAATACTGGACAATCTACTTCCATAGAGATATGGCCTCGGAAACCCAAGGAAGGATCACTATGAGTCAGAGTCAACTTGATGGCAGTGAGTTTGGTGGTTTGGTTTTTGAAGTAGCTTGTATTTTAATGGAACTGGAAGACAATAAACAATATGAGAAATTATTGTTCCACATGATGGAGAGTTCAAAATGGAATATCAAAATTAAGTTATATGTATTGATCAGAGTTTCTAAGTACTTTTCACCAATCTGCTATGGTTTTCTACTTAATAATGAGCCCTGATGGTGCAATGGTTAAGTGCTTGGCTGCTAACTGAGAAGTCTATGGTTCGAACCTACCAAGCACTCCATGGAAGATGTGGCAGTCTGCTTCCATAAAGATTACAGGCTAGGAAACCCCATGGGGCTGTTCTACTTTTCCCTATAGGGTCACTATCAGTCAGAATCAACTAGATGACACACAGTAATGACAATTTTTACCTTAATGTCATGCAGAACAAAGTTGTTTTTTTTTTTTTTAATTGTGATTTGGGTGAAATTTTACAGAGCAAATTTGCTTTCCATACCAGCAGCTCACATACACTATTTCTTGACACTGACTGTAATTTCCCACAATACAACAGCTCCCTTCTTACTTCCTCCCCATAAGTTAAGTTTTCCCTGAGTCCTTCCCTTCCTGTCCCCCGAGCTGTCTCCCTGTGCATACACAGTCCTTCTATTCTCCCATGATTGTTCTCTCCAAGGAGTGTATGTACCAAATGTAGATGTGCAGCTCATATGTCTGTCTTTTGTTTGGCTGGGAGACACAGAAGTGGGTTCAATTCCAGACCTGAAGGGCAGCTAGGGTCCATAGTCTCAGTGGTTGCATCACGCTCTGTCAGACAGGTAAACCTGGTTCTTTTTTCTTTTTTCTTTTTTTAATTATTTAGAGTTTTGTTCCACATTTTTCTCCCACTCTATCCAGGCTCTCCCCCACAGAAATCCCTCCAAGTGGTTGACAGTAGTAGCTGGCCACCATCTACTTCTGGTCTGAAAGTCATATAGGCTGAGGATCATATGGTGTACCAGTTGCTTGGACTAATTGTTTCCATGCATCTTTGATTTTCTTCATTCTTCTTTGCTTTGGACAAGGAGAGACCCATCATTGCATCTAGATGGCCACTTGCAATCTTTTAAGATCCCAGTCACTACTCACCAAAGTAGGATGTAGAACAATATTTTGTATAGTATGTTAGGCTAATTGAGCTTAATGTCCCCTGAGACTATGGTCCCAAGCCCACAAGTCCAACTACTTGCTCCCTCTGGATAGATGCCTGTGGCCAAGAAGTGACTACACCTTGTCCTTTTGTCAGCTCTACTATATACCTGGGAATTCTTACAGAACTTACCAATACACTTGTAGAAATATTGTCTGCCAAACCTATATATGGTCTTGGGCACACTCCCCCCTGCATAGACATACCTAACAGTTCAGCCGCTCCATAATATATCCATGTTTCCCTTCACTGATAACACAGTACTGTATGTGCAAAAGGGTTCATCTTTGTTGTCTATACCTCCCATGCACCCTTCTGTCTTCCTTTTCCTCAATGCCACCATGTTGATCACTCACAATTGGTACATTGCCCTTCTCTTCACCCAAGTCAATACATGTCTCTAACAGTGTTCCCTCCCCTCCCTTCCCACCCCTGGGAACCAAAAAAGAAAATTTCCTTCCATATATAAAATTTTCCTTGACATTTTACAGTAAGGGACTAATACCATGTTTGTCCTTCTGTGATTGATTTATTTCACTCATATAATATCCTCCAAGCTGATCTATGTTATGTGCTGTTTTGCAGATTCTACATTATTCTTTAGGGTTGCATAGTATTCCATTAGGTGTATGTACCATAATTTGGTTACCTATTCTGTTGATGGGCACCTAGGTTGTTTCCAACTTTTGGCTATTATAAATAGTGCTGCAATGAACATGGGTGTGCACATATCTGTTCTTGTCCTGGCGCTCACTTCTTTAGGGTATATACCTAGTGATGGAATGGTTGGGTAAAACAGTATTTCTAATTCCAACCTTTTAAGTAATCACCATACTGCTTTCCACAGTGGTTGAATCATTTTACAGTCCCACCAGCAATGTATGAGTATGCAAAACTCTCTGCATCCTTGCCAGCCTTTGTTATTTTCTGTCTTGTTGAACTTTGCTACTAGTGCTGGGGCAAGATGGTATCTCATTGTTGTTTTGATTTGCATCTCTCTAATGGCTAATGATCATGAACATTTCTTCTTATGTTTGTTGGCAACCTGAATATCCTCCTTGGTGAAGTGTCTTTCATGTCTTCTGCCCATTTTTTAATTGGATTATTTGTCTTTTTGTTATTGAAGTGCTGGAGTTTTCTATAAATTCTAGATATAAGGCCCTTGTCAGATATGTCATTGCCAAATATTTTTTTCCCAATCTTTAAGTTCTCTGTTGATTCTTTTGGAGAAGTCTCTGTAAGCAATAAAAATTTAATTTGCAGAAGGTCCCATTCATCTAGTTTATCTTCTGCTGTTTGTGTACTACGGGTTATGCTTGATAGTCTATTTATGCCATATATTGGGGACCCTAAATTTGCCAGTAGCTTTTCCTTGAGGAACTTTATAGTTTTTGTGTGTGGTGTGAGGTACAGATTTTGTTTCATTTTTCTGGAAATAGATATCCAGTTTTGCCAGCACCATTTATTAAACAGACATTCTCTTCCCCATTTAATGGATTTTGGCCTTTTGTCAATGATCAGCTGATCATAGGTCGATGGATCTATTTATGGGTTCTCAATTCTATTCCATTAGTCTATGTGTCCATCATTGTACCAGTACCAGGTAATTTTGTCTACTGTGGCTGTATAGTAGGGTTTGAGATCTGGCAGTGTGAGACCTCCTACTTTGTTGTTCTTCAACAGTGCATTGCTTATCCAAGGTCTCTTTCCTTTCCATATAAAGTTAGGGATTGTTTTTTCCATATCCTTAAAGAATGTTGATGAGATCTGGATTGGGATTGCATTAAATGTATAGATTGCTTTGGGTAGAATTGACATTTTCACAATGTTCAATCTTCCTATCCACAAGCATGGTATGTTATTCCATTTATGTAGATCTTTTATGATTTCTTGAAGTAGTGTTTTATAGCTTTCTTTCTATAGGTCTTTTGTGTCCTTGGTAAGATTTATTCCCAAGTATTTTATTTTTGGAGTTGTTGTTGTTGTTGTTATGTGCCGTCGAGTTGGACCCAACTCATAGCAACCCATCCTTGGGTTTCCGAGGGAGTATCACTACAGAAGTAGATTGCCCAATCTTCCTTCCGAGGAGTGGCTGGTGGCTTTGAACCACCAGCCTTCTGGTTAGCAGTCAAGTGCCTTAGGCACTACGCTACCTATTGTAAATGGTATTGATTTCCTTATTTCTTTTTCAGCAATCTCTTTGCTGGTGTAGAGGAATCCAACTGATTTTGGGATGTTGATCTTGAATCCTTCCATGACACTAAATCTCTCAATTAGTTCCAGTACATTTTTGACTGAGTCTCTTGGGTTTTCTAGGTATAGGTTCCTATCATCAGCAAATGGGGATAGTTAGACTTCTTCCTTACCAATTTGGATGCCTTTGATTTCCCTTTTTTTGCCTTATGGCCCTGGCTAGGACTTCCAAAACAATATTGAATAGAAGTAGTGATAGAGGGCATCCTTGGCTGGTTCCTGTTCACAGGGGGAATAGTTTCAGTCTCTCTCCACTGAGAATAATGCGGGCTGTTGGTTTTCCATAGATGTCCTTTATTATGTTGAGGAATGTTCCTTCTATTCCTATTTTGCTGAGAGTTTTGAACAAAAATTGGTGTTGGATTTTATCAGATGCTTTTTCTCCATTGATGGGTATGATCAGGTGGTTCTTTCCCTTTGTTTTATTTATGTGGTGGTTGGTGATGATTGCTTTTCTAATGTTGAACCATCCCTGCATACCTGATATGAACCCCACTTTGTTATAATAAATTATTTCCTTGATATGTTGTTGGAGTCTATTGGCTAGGATTTTGTTGACAATTTTTGCATCTATATTCATGAGGGATATTGGTCTGTAATTTTCCTTTTGAGTGATATCATCCCTGGTTTTGGTTTCAAGGTTATGCTTGCTTCATACAATGAGTTAGGGAAGATTTCATCCTTTTCTATGTTTTGGAATAATTTGAGTAGGATTGGTATCAGTTCTTCTCTGAATGTTTGGTAGAATTCTCCAGTGAAATCATCCTGGTCAGGACTTTTTATAGTTGGTAATTTTTGATGACCTGTTCAATTTCTTCTTTTGTGATGGACCTATTCAACTTTTCGACATCAGTCTGTGTTAGTTTAGGTAAGTGGTATGTTTCTAGAAATTTGTCCATTTCTTCCAGATTTTCAAATTTGTTGGAGTAGAGTTCTTCATAGTATCCTGATATCCTTTTTATTTCAGTTGGTTCTGTCGTGATGTCACCCATTTTGTTCCTTATTTGTGTTATTTGTATCCTCTCTCTCTTTTCCTTTGTTTAATTTGCCAGTGGTTTGTCAATTTTATTAATCTTCTCAAAAAAACAACTTCTGGGTAGGGACCAGGTTTGCTGGTCCAATAGAGCCTGGTGGAACCACTGAGACTATGCCCCTAAAGCTGCCCTTCAGGTCTGGAATTGAGCCCATACCTGTGGTTTCCAGACAAACAATGTGCAGGCATGTGAGTTAAACATTTACCTCAAGTAGACACATGCCCTGGAGAGAACAATCATGGGAGAAGGAAGGGCTGCTTATGGACAGGGAGGCAGCTCAGGGGGCAGGAGAGTATGGAGGGATGGACACTGGGAAGAGGTAACTATGGGGAAGAAGTTGGAGGGGAGCTGTTGCATTGTGGTAAACTGTGGTCAATGACATGAGACAAAGTATATGTGAAGTGCTGTATGGAAAGTGAATTTGCTCTGTAAATCTTCACCCAAATCACAATCAATCAATCAATCAATCAGTCTAAACAAATAAATATAAATACATACATACATACAAACAAACAACTTCTGGTCTTGTTGAATTTTTCTATTGCCCTTCTATTCTCTTTTTAATTGATTTCTGCTCAAATCTTGATTATTTCCTTTCTTCAGTTGACTGTAGGCTTTTCTTGCTGTTCTTTTTCTAATTGTTGAAGATGTTTGTTTAAAGTGTTGATTTGGGCTCTTTCTTCTTTTTTTGATGTGTGCATTTATTGCTATCAATTGGCCTCTCTGATCACTGCTTTTGCTGTGTTCCAAAGATTTGGTATGTTGTGTTTTCATTCTCATTTGATTCAAGAAATTTTTTAATTTCAATTTTTATTTCTTCTACCACCCAGCCATTTTTGAGGAGGGTGTTTTTCAGATTCCGTGTGTTTGTTCTTTTTCCATTGATCTTCTTATTCTTGATTTATAATTTGGTGGCATTGTGATCTGAAAAGATGCTTTGCAATATTTTAGTGTTTTTAAATTTATTAAGGCTTGCTTTATGGCCTAATATAGGGTCTTTCCTGGAGAATGTTCCATGTGCACTGGAAAAGAATGTATATTGTGCTGTTGTTGTATTAAAGTCTTCCACTATGACTGTGTAGTCATCTGTTTGCCTTTTCAACTCTTTTAAAGTCTGATTTATGCACTTTGGCGCTCTTTTGTTGGGTCCATAGATATTTGTTATGATTATATCTTCTTGTTCCTTTAATCATTACATAACGTCCTTTTCTCATATGGTGACTTTTGTCTTAAAGTCAATTTAATCAGAAATTAATATTTCCATTCCTGCTCTTTTTTGGTTGCCATTTGCTTGATATATCTTTTTCCAACCTTTGATTTTTACTCTATTTTTGTCTTTGTCTCTACAGTGTCTGTTGTAGGCAGCATATTGATGGGTTATGTTTTTTTTTTTTTAATCCAATCTGCAACTCTGTCTCTTCTGTGATGTATTTAATCCATTAACATTCAAGTATGAATTGGTTGTTGCTATTTTTTTAGGTTTTTTTTTTTTTCCATGGTGTTCCTAGATTCTTTGTTCCATATAATTTTCTGTGCTGAGCTCATTGTTTATGAATCATGTTATCATTTCCTTTGTTGCTATTGTTTTAGTATTTGCTAAATATTTGTGCTCGTTCTCTTTTTTATTGTGATGTGAATGTTTATCATTTTTCTTTGTGGTTGTCCTATGATTTATAATTTTCTGAGTTCAGAACAATCCATTCTATCTTGCAACTCTCTTGACTTCCTTACTGTTTAGAAGTTCAATAACTACACTATTTTTTCCCTGTTTTTGGTTTGTAATTGTCCTCATTTGCCAATCGGTGTCTCTGGTTCCCTGTTTACAATCTCGTAAGCTTATTTTACTTTGGATACTTCTGTAGCTGTGTTGGTTTCTGGGTTATGTCATAGTGTGTATTAATCGTTGGTTGTGGTTTGCTATTATTGGTTCTCTGTTCAAAGGACTCCCTTGAGTATCTTTTGTAAGGTTGGTCTGGTTTTAACAAATCCCCTTTATTTCTGCTTATCCAGAAATCTCCTAATTTCACCATCATATTTGAGGGAAATTTTGTTGTGTATATAATTCTTTGACTGCTAACCAGAAGGCTGGCTGTTCAAACTCACGAGCCATTTCTCAGAAGGAAGGTTGGGCAATCTACTTCTGTAGTGATACTGCCTCAGAAATGCAAGGAGGGGTCTCTATGAGTCAGGTCTGACGTGATGGCACATAACAACAACAACATATAATTCGTGGTGGGAAATTTTTCTCTTTCAGGATTTTATATATACCATCCCATTACCTTCTCACATGCATGATTTCTGCTGAAAAATCATAGCTTCTTCTTATTGGTTGTTCTTTGTAAGTAACTATTCTTTTTTCCTGTGCTGCTTTCAGGATTATTTCTTTGTCTTTGGTTTTGGTGAGTTATATGATAATATATGTTGGTGATTTTCTTTTGCGGTCTATCCTGTTTGGGGTTTGTAGGACTTCCTGAATGGACATTTTCTCATCTTTCATCATATCAGGGAAGTTCTCTTCCAACAAATCTTGGACAATTTTCTCAGTGGTGTTATTTTTCTCTTCCTGTTTGGGAATTCCAGCGACACGTAGGTTATTCCTTTTGATGGTTTCCCATATGAACCTTAGGCTTTCTTCATTTCGTTTTGAGCTTTTCTCTGATTGATGCCTTTCCAAAGAAGTATTCAGGTATTTGTCTTCAATCTCATTAATTCTGTCTTCCATTGGTTCAATTCTACTCCGTTGCCCCTTTCAATGTGTTATCTATTTCAGAAAATTTAGTATTAATCCTCTGGATTTCTATCTGTAGATTTTGTATCATTTCTAATTTTTCACTTATTTTGTCATTTTGTTTTTGTATTTTCTTTCAAAATTGTTGTAGGGTTTTGTCTGTTTTCTTTAATTTTGTCAGTGTTTTCCTTGATCTGTCTCCCAATCCTTTGAAGCTTCCTAAATATAATTCTTTTGTATTCCTCATCAGGGAGTTCCACTGCTGCTTCCTCCTCAGGGATGTGTTCTGGGTCTGTATCCTGCTCTCTTGTTTCTACCACTTTATGTTGCTTCTTTGTGTGGACTATGATAGTCTGTTGTCTCTGAAACACTGCAATGTTGTTATATTTAGATCTCTGTTAATTGTTTGTGAAAAGCAGCTAAGGGTGAGTCAGGCTCTTCTTGGTGGTCATTTATTGTTAGCCAGTTGGTGGAGAAGGAGGTGATGGCTCTCACTCAGTAAATGAAGTTGCAGGAGGTGTGTGTGTAGTTGTGTTGTGTATGCCTGGTTGCTGTTTCCCACTTAGTTAGACAAAAACAACAATTGAAAAACATCAAAAAACAAAAGCAAGTGGACAAAAAAGACACCACATAAGCACATAGGAACAATCACACACACACACACACACACACACACAAATGCAGTATCTGGGGAGAGGGAAATAAGAGAAAAAAGATAGAGTCAGAGAATAATTAAGAAAAAAATTGGAAAAAAATGCAAAAAGAAAAACAAGGAGTGGGGTTAACCACAAGAGAGAAAAAAATGGGAACCACAAACAGGGAAAAGAGAAAAATCTGAAAACTAGAACCTGGGAAGGGAAGAATAAATAAAGAATAATAAAAAGGACAATAATAATTTTAAAACAGACAAAAACAATCTTAAAAAAAAAAAATCTAGGCAAAGCAGGGCACCCAGTTTCTGTCCAAGCACACAGACTGGGATGGAATCCCCACTGGCCCAGAAGGTGGGTGGGAGTGAGGGATAGTTGCACCTCCATTCACCAAGAGGGTTTGGAGTGTAAGAGTAACAAGGGGAATATCACATCTTTCCAGTAATTTACATCCTGAATGTCTTTGTGGTTCCTGGCAAGTGAAGCCTATTCTTACATTCCTGAAATCTGGGAGAATGTTGTGATTTTAAATATCCAAAATGGTTGAACCACTTGTAAACATTCAAAGTGGCTCACCCTCCAGACAGGCAGAAGTCCACAGCTCAGGCCACCTTCCTCTTCACTGCTTCCCCTTTTATTCACAAGCCACCAGTGTAGTCCTCCATGTAGCCCCTGGCTAGCAGGGCCAACTTTTAGGTTAATTCTTAGGTCCTAACACCACGTAGTGCCTAAAGCATTTGATGGCTAACCAGAAGGCTGGCGGTTCAAACCCACCAGCCACGTTTCGGAAGGAAGGTTGGGCAATCTACTTCTGTAGTGATACCACCTCGGAAACTAAAGGAAGGGTCGCCATGAGTGTGATACAACTGGAAAGCAGTGGGTTTTATTAACACCACTTGGCAATATCCAAGCTGTCTGTGCCATCAGGATTGCTGACAGACTGCAGCTGCGTCTATCTCCTTTTTTGGTGTTTTCATGCAGGCCCTTCTACTAGTTGGAGTTTAGTCCACTTATATATCCTTCCATTTAAAACTCAGCATTATCTTCTGGTTCTGTGTTACTTGGTTCCCCTTTTGTTTTCTGAAGAGGGTCTATGCAGTCTGTCTGCCTATTCCACCATCTTACCAGAACTCCCAAAGTTTCACATTCTTGTGAATGGTGACACACTACATATTTGACAAGAGCTAGCACCTTTCCCTGGAAAAATAACTACAGTATATTTTAATAATTTTTCATTTGACAAAATTTTGGAATACTTCCTTCACTAATCAAGACTCACATGCTGTATTTTTTCTCTGTAAATGCAGTAATTCCCAACTCATCACTTTTGCTTATAATCATATTTATTAATGTGTGCTGTGGGGCTTGGAAATGAACAGTAAAACAGGGATATTTGGTGAACATTTTCTCTACTCTAGAAGTTGTGAATCCAAAAGCACTATCCTCTTCCTCAATGTCAATCCTATGCCTTTACTGATATTTCCAAAAGATGAGTTATATAGCTCGTATTTTCTGGGAAAATTATTTTAAAGTACTTCCAAAAATTATAAATGAGCTTAACAACATTAAAGTAAGGCACAGTATATGTATGTGTTGTTGTTGTTGTCATTGTTAGGTGCCATAGAGTCAGCTCTGACTCATAGTGACCCTGCGTACAACAGAAGGAAACAGTGCCTGATCCTTCACCATCCTCAAAATCTTTGCTATAATTGAGATAATTGTTGCAATCACTGTGCCAATTCACCTTGTTGAGGGTCTTCCCCTTTTTTTGCTGACCTTCTATTTTATCAAGCATAATATCCTTCTCCAGAGAATAATCCCTTCTGACTACATGACCAAATAGGTGAGACAAAGTCTGGTCATTCTCTTTTCCAAGGAGCCCTTCTTCCCGAGAGCCCTTCTCGCTTCCGACTGCCCTTCTTCCAGGATGAATTTGTTCCTTTTTCTGGCAGTTTATGGTATTTTCAGTATTCCTCTCCAACACTACCATTCAAAGCCATCAATTCTTCTTCAGTCTTCCGTATTCATTGTCCAGCTTTTATGTGCATATGAGGTAAATGAAAATACCTTGGCTTGGATTAGGTACACTTTAGTCTTCCAAGTGACATATTTGCTCCTTAAACCTTTAAAGAGGTCTTTTGCAACAGATTTTCTCAGTGCAATTTAATGTCTGATTTCTTGATTGCTTTTTCCAAGGGAGTTGATTGTGGATCCTAGTAAAATGAAATCACTGACAAGTTAAATCTTTTCATTCATCATGATGTTGCTTACTGGTCCAGTTGTGAGGAGTTTTGTTTTATGTTGTGTTGTAATCCATACTCAAGACTATAGTCTTTGATCCCCATCAGGAAGAGCTTCAAGTCATTTTCATTTTCAGCCAGCAAGGTTGTGTCATCTGCATATTGCAGGTTGTTAATGAGTCTTCCTCCAATCCTGATGCTACATTTTTCTCCAGATAGCCCAGCTTCCCAGATATTTGCTCAGTACACAGATTGAATAAGTATGATGAAGCTCAGAGGCACACCATTCCTGACTTTAAACCATGTAGAATCCCCTCGTTCTGTTTGAACGACAGCCTCCTTCCTGGTCTATGTACAAGTTCCTCATGAGCACAATTAAGTGTTCTGGAATTCCTATTTTTTGCAATGTTATCCATGATTTGTTATGATCCACCCAGTCAAATGCCTTTGCTTAGTCAACCAAACACAAGTAAACAGCTCTCTGGTGTTCTTTGCTAAGACCCACCTGACATCAGCAGTGATATACCTCATTCCATGTCCTATTCTGAATTTCTGAATCCAGCTTGCATTTCTGCAAGTTCCCTGTCAATGTACACCCACACACAAATATACATACAGTTTGTAATCACACACGTGCATATATACACCATATAATGAACACACACATAACATTAATATATATTCATATATTAATGAACACACACACAACATTCATATATATATATTCATTAACTGAATAAAGAAATCTCAATTGAGGAAAGAGACTATGTTTCCTAAAATTATGATATATGTAGCTGGATCACAACCTTGCATACCAGAGACAATACATGTAGCACTCACAATCACACCTCTGTATTTGAATACAGACTTGCTGTCTTCAAATCCTAGTTCCATCATTACCAGCTGTAAGATATTGGGTAAGTACTTAACATCTCTCTTCCTATGTTCAGCCATAAAAGGAGAATAGATCAGAACCTTGGTTGAGCTGTTGAACAAATTAAATGAGTTAATCCCTGTAAAGCACTTGTTGTTGTTGTTATGTGCCGTCGAGTCAGCCCTGACTCATAGCGACCCCTCCTTGGGTTTCACTAGAGTGCTCCAACTCCTAGTGCATGCTACAGTGTAGGCTGTTGTTATAATAATTAAATGTGCAAAGGAAATGTGATTTTTAAATTGCTAAAACCAAGTCAGTCTTCCTCAAGAGCTCCTTCCCACCCAGTTACACTGAAAAGGATGGAGGACTGTATTTTAACAATTAATTTATCTATTTACATTATCATAACCTCTCCAGATTGAATAGTGTCTTTTTGGATGATATTCTTAAATCTATGGAAAATGGACACAATTTTAAGAGCTGCATATTTGTTCCTGATCAAACCTATTCCTCCTTCCTTGAGTGAATAATTTGTTCATAAAAATTGCTCTAATGATCCAACCAAACCAAACCAAACTCACTGCTGGCGAGTCAAACCCAACTCATAGCAAGCCCTCCTTGGTTTTCCAAGGTGGTATCACTGTGGAAGTAGATTACCCACCCTTCCTTTCGAGGAGTAGCTAGTTGGTAAGTTGAACTAAGAGCCTTCTGGCTAGCACTGAAATGCCTTAGGCACTATGCAACCAGAGTTCCTTTCTAATGTTCCAGGCAGTCAAAATAAAGAGAGAAACAAAATCAACTATCATTATGAGAAAGAAGGAAGCATGCCTGTTTCACAGCCAGCTAATATTAATTTTGCTTTTCTGGTGTCTGTGCGTATCTGCCCATCTAGAATAGAAACTTCTACTGTATTACCAACAAAGCTAAACTCCTAATCTTGTTCTAGTACAGCTGGCTCTCTGTATCCCCCAATATCCTGCTTCTCACCCTTCTATCTGTCCAATGTCACAGCTTTCTAGAAACAGGACAGAAATGGTATCAAGGAGATTGAAATCAGAATAGACATGCACCCACTGGGCTGTTTGCTACTGGAGTCTTGGTTGTTTTCTTAGGCCAGGGTTTTTAGAGCATGAATAAACCCAGTCAGCTTCAGCTCTCAAGCAAATTTCAGTACATATTTTTGTTGTTGTGGTGGTTGTTGTTTAATCTCTCCAAAGCCATCCAAAAGCATTACTTGCAGATGGAACTCAGAATTGGATTTCTAGTCCCAGAGGACACTGCTGTTGTTGCTGGAGTCGGGCGAAAGCCCTAGCATGTAACAAGCACATTTGCAGTTAGTATCTATTAATAAATTGATGAAAGCTCACCAGTTAAATGCTGAAGAATGCCACTTAATGCTCTCTTTTGCTTTTAATGGACTGAAACCTGTTAAAATGCTGCTAAATAATAAGGCAAATTTTTCTTGCAGTTAATAGGAGGACAAGAACACACAAGCACAATGGAGTACTTGTAGGCTTTTCACCAATAGCAGCTGGAATGTAGAAAAACCTAGAATCCAGAGTTCAGGGAGCCCCCCAGAAAGGCCAGGGATGGAACACAAGGTGAACTCAGACAGTACTTCTATGATTACTTTATCAACTTTTCTTGAAGCTATTAAATCAGTGGAGCAAAAAACAGAAACATTTGGTCCACAGTCGGAGAAAGCTGGATATAGTAAAGAGAGGATTAAAATGGCACAATAGATGTCTCAGAGCTCTCGTATCAAGGTGCATGCGCTAAAGGGCTCTTCAGGGGGCTCTAATGCAAAGAATGGCTTATTGAGCACAAAAATGAAAGAACTTAGGGAATGGAGTTTTAAAGACTTTCCTCATTCTTTAACTTCCCAGATGGGCTGTTTCCAGCTATTTCGGGATCCATGATGTCAAGCCAATCAGCTGATGCAGTCATGTTAGTGATATTTTGCTTTTGTGACAACTGTCAAGATTCAGCTTCACTAGTTAGCACGGCTCTTCCTTTCCAATGAGGAATATTCCATTATCTGTCCCACGCAATACTAGAGTTTTTTGTTTGTTTTTTACTTCAAAAGGTTCCAGCCCTCTGAAGAAAATAATGAAACTCATGGCTCCAGAAGGTTATGAAGTTCCAGTTTGTGTCAGAATGTGGCCTTAGTGCCAAGGACACCTGACTCTTTTAGTTATGGGAGTCTCCTTCCGACTTCCTTTCCTCCTTATCTGGATTTGGACTCATAAACTTCTCCTAGCCACTTGAAGTTACCCATTCACCTTTTATATATGTCCCTAAATTTCTCTTGTTTCAACCTATGACTCTGGGATTTTAGAACATTATTTTCACCTGATATGAGCTCCTGTTTCCCTTAGCCATCATTATCGATGTGTCCCTGCCATTATTTCCACAATTGCTCCTTAAGCATCCAAATCTTGTTGCCCTACATTATTCTGTTACTGTCTTTCTAGTCCACTGTTGTAGATGGCATTTTCCCAAGATACACATAGCAGCAATTCCCATCTCATATGCTCATCTTACAGAGTGACTTTGTCACTATGCCATCATTAGGTGCAATCATTAGGCAGAACACAGACAAACTTTTATGCCTATCTCTATCTATAGAGTAAGTTGGAACGATCTTGTCATTTTCAAGCTTCGGTCATAAAAGGAAATGCAACCTCAGCCTGGTCAGCTTTCTTAGAACCCGGATGCCACACTGTGAGAAAGTCCTGGCCTTATGGGGAGGTGTTCTGACAGATAAGCTCAGGTGAGGTTCTACCCAACAGCCAGACAATCTAACAGCTAGATATGTGAGGGAGGAAGGCTTCATGATAACTCTAGGGAAAGTTGCCATATGACTGTAACTACACAGAAGATCCTCCCTCAAGCAGCAAATACTAACTACTTCTCTTTTTTTAATTTTCTTTTTATTTATTT
>NW_006921590.1:14388759-14392740 GCF_000298275.1 Orycteropus afer afer | reverse complement strand
GATTTTTCGGTTAATTCTTAGGTCCTACCACCAGTCGCGTATCTCTGAGCCGCCTGTATTGTCCAGTAACTACTTCTTAATCTCAGTCAACCATCAGAATCGTGACGGATAATGTATGATTATTGATTGTTTTTGTTTTGTTTTTTATATTACCAAGTGTTGAGGGGTTTGTTCTCGGAGATTGTTGGAACAATTACAATACAGCTGAATATTTGAAAGCAAATGTGGTCTGCCACCTGTTTTAGTAAATAAAGCTTTATTGGAACAAAGCCATACTTTTATGTTTACATACTGTCAATGGCTACTATCATGCTACACTGTCAGAGTTTAGTAGCTGTGACAGAGACTACATGACGTGCAAAGGCTCAAATATTTACTATTTGATCCTGTATACTTACTATTTGATCCTATATATAAAAAGTTTGCCAAACTCTGGTCTAGATAAATGACACCAGGTATTTACTATTTTGCAACCTAATATATTTTATTCTATTCAGCTATGTAGAATTTAAATGTAATTTCTACACTTAAAGGTATAGCTGCATATGTACACTCATGCATTTGGGGAAAGTTTTCATAAAATTGTAATACAGGGATTCTAAATAGTCATATACTCGTCTGTTGGTTTGTCATGCTGCGGTGGCTTGTGTGTTGCTGTTTGAGACTAGAGGATGCCACCAGTATTTCAAATATCGACAGGGTCACCCATGATCGACAGGTTTCAGCACAGCTTCCAGACTAAGACAGACTCAGAAGAAGGAGTCATCCACAGCTCAGAGTATTGGCCAGTGAAACACTGTCTGATATTTTACTGGAAAACTTGATGAAGAGTCCTGAAATATTATGAGATGCTGTGCAAGAAGATGAGCCCCTCAGGTCAGAAAGCACTCAAAAGACGAGTAGGGAAGAACTGCATCCTCAGAGCAGAGTCCACCTTACTGATGGATGGAGTAAAGCTTTCAGGACCTCCATTTGCTGATGTGGCATGACTCAAAATGGGAAGAAACAGCTGCAAACAACCAATAATAATTGGAACATGGAATGTATGAAGTATGAATCTAGGAAAATTGGAAGTTGTCAAAAATGAAATGGAATGCATAAAAATCAAAATCCTAGGCATTGGTGAACTGAAATGGACTGGCTTTGGCCATTTTGCATAAGACAACCATATAATCCACTATGCTGGGAATGACAAATTGAAGAGGAAGGGCTTGCCAATCATTGATGCAAAAAATGTTGCAAGATCTATCCTAAAGTACAATGCTGTCAGTGATAGGATAATTCCCATGTGCCTACAAGAAAGATTAGTTTTATTACCCTTAATCAATTTTATATACCAAGCACCAACATCAAGGACAATTGAAGCTTCTGCTGTCTGAAATTGACCAAACATGCAATCAAGATTTATTGATTATCACTGGTGATTAGAATGCAAAAGTTAGAAATAAAGAAGGATCACTGGTAGTTGGAAAATATGGCCATGATGATAGAAATGACAGCAGAGATCACATATGGCCTTGATGATAGAAATGAGAGCAGAATTTTACAAGACCAATGACTTATTCATTGCAAATACCTTTTTTTCAACAATATAAATGGCAGCTTTACATGTGGACCTTGCCAGCTGGAACACACAGGAATCAGCTCAACTACATCTGTGGAAGCAGGCAATGGAGAAGTTCAGTATCTTCAGCCAAAACAAAGCCAGGAGCTGATGGTGGAACAGACCATCAATGGCTCATATGCAAGTTAAAGCTGAGGACAATTAAAACAAATCCATGAGAGCCAAAATATGACATTGATTATATCCTTACTGAATTTAGAGAACAAATGAAGAACTGATTTGATGCACTGAACACCAATGACTGAAAACCAGAGGGTTTGTGGGATGACATCAAGAACATCATCCATGAAGAAAGCAGAAGGTCATTAAAAAGACAGGAAAGGAAGAAAAGACCAAAATGGCTGTCAGAAAAGACTCTGAAACTTGCCCTTGAGTGGAGAGTAGCTAAAAGCAAATGGAAGAAATGGCAAGATAAAAGAGCTGAACAGAAGAATTCAAAGAGCAGCTCAAGAAGACAGAGTCAATTATTATACTGAAATGTGCAAAGACCTGGAGTTAGAAAACCAAAATGGAAGAACACAATTGGCATTTCTCAAGGTGAAAGAACTGAAGAAGAAAAAATTTAAGCCTCGAGTTGCAGTATGGAAAGATTTTATGGGCAAAATATTGAATGATGCAGGAAACATCCAAAGAATATGGAATTAACACACAGTCATTTTAGCAAAAAGAACTGGTCTATGTCGATCTATTTTAGGAGATGACATGTGATCAAGAACTGATGACACTGAAGGGATTGGTGAAAAACAGGCTCCAGAAATTGACAGAATATCCACTGAGATGTTTAATTGGGACTTTAAAAGGGAAGGCCCTCAACAAGATGGATTGACACAGTGGCTGCAATGATGGGCTTAGGTATAGCAAGGATCATGAGAATGGCACAGGACTGGGCAGTATTTTGTTCTGTTGTACATAAGGTCACTATGAGTCAGAGACAACTAAATGGCACCTAACAACAACAGCAACATTGAACTACTTTGTAATACAAATCAAAAACATTAACCAGTGTTCTTCAGAATTTGAATTTGCAACCAAGCAAATATGAGGTTTTCCCAAAGACAGGATGAAATCAAGTCAGTATTTTAATTATCATAATTGCTTTCAGATTCATCATTATTGTGCTACTTCAGTTTCTAATGACAGTTAAGAACATTTTTAAAAGCTCTATTGAACCAGATTGACAATTTCTCCAACTTTATGTTGTGACATTAGTTAGGGGCTAAATTTGGAGACAGAAGGCCTATTTAATGCCATTAGGTAGAAGTGTGTGCCACTCTACTGCCAACACTGCCTGTTCTCTCATTTTCTTGCTCTATGACTGCCTATCTAAGTCTGTAGACTCCTTTGACAATATTTTATACTATGCGATTGTTCATATCCACCACCCTCAGACTAACAGTTGATGCTTGGTCAATCTGCAAGGTGAAGGTCAAGATGTAAAATGTGTGTAGCAGGAATGATATTGACCCATCTGTGAGTTTATGTCACTCTTTTGTCCAGCTTTTTGTCTTCTTGCTAGCTCTCTAGAATTAAACAAAGTCAGGGTTGGGAAGGGAGGGATAATGCATTTCTTTCATGTTGACTGTAAAGAAGATGAATTTGTGGAAAAGAAAATAAGCTTTCCCAGCCTTCACTGAAATTGTCAGAGATATGAGTATCTGACTCATCAACTGTAGGCTGCTTATTTCCCCACTTATCTACTCATTCATTCATCCTTACTCATCTACGAGTGTTTTTGCAATATTAATATACTGGTGAAAAGGAAGATGTAGAATATAAATTTTACCTCAAGTTGTCTTCCGTCTAGTTGGGAAAACAAGACACTAACATAGTATATAATCTAGAGTAGGAATTGTTTTTTCAGGAGAAAATAGCAGGTATGGACATGAAGCACAAGAACAATTAAAATGCCCTTTTCATATGAGGAAAGCAGCTCAGTGGGCACAAGAGGTAAGACATTTGGCTACTAACCACAAGGTGAGTGATTTGAACACACCAAATGCCCCACCAGAGAAAGATGAGACAGTCTGCATCTATAAAGATTTACAACCTTGGAAACCTTATGAGGCAGTTCTACTCTGTCCTGTGGAGTCACTATGCGTCAGAATCTATTTGAAGGCAGTAGGTTTGGGTTTTCATTTGAGGGGAGGTGGAAAGGGAGATAGTTATTTTTACTCAATATCTATATGTTAAACTAAAGGAGCTTTGGTAGTGTAGTGCCTAAAGCATTTGACTGCTAACCAGAGTTGGCAGTTTAAACCCACTAGCCACTGGTAGCATAGTGGCTAAAGCACTTGACTGCTAACCAGAAGGCTGGCGGTTCAAACCCACCAGCCACTCCTCGGAAGGAAGGTTGGGCA
>NW_006921590.1:14376282-14384474 GCF_000298275.1 Orycteropus afer afer | reverse complement strand
GGCTGACTGCTCTTCTCTCTGGCTTCCTGGTTTTAATCCCCTTTCTCCTGCTCTTCCTGCTTGCTACTTCGGGCGTCCCTGAGTTGTCTCTCCTCACCTATAAGCCTGGGGCTGACTGCTCTTCTATCCAGGTTCCTGGCTTTTTTTCCCCTTTCTCTTGCTCTTCCGGCCTGCTACTCTGGGCGGGCCTGAGTTGCCTCTCCTCACCTAATCCCTTCAGCTGACTGCTCTTCTCCCTGGCTTCCTGGTTTTAATCCCCTTTTCTCCTGCTCTTCCCGCTTGCTACTTCGGAAGTCCCTGAGTTGTCTCTCCTTACCTGTAAGCCTGGGGCTGACTGCTCTTCTCTCCGGGCTCCTGGCTTTTTATCATTTATTTAGTTCTATGTTAGAGCCTGTGAAAAGCATAGGCTTGAAATAATAGAAAAGTACTAACCTTGTAATTAAACATTCTTCTCAATTTTCAGGTAAAGAAACCAAGCTCTGTGTTAAGTAACTTATCCAATATCAACAAATTTTAAGATGAAGAAAGGTGCCTGGATGGCTCACAAGGTTTGAGACAGGCCTGGTAATCTGCTTCAGCAAAGATTACAGCCAAGAAAACCACAGACCATCTGTGCTCTGTAACAGATAAGGTATCTTCAAACTCACAAACCAACAACAACTAGAAACTAAAATCAAATTTTAAGAGGAAGAGCTAGCTTTTGAACCAAGTTCTAATTTCTCCCAAGGCCACTTCTCTTTGGCCTTACTATTTCCTGTTAGGCAGCAAAACATTTTATCCTCCCATAATCCTTGTCAACACTAGCCCTGATTCTGGTTGCTAACTGAGATCACCATGTCTGTTAGGTTACTTAGGATAGTTTCTCATATTTAGCAAAGCACTGTAACACCTCTAAGGATATTGCTGTCAGTACTTACCTCTACATATCAGACCTTGGACCTGTTAAGAGTTTCTAACATGTTTATCTGCTTCTCACACCTTTACTGTGTTTTCACCTGTGTATAAACTGGCAGGAGAAGTTAAGTTCAAGAGCCAAAACATTTTGTTGGTTCACATCTTGTTAATGGAAATCATTCTATTTCTATTATTTTGCCTAACAGAAAAGCTTTGTGTGTTATTATTGGAAAGTAGCATCTTTGATTTAGCTGTATAAAATTTATAGTAGATAATTTAGGAGGTGCCCACGTAACCATTTCAACCTTGGTTTTTCTCTTTATGTTTGATAATTTCTTAGTGCTATCTAGAAAATGAAAATATTCCACGGAAAAACAAAACTCAGGTCTAAAATACTAGACTAAAAGACTGATTTTTTTTTTTTGTTGTTGTTTTTTCAAATAGCCAATTTTTTTTTTTTTCTAATATAAATACACAAGATTATCAAATGAATACAAGATACAAGATTACATACATCCTCTGGAACGGATTGGAGTCTCCCAGAACTTACATCATCACCTAGTACTTGGCATTCTAGAAAAATGCATTAATTTTTTTAGGCACCTAAGGTAATATTTAGTGCAGTAATTTGGCTCATAACTCATAAATGCATGCCTCCTTCTAAGTTACTACGACATTTTTGCTCCATATCTGTTGTTGTTCACTGCTGTCAAGTCAGTTCTGACTTAAGATGTTCCCATGTGTACAGAGTAAAGCTGCTCCATAGGGTTTTCAAGGCCATGACTTTTCAGAAACAGATCACCAGCCCTGTCTTCTTAGGTGTCTGTGGGTGGTTTAGCACCAGCAATTATTATTATTATTATTATTGTTCAGAATAATTTATTTCTTGAAAATTGAGCAGAGATATTATACCTATACTTTATCATTTAATTTGGTTGGTTCGTGGGTTCAGTGTTTTCTTTTTTTAAAATTTTTATTGTGATTTGGGTGGAAGTTTACAGAGAAAATTCATTTTCCACACAGCAGTTCACATACACTGTGTCTCATGACATTGACTACAATTTCCCACAATTCAACAGCTCTCTTCCCACTTCCTCCCCTTAGTTACCTTTTCTTTGTGTCCTTCCCTCCTATGCACTCCGCCCCCCCCCAGCTGTCTCCCTGTGCATACACAGGCCTTCTATTCTCCCATATTGATCTCTCTAAGGAGTGTAGCTACCTAATGTAAATGTTCAGCTTGTCTTTTGTTTGGCTGGACGTCACAGTGTTGTTGTTATGTGCCGTCGAGTCAGCCCTGACTCATAGTGACCCCTCCTTGGGTTTCCGAGGCAGTATCACTACGGAAGTAGGATTGCCCAACCTTCCAACCTTCCTTTCGAGGAGTGGCTGGTGGGTTTGAACCGCCAGCCTTCTGGTTAGCAATCAAGTGCCTTAGGCACTATGCTACCAGAGCTCCTGGATGTCACAGTTGTTGTTGTTGTTGTTGTTATGTGCCGTCGAGTCGGCCCCAACTCATAGCGACCCCTCCTTGGGTTTCCAAGGCAGTATCACTACGGAAGTAGGATTGCCCAACCTTCCTTCCGAGGAGTGGCTGGTGAGTTTGAACCGCCAGCCTTCTGGTTAGCAGTCAAGTGCTTTAGCCACTATGCTACCAGAGCTCACAGTAGTGGATTCAATTCCAGACTTGAAGGGCAGGTAGGGGCCACAGTCTCAGGGGTTCCACCAGGCTCTATCAGACCAGCAAATCTGGTTTTTTTTTTTTTTAATGATTTTCAGTTTTGTCCACATTGTTCTTCCACTCTATCCAGGATCTCCTACATAGATCCCCCTCTGAATAGCTGACAGTGGTAGCTGGCCACCATTTAGTTCTTAGAACCAGTAACCTTTTGACCAATAGTTGAACACTTAGCAATTTGCGCCACCTACAGACTCCACTCAATATATAGTGATAATTAAAAATAGGATAAAACAGTCTAAAATTTCAAGGTCATAAAAAGTTTCTTCTACAAAGTCTACAATCTCTTAAATAGGAAAAATTATGTAATTTACACATATATAGAGAGATTTGCACAATTTTAATATATGCTCATATAAAGTATTGCATTAATCCTCATCTAAAAAATTGTAAAGAAGTTATTTCTAAGTGATTGATATCTCTCATTTAAAAGGCTAGGAAGCAAATGCTCTGAATGTCTTTTTGTTTTGCTCATTATTATGAATGTCAGAGATGGGAAAGAAAGCTTAGTTATTTGTGATGATGGTGTAGTTCAATGTAGTTGAGTTTAATTAATGAAATGTATTGACTTTTTCACTCAAATTGCTACTGCACATTTTGGGATGTGTTAGCTTTAATTGTTGAAATAATTCTTATCATGATCTACCTAATAAGAAAAATACATTATTATTTATTGATATTTTTAATGTAAAACTATGCTAGTCTCTGGAATAAATATTTATTATTTATAAATATATGCTCCATCTGCAAGCTTATAATTAATTTCATGGAGTTGAAAAACAGCAAGCTATACAATTATAAGAGGTGTTAGGGCAGAATTTACACAGAATCCTGGGAGTAGTTGGATGTATTTGTATGTAATTGCATGCACATATGCATCAGCATACAACATGGATGAGGTGAAATATAGGGGGAATTTTTCCAGGCAAAAGAATGCCTGCACCTTGTTTTAAAACCGTAAGTGATTTTGGAGCCGGAGTTAAGTCAGCACAAGGACGACTAACAGAAATTGTGGAGAAATGCTAGATCATCGAGAGGTTTGAAACCATGTTTATGAGTTTGGAATTCATAAAGGGTAAGTGAAAGTGTAATTTTCGTTCAAGTATGTCATTGAGGTAACTTTTTATCCAAGTACATGATTAATTTAGGCTTTTACAAAGAACTCGGTAGCAGCCTCATCTTTCCTGACTACATGGAATGTGCTGCTAACCGGGATTCATTTCACATTTCATGTCTATGACTATTAGATATAAACCTCTTCACTTTTCCATTTTGGAGACAAAGTTTTCTAATGGTCCACGTTTTCACAGGTGCTCATTTGACATTCTGTCATATTTGATCATTGTTCATTTAATTATACTTAAGACTCTTAACTTGAAAATTCATAACTTTGCAGTGAAAATAATTCCGTATTATTTAAGTTTATGTCTGGTCAATTGCTAAGGATGGTATGAAAATGGGAGGAATCCTATGTGAATTAAAAAAACACACACAGAGCGACACAGATGTTTCCACATGTGTGGCATCTGTAGAAAAAGCCACTGGGACATTTAATTTAATTTTTGAAAATTCATCCAGATGTTTGTTATTTCATAGATACTGGTAGGGTGGTTTAGCTTATCATTTATTTCATAGATTTGATATTTCTGGAAAAGAGATTTGATATTTCTGGAAAAGACAGAAAAAGTCACGTATACACAGTACATGTACATATAATAATGTGCATGCACAGGTAAGAAACCCAGCTGCTTTCCGACTATAATATAGAATTACACTCTAGCATGTTAATTTATTATCAATTCACCTCTATCTTGTACACCATTCACTAGCACACTAACAAAGCTGATGACCTGTCCTTTAAAGAGTTTATGTACTCATTGCTTTACTCATTCATTATGTTGAGGAAGACAACATGTTCCTGTCAAGATGAAGAATTCATTACAAAATTTTTCTGTGATTCAAGGAGTGGTTTGATGTAATGTATCTAGGTCAAAGGGAGCCCTAGGGGCACAGTGATTAAGTGCTCATCAGATAATCTGCAGTTTGAACCCACCAGCCACTCCATGGGAGAAGGATGTAGCAGTCTATTTCCATAAAGATTTTAAACCAAACACTCACTGCCTTTGAGTTGAATCTAACTCATAGAGACCCCTCCTTGGGTTTCTGAGGCATTATCTCTATGGAAGTAGATCACCATATCTTCCTTCCAAGGAATGGCTGGCTGGTGGGTTTGAACCACCAGACGTCTGGTTAGCAGTTCAATACCTTAGGCACTATGCCACTAGAGCTCCTCCATGAGAATTTAGAGCCTTAGAAATCTGATAGGGCAGTTCTACTCTGTCCTATAGGGTTGCTCTGAGTTGGAGTTGACTCAATGGCAGGGGGTATCTAAATAAAAACTTTCATCAGACTAATGGAACCAGCAAACACTACTCATTTAGACTACTTCATACACAAAAGAAAAACAAGATAGAATATTTTTGTTACTCCTACCTTACCCCTAGGGAGCTCTGGTAGTATAGTGCCTAAGATACTTTACTAACCAGAAGGCTGGCAGTTCAAACCCACCAACCACTCCTCAGAAGGAAGGTCGGGCAATCTACTTCCATAGTGATACCGCCTTAGAAACCCAAGGAGGGGTCGCTATGGGTTGGGTCTAACTTGATGGCATATAACACCACCAACAACCACCACCTTACCCCTTATGTACAATTTGTCACCACAGGTTCATATACAAAGATACTGGAACCATAGTATTCAAATAAATGTTCCCTATTTCTCCTTCTTCGGAATTTCCCTTTGCTTTCTTAATCTTTCTACAAATCTGCTACCAGCAGCACACTCTGCTGGCACTTATCACACATCTTTAGAAAAGAACACTTGATAAAGTCTCTTTCTTTAACCAATCTGAAGTGTGTCTTAAGCCAGTGCTAAGAAAAGAAAAAGTACTTTAGGCACCAATGGCCTCACAATGGGGTTTTAAGGACTATGACAAGATGCCTGCAGAGGGGTCCTTTATCATGGTAACTGTCCCAGGGAGGCTTTGTTTGTGAAAAAGAATGAGAAAAGAAAAATCCCAGGAGGTACACAATTTCAAACATGCCTAGAAAGGTATTTGTAAACCACTGCACCAGATCTCTAAGTGGTGGTGGCAATATCCCTTTTCAAAACACTTCAGTTGGTCTCTGAAACTTTTACACAGCTATAGATTCATATACCTAAAAAGCCTTTGTTTTAATTTTTAAAGAAAATGTGCATTGCAGATTATGTAGCCCTGGTATAGTTATATAGTCCAGGGAGAAAATATTAAAGAAAGAATAATACATAAAAATGAATATGAGTGTATATTATATGTACTCTGGTAGCATAGTGCCTAAGGCACTTGACTGCTAACCAGAAGGCTGGCGGTTCAAACCCACCAGCCACTTCTCAGAAGGCAGGTTGGGCAATCTACTTCCATAGTGACACCACCTCGGAAAGCCAAGGAGGGGTTGATATATGTCAGGTCCGACTCAATGGCACATAAAAAAACGACAGCGACTTCATTATAGAGTAGTTAAAGTGAATGGAAGAAATGATGAACTAAAAGAGCTGAACAGAAGATTTCTGTGGGTGGCTCAAGAAGACAAAGTATTATAAGAAAATGTGCAAAGTCCTAGAGTTAGAAATCCCCCAAAAAAGAGAAGAACATACTCAGCATTTCTCAAGGAAAAATAATTGAAGAAAAAAATTCAAACCTCAAGTTGCAATACTGAAAGATTCTGTGGGCAAAATATTAAAAGGCATAGGAAGCACCAAAAGAAGACGGAAGGAATACACAGTCAGTGTACCAAAAAGAATTAGTCAACATTCAACGATTTCAAGATATAGCATAAGATGAAGAACCGATGTTATTGAAGGAAGAAGTCCAAGATCACTGAAGGCATTAGCAAAAAAAAAAAAAAAGACTCCAGGAAATGATGGAACAGCAGTTGAGATCTTCAAAAAATACATGGAACTCTGGAAGCGCTCACTTATCTAAGCCAAGAAAATTGGAAGATAGCTACCTGGCCCACCAACTGGAAGAGATTCAGATTTATGCCCATTCCAGAGGAAGACAATCCAATGCGATGCAGACATTATTGAACAATCTCATTAATATTGCATGCAAATAAAAATTTGAAAATAATTCAAAAATAGCAGAAGCAGTACATTCATAAGGAACTGCCAGAAATTTGAGCCAAATTCAAAAGAGGATGTGAAACAATGGGTATCATTACTGATGTCAGATGGATTTTGGCTGAAAGCAGAGAATACCAGAATGATGTTTGCTTACCTGTGTTTTATTGACTACACAAAAGCATTTGACTGTGTGGATCATAATAAATTATGGATAACAGTAGGAAGAATGGGAATTCCACAGCACTTAATTGTGCTCATAAAGAACCTACATATAAACAAAGAGGCAGTCTTTCAAACAGAACAAGGGGAGACTATGTGTTTTAAGATTAGGAAAAGTGTGTGTCAGGGTACATCTTATCACCATACTTATTCAATCTGTATGCTGAACAAATGGTCCAAGAAGCTGGACTATAAGAAGAATGTGGCATCAGGATTGGAGGAAGCCTCATTCAACAACCTGTGATAGGCAGATGACACAACTTGCTTGCTGAAAGTGAAGATGCCTTGAAGCACTTATTACTGAAGATCAAAGATTTCACCCTGCAGTGTGGATTATATCTCTACATTAAAAAAAAAAAAAAAAAAGAATCCTCACAACCAGATCATTAAACAACATCATGATAAATGGAGAAAAGACTGAAGTTGTCAAGGATTTCACTTTACTTGGATCTACAATCAACATTCATGAAATGAGTAGTCAAGAAAGCAAAGGACATATTGCATTGACCAAATCTGATGCAAAAGACCTCTTTAAAGTCTTAAAACCCAACGATGTCACTTTGAAGACTAAGGTATGCATACATGTCTCAAGTCATGGCATTTTCAAAGTATATTGCCCAATCTTCCTTCCAAGGAGTGGCTGGTGGGTTTGAACCTCCAGCCTTCTGGTTAGCAGTCAAATGCCTTAGGCACTATGCTACCAGAGCTCCCATTTGGCATATGCATGTGAAATGTGGACAGTGAATAAGGAAGAACAAAGAATTGATCCATTTGAATTAGGGGATTGGTGAAGAATATGGAATATGCCCTCATCTATCAGAAGACCAAACAAATGTGTCTTGGAAGAAGGACAGCCAGAAAGCTCCTTAGAAGTGAGGCTGGTGAGCCTTCATTTCATGTACTTTGGACGTGTTATCAGGAGGGACCAGTCCCTAAAGAGGACATCATGGTTAGGAAAGTGGAGATTCAATGACAAAGAGGAAGCCCCTCAATGACATTGATTGACACAGTGGCTACAACAATGGGCTCAGGCATACGACTATGAGGTTCATGCTGGACAGAGCAGTACTGTTGTTCTGTTGTATGTAGGGGTGCTATGTGTAGGAACTGACTCACAGCACCTCACTCTTTCTCTCTCTCTCTCTCTCTCTCTATATATATATATTTATATATATACATATAT
>NW_006921590.1:14373300-14376182 GCF_000298275.1 Orycteropus afer afer | reverse complement strand
TTGGCAAAGTGGAGGGATGGAAAAAAAAGGGGAGGGCCCTCAATGAGATGGATTGACACAGTGGCAGCAATGATGGGCTCAGGTATAGCTAAGACTGTGAAGCTGACACAGGAGCGAGAGCAGTGTTTCGTTCTGTTGTACATGTTGTTGTTGTTATTTACCGTTGAGTCGAACCCGACACACAGCAACCCCTCCTTGGGTTTCTGAGGCGGTATCACTACGGAAGTAGATCGCCCAACCTTCCTTCTGAGGAGTGGCTGGTGGGTTTGAATCGCCAGCCTTCTGGTTAGCAGTCAAGTGCCTTAGGCACTATGCATGGGGTTGCCATAAGTTGGTGCTAACTCAACGACACCCGAGAACAACAATGTGTGTGTGTATATATATGTGTGTGTATATATATATATGTGTGTGTGTGTATACATATATATATATGTATACACACACACACACACACACATATACGGGAGCTCTGGTAGCATAGTGGCTAAGGTACTTGACTGCTAACCAGAAGGCTGGTGGTTCAAACCCACCAGCCACTCCTCGGAAGGAAGATAGGGCAATCTACTTCTGTAGTAATACTGCCTCAGAAACCCAAGGAAGGGTCGCTATGGGTCGGGTCCAACTCGACGGCACATAACAACAACAACAACAATATATATATACACATATATACACACACACACACACTTTGCCAAATATACAAATATATATGAGATACACAGCTTTCTGAAATCAAGAACCCTGACACATTTCATCATAGTTTTTAATAGTTGGAACATTTGTTTGAACCCTAGGTCAAGAAAAGTAAACTTTTCCAACCTTCTTAAATATGTTGTTATGTGCTGTTGAACCGGACCCAATTCATAGTGACCCCTCCTTGGGTTTCCCAGGCAGTATCACTACAGAAGTAGATTGCCCCATCTTCCTTCCAAGGAGTGGCTGGTGGGTTTGAACCGCCAGCCTTCTGGTTAGCAGTCAGGTGCCTTAGACACTATGCTACCAGAACTCTCTTCTTAAATATAGCAACAGTTAATTCTTCTTTGTCCTTCACTGAAAAAGAATTGTCTGTTTTCTAAATGACATTTGAGTTGGTTTTCCCTTAAAATGATTCTTCTACCACATGTATCTTCAACAGATCATTGTTATTCTTTGGCTTCCATCTAAGTAAAAGGAGAAGAGATGCTTTGCCTTGCATTGGGCTTGATGCTGACATCTGGCTGGGGAGATCAACTTGCAGGAGAGACAACAAGTCAGATGCTGTGACCTTACAATTGCCTAATTCCCATGAGGCTTCATTTACTGGTATATTTCTTTCTTTCTTTTTTCCAGTCACTGGCCAGCTTTAGTCACTGGTATCTTCCTTTCCATTAGTAAAGTCCTTTTATCACTCTAAGTCCCTGAACAAATAATATAAATCTTAAGAGTTAGTTATTATTCAAGGGAAAATAAATGACTCTTTTGCATTCAGAGACCTTCTCAAGAAAAAGTCAAAGTTATTTCACTTTTGGAACCTTTGAGTCAGATGAGTAGAATATCCGTGGATTACCATTTTTAATTAAAAAAAAAAAGAGGGATAAAAAGAAGACTGAGTCATAAAAATGAAAAGTACAATTTTAAATTATATTTTAGTAGCTTTCTTTGATGAATGTATTTGTAATGCACTGATACTGCTAAAGAGGATTATGTAATAGAACCAAGGAGAAATGTTCTCAGACCTTACCAATTAGATGACTAAAATAAATCCATACACTCAATAGGCTAATTAAGTCCTGATTGATAGTTACTGAAGGACCATTAGAAATGTCAAGTGTTCTTTATCTGTGCAACTAGAGAATCTTAACACAACTTTAACAGTTCAACTTGATGACCTTTATTAAAACTTGCAACTATGAAATCCAATGAGAAATACCATAGAATTTCTTGGATTAACAATAACAGTGGGTCTTTCATGAAATCATTTATAAACATACATAGATATCTGAAGCTTTCCAAGCTTCAATTCAGAAACAAAAATCCAAAACTGATTGTTTTCATTTTTATAACCACTTACTTATTATCTTTTATATAAAAAGTACTCTGTAAAGAAGAATGAGTGATGATGTGTGAACTCTCTCAAGGAGTAGGTCACACAGCACTGGAAAGAAGGTAAAGACATATAAAGATCATATCCTAAGAAGATTATGATAAAAGCAGGTAGAAATCTGGGGAGATGGTCAAGATGACAACTTTTCTTTTTTGAACCTGTTATTTAGAGGTACAGGTAAATCATCTGTGTGAGTAATCAATATACCATTGATTAGCTGGCTTGGACATAGGAGAAGGATGTTGTTGTTGTTATGTGCCGTCAAGTCATCTCTGACTCATAGTGACCTTAGGTACAACAGAATGAAACCCTGCCTGGTCCTGCACCAGCCTCATGATACCTACTATACCTGATCTCGTTGCTGCAGCCACTGTGTCAATTCATCTTGTTGAGGGCCCTCCCCTCTTTCATAGACTTTTTACTTTACCAAGCATGACATCTTTCTCCAGAATATGGTCCTACAATGTGACCAAAGTAGGCAAAGTAGGTGAGACAAAGTCTGGCCATCTTCACTTCCAAGAAGCATTCCAGCTATACTTCTTCCAGGACAGTAGCTTTCTCTAATGAATATATTTGTAATGCACTGATACTGCTGAAGAAGAGGATGGAGCTAAACAAAGTGGAATGTTGAGACACATAAGCACAAGTTGTAGTTGAAGCTGTGGGTGGACTATTGTATTATTGCTCACCAATATTTTGCTCCCAGTGACATTTCAACTTGGCTGTTGTGTTGTTATGTGCTGTCGAGTCGGACCTGACTCACAGACCCCTCCTTGGGTTGCCGAGGCAGTATCACTAC
>NW_006921590.1:14345507-14373200 GCF_000298275.1 Orycteropus afer afer | reverse complement strand
AAAGAGATGGCCCAGCTACCTGGCAGGGAGCGGCTGATGGGCTTGAACCACTAGCCCTGGGTGTGGCAGCTGACTGCCCAAGGCCCTGAGGCCATGCCACTATTCACAGTCACTTGGCAGATATTATGTAATCATCCTCCATTTTGTGATCTGATATGAGCAACGAGTCAGTTGAAAGCAGAGTTTCCTTGGGGATGTGGGCTGTATCCAAAATATATGAATGTTCTGGCAAAGCTCACTCTCTTCTTGACTCTACATCTGACCATCATCCTTTGACCTCTGGTTCTTAGGATGTGAGCCAGGAGGCTTCTATCTGACCTGAGGATTTTGAGCTCATCAGTTCCCCCAACCACAATAAGTCAGCAGAACTCTCTAGTATCATACCGTGCCCAAATATTTGGGATTTGCCATTCTCCAAAATTATGTAAGCCAGTTCCTTGAAATCAATCAATCTTTCTCTCTCTCTCTCTTCATAGATAGATAGATATAAATACACTTCAGTGGTTCTGCTCCTCTAGAGAGCCCCTTCTAAGTCACTCTCCCCTCCTGCAAGGGGAATTATTCTTCCCTGCACCATTATGTTCAAATATGGCCATGTGACTTGGCAATAAAATATAAAAGGAATAATATGTGTCACTTCCACTAAAAAGCTGTAAGAGCCTGTTGAATCATAACTCTGATTTTCCTCTACCATAAGAATTGCTAATGTCCAGGTAGTGGTTGCTTCATCAGCCTGGGTCCCTGAGTTAATTAACATAGAGAACAGCCACATCTGTTATGTAGCATAAGCAAGAAATATTTAGTTGGTATAAAAGCCACTAGGTATTTGGAAATTGTTTATTACTGCAGTATCATCTAGCCTAAATTGACTGATACACCTGGGAATGAATGAGATTCTCCAAAAAAGAAAAAGCAAAGAAAGATCAGAGGATGATCTAGCACAGGACATAATTGGACAATTCTGAATTTTCATTTCATTTAATGAGGGGAAAAAAGCCATTTGCCAGTCTATTTTGAAGATAATTTCTTAATTTCCATCATTTTTTAGTGTGGTAAAATATGTATAATAAAATTTGCCATTTTAACCATTTTTAAGTGTACAGTTCAGAAGCATTAATTACAATCAGTGTTGTGCAACCATCACCATTATCTGTTTTCCAAAAATTTTTTATTTTCCTGAATAGAAACTCTGTAATCATGTATAGCTACCTCGTCATCTCTCACCCCAGCCCCTGGTAATCTGTCATCTACTTTCTGTATCTATGAATCTATGAATTTTTCTATCATACATATTTCATATATGTGTAATCATACAATATTTGTCCTTTTGTATCTGGTTTATTTTACTTGGCATAATATTTTCAAGGTCCATCATGTTGCACCATGTACCAGAACTTCATTTCTCTTTATGGCTCCATTGTAAGTATATAGGGAGTTTTGGTGGCATAGTGGGTAATGGCATTTGGTACTAACCAGAAGTTAGTGGTTCAAATCCACCAGCTGCTCCACAGGAGGAAAATGAGGCAATCTAATTCTGGGGCAATCTACTTCCGTAGTGATACTGTCTCAGAAACCCAAGGAGGGGGTCACTCACTATGAGTCGGGTCCAACTTGATGGCAGTTAACAACAATTCCATAAAGATTTACAGTCTTGGAAACCCCACAGGGTTCACTATGAGTTGGAATCGACTCCATGGTAGTGGGTTTGGTTTTGGGTTTCTATATATGCTACATTTTGTTTATCCACTTAATCTGTTGATGGATGCCTGAGTTGTTTCCACCTTTTTGTGGAATAATAATGCTATACTATCATTACTTTTTTCATGTGAAATACTTGCATAAAAAAATCACTAGATCAGATAAAGTTATTTTTGCCATCTTTGGAAATGCTATGGAATATTCCATATTGAAAAGTAACTACAGCATTTTCCATAATGTTTTCCCACTAAAACAGAATTCGACAAAACCAAAAAAAACAACCAAGCAAATGATAAGTTCTTAAAATATTTTGCAATTTAAACTTTGCAAGGATAATATATGTGCATGTATTAAAGAACTTTAAAAGTACAGATGAGAATGCAGGGAGTGAGATTCTGTCACACCCTGTTGTTGAAAGTATAAATACGAAAACTCCTTTTGGAAGGCAATTTGGTAAAACAATTAAAAAAGCACATATCCTCTTCCCTCAGTAATGCTACTTCTAAAAATTTATTGTGTAAGATAATACTCCTACAGGTGCAAATGCATAATGATTTGTGTTTCTTGTGGCACAAAATTGCAAAAGACCTGTTTGAGCTTTAAAAGGGAATGGATTCAATTATAGCCCACTCGTACAATGGAACCTACACAGCCATTGAAAAGAATGCGGTTGATCGGTATACGCATAACAGGGTGAATAGTTCAGTCCCAAGTCTATAAAAACAGTACATACTGTTCACCACCCAGCATATAGACAGAAGAAGTAACAACAACAAAATATCCCAAGGCCATAAAGCTAGTGAATAGGAGTTTACCCTGTAGGTAATTTTAGATCAGTGTTATACCAAGATGGCAAATAAAACTATGTAATACTGATGTAGGAGTTTTAGAGAAACTGACTGCCAAAATTGCCTCTGTAACAAGTAGGGTTGCGAGTAAGGTTTTTTTTTTTTTTTTTTTTGGCTTGTATTTCAGAGTCTCAGGGTAACCCCTGAATAAATGTTATAACTCAAGTCCACACAACTTCTTGCCCTTTTCACTATTGTTACCCTAACCCTTTTATTTTTCTTTGGGTTTTCATCTACCTAATCATCACATACTTAATATTTTTTCAAAGCAACCAATTATTTTTCCCCATATAATTGGGTTATTTTTATTACGAAATGATTAGGTAAAATTACTCAGATGTGATTGAATATGTCCATATACTTTTCACATGAATAAATCCAAATATCATGAAACATTCTTGTGCATTCACAGCAGAGGGCTTATGATTTTTGATTACTAAAAAAATAAAATTTGATTCGAGAGTTATCACTTTTGTCTTCTACCCCTAAGTATTTACTGCTCTAGAAAACCAGCTGAGACTCATCTTATATTCAGAGTTAAAAGGAATTATTGTTGCTGTTAGGTGCCATTGAGTTGTCTCTGATTCACTGAGGCTTTATGTACAAAAGAATGAAACACTGCCCATCCGCACAGTCCTTGCTATGCTTAAACCTATTGTTGCAACTTCTGTATCAATCCATCTTGTTGAGGGTCTTCCCCTTCTTCTTTGACCCTCCACTATACCAAGCAGGATATCCTTTGCCTGGGACTAGTCCTTACTGACAACATGGCCAAAGCGAGCAGTAATAAAAAGGACAAGTTATCATTTAAAGAAAACTCAATTTTGTCAGCATAGGTATCTTGGTTTATATTGCAATTCAAATGATATGAAGGTCTATGATATGGATGGAGCTATTTCTCATAGGAGGTCTTCTGGAAATTGTAGTCCAAGGACAGAATTCACTTGAAACTTCTGCTGAGTGTGGTTGGATTCTTACTGTCTCTGAACCTGTATGACTCCCCCGCCCGCCCCAGGTATAAGTACTCATAAATTAGGAAAGCAATATCCTTCTTGGTGTCCATTGACTGCCTTCCTTTGGCTTTAGGGTATTTGTACTAGTTTTACAAAGGTTATCTCCTCCACTCCTCTGGAATTTTCTCTCGGGTCAGCTTGGAAGGTGTAGCTCTCAAGATCATTTCAACCACTTAGGGAAGCTCTGACATCTCTGCTTTCAGCCTGTTTATTTCTGTGGAGGTTCTGTCCATAGCCCAGTCCAGAACTATTTCTCATTCTGCTTCAACAGAGAAAACTGCTTTACAGTCTAATATCTAAGTTGAAAGACAGAGGTATGTGTTTCCAACTAATTTGCATAACAGAGACAACACATTTGGGTGGCTTTTTTTAACCCAAGTTATCAATTCTATCCACCATGTGTGTATACACACATATATGTGTGCATCTATATATAAATATTTAAATGATGTGTCCAGTGGTGGTTGCTATTCAGAAGCAACTCAATGGCAGTGAGCTTTGGTTTTGGATCCTCAAAGTCACAGGGATATTTGCATTTTTAAAGAGGATTCAAAGTAATCCAAATAACTACTATTGATAAAAACATATGAGGTTAGGGGCAGACAAAAAATGTAATTCTAACCCTTACATCAAACCTGTCTCTCTACCTACAGTCTTATTTGCAACAGATAGCTTTATTTCCCTATGACAAGTGTGGCTTTTGGGGTCCCAATTTTTGGCTCAGTTCCTGGGAACAGAAATGATGCTCACATGCTTCATTACCTCTCATTCCACTAAAATTTCAGTAGAGAAAAGATAAATGCTTGAGGAATGTAATATGGTACAGCTGCTGTGGAAAACAGTTTGGCAGTTCTTAAAAAAGTTAAACATAGGAATCTTTTATGATGCAGAAATGCCATTCATAAGCATATACACTCACTCAAAAAAAAAAAAAAACCTGAAAGCTGAAACAAACATATATCCAATAGTTATTGTAGCTTTATAATAACCAAAAGGTGGAAACAACACTATGTCCATCAACAGATGAACTGATAAAACAAAATACGTATATGCGTACATATATGAAAGCATAGTGCCTAAGGCACTTGACTGCTAACCAGAAGGCTGGTGGTTCAACCCATCAGCCACTCCTCAGAAGGAAGGTTGGGCAATCTACTTCCGTAGTGATACCGCCTCGGAAACCCAAGGAAGGGTCGCTATGAGTCTGGGCTGACTCGACGGCACATAACAACAACAACATATAAATGGAGTATTAATCAGCTATAAAGAGAAATTAAGTTCTCATACATGGTGTAACATGGATGAACCTTGGAAATATTATATAACTAAAATAAGCTGGACAAAAAGGGATAAATATTGTATGATTCCACTTGTATGAAATATCTAGATTAGGTAAATTAATTGAGATAAAAGAATATTAGTGGTTACAAGGGGGTGGGAAGAGGAAGGAATGGGGCATTAAAAAAGTCAATATCAGAATACACCAAAAAAAAAAAAAAAAAAGGAAAGGAGGAAGCAATGAATGCTTGTCCTGTAAAGTTTTACTAATTAGTAAGGTGGACTAATCTAGTTCTTACTCTGGATACCAAAGAAGTGAATAAGAGAAGTACTTTTTTTTTAACTTTCCTATTAATATGTGGTGGCATAAATATGGAAAAATCAGAGAATCAGAGGGTTGAGAGAATACTCAGTGGTTCACCAGCCATTTTCCTTAACACCTACCAGACCAGACCAGATGCCAGCATACAAAGATGACAAAAACATTCCAACCCTCAGAGTACACGCTGTTCTCACTGAGAGGGGCATACACACATTTACCAATAATACAGTGTGATATGTGTCCTGGGTAAAGGACAGAAAGTATGCTATAGGCATTCAGGGTTACCTGTGTCAGAAAAACATGGGAGCAAGCATCACTTTCGACGCTTGGAGGAGCACATCCATATCTAATGGATGCTGCCATGTGTAATGAAGCCATCTTAACCTGTTCTATTTGTTCACTTTGTAGCAGTCTACATTTTCATCAGTCATCAGTCATGGTCAGAAGATTTTCTTCTGCCTACGGTTTTCCTATCAGTGACAATATGAATGTTTCCTCACCATTGCCATTTGTATCGACAGGAAAACATCTGGCATGTACTGGTGCTTTGCTAGTAGGTGATTAATTAAAGGTACATCCACGAATCAGGGCTTCCTTTTGGGTAAACTTTGAGGAATAGTAGCCTTGTATTTTAAAATGCCAGCTTCAGAAACCTTCACTGACTTTCCTTGGCATGAATAAGTTGGTCATTTGCAAGAGCTGTCTCGAGGGACCATTCAGAGGCTATTATTTCACTGTGGAGACTGTTAAAAAGAATAATTGGTATCAATAACACTTACCTGTGTATGCAGAGGAAAGGTTACCCAGCCATAACAAGCCCAGAGTCACATAGCCACTACTTAAAACAATGCAATTTTTGCAATTTATGAGAATAATACCTGCCAGTAATAATGCCCTTATTAGGGCATTCTCGAGTCATTTGGCATACTTTCTTGTGTATTCACAGTTAAATCAAACCTGCCAGGTAGCTATAAGCTAAGGTGCTGCATACAAGACATAAACAATACACTCTGAAATGATTTACTTCCCAAAATGATAAGGGGAACATGACTCCCAATGCTTACGGACTACTGCATTCCTCAAAAATAGCCACAAGACTCTTTCAAAATGCAAATTACTCAGAGTAACCGGTAATTACCATAATCTCTTAAGGATATTGGAAAACTGAAGGAAAACAATTACCATCATACATAAAGATGGATCAAGCATGAATTGATGTGGCAGGCACGTAAGTAAATAGACGTGGGATTAGACAAAGGAGGGAGCCCCCAAACAACCACGATGACAACAACAACAACAACAACAAAGATCATCGCTTAACCTGTTTTGTCAGAGCTGGTATTGATGGTATTGGTAGTGATGGAGGTGAAGGTTGTCTTTGCGCTGTCCTTGGCAGTTACAGATTTCTGCTTATTTTTCATGGCTTCCAGTGCTTTGAGCTTCTTGGCATGTTTCGTGCCTTTGTAGTGGGCCGCAGCCTGGCTCTACAAAGGAGAACAAAATGAACCATGCAATCAGGCTCATTTCTAAACTGGCATTCTCTGTATTACTGCAAATACAGATTCCCTTTCAATAATAGGTACCATTCAAACTAATTCTGGCCATGGCCAAACAGTGTGGTTCTACTGAGAATGATGCTAGTAAGCAATGGGAATCAAATTCTAAAACCTCGGTTCTGAAGAAAGAAATATCCTATTGGTCTTTTTAGGAGAAATATAGGTGAACATTAATACACCAACACCATTTTCTTTGTGGAGTGGAATGGAATAAAAAAAAAATTAAACATTTACATCTGCATTGTACACAAAAGATGCTGGACTCCCAAAGAGTAAGAAGAGCCCTAGAAAAGAGTAGCTCACACTTTCTTGGCAAGGGAAATGTACTTTTTCTTTCTTTAGTGTGTCTTAGTAATACAGTCCCCAACAGGTGTCTACAAGGAAGGGGTCACATATAAGAAGGGAATTGGGCACCCTGGAGACTGAGATTGAAGCTTGAGAGTTCAAAAGCAAATGCACTGCCTAAGTCCAAATGGAGTACATGGAAACTGGGCAATTTTCTGTCCTTTTCCTCTGTTTTGCTTCCTACAAAGAGTAGTCTGAGAAATTCAAAGAAGTGTCATTTTCCAATGTAGCTCTTTCATGCCCTGGTCCACTGCCCTTGGTCCATTGTATTCTGACTACTTTATGGAGCCAATGAAATTTTTTCCCTGTTCAGAGATCTTTTATAACAGCAGTGATACATATTTTCCTAACACAACTGTTTCTGGTCCTGGAAAGACATTTTAATTGAGATAGAAAATTGTCATTAAAAAAAACATAATGTGTACTTATTTTGGGAAATAAAACCATCATGGGGGGAGGGAAGAAAGAAGATTCTTAAATCAATAGGTTTTCCTGCTCAAAAAACAAAATGAAAATATTATCTCAGTACATGACTATTCTTATTAGATTACCCATTATTTTCCATTGCTTATTTAAACTACATATTCCATTTTGTCAGAATAATGATTATCACATTGTTCTTTTTGTTACAACATCTGTGGGGGGTAGGATGTTGCATTATAATATAGTTTAATAAATAGATAAATAGAAAATTCACACCTTCATTTGCATCATTCTGACAAGATATCCACAAAGGCCAGGTACCCTTATTGAAAGAACACTGGACAAGGAAGCTATATATTAGGAACAGTTTGAACAGAGAATACACTCATGCATCAGTTACAAGTTTCCAACAACACAAAACATCAAAAGACATACTGTGAGCAAAAATATGAAGTTTAGACATGCTTTAGTTAATTAAAGAACCAGTAAGAGATTGGATTGGCTTGATTTTATGTGGAAAATGTCACTTTGACAGATATAGTTGAGTCTCTTTTTTCCTGTCTAGTTTCCTTTTTTAATAAATCAAGTCCTTTGGCCTTGTCTTCTGAGAGCAATATGCTATGTTCAATTAAATCATAATAGAGTTGGTCATCGTTTCTTGGCAGCTGGCTACATGCTTTGCCCTAAAACAAAGTCCCCTCTTTTCCTCTGCCAGCATCTCTACTCCTGGTGATAAGACAGAGTGCTTTATATAGAATATAGATTCAAAGATACCACTTAGATTAACAGTGCTAATCTTTGGTGGTGCAGTGGTCAAAGCACTCAGCTACTAACCAGTACTTTGGCAGTTTGAACCTATCAGCAGCTCTGTGGGAGAAAGATGTAGCAGCCTGCTTCCATAAAGATTTAGAGCCTTGGAAATCCTATGGGGCAGTTCTATTCTGTCCCCTGTTGTTGTTATGTGCCATCGAGTCGGCCCCAACTCACAGCGACCCCTCCTTGGGTTTCCGAGGCAATATCGCTAGGGAAGTAGATTGCCCAACCTTCCTTCCGAGGAGTGGCTGGTGGGTTTGAACCACCAGCCTTCTGGTTAGCAGTCAAGTACCTTAGGCACTGTGCTACCAGAGCTCCTATTCTGTTCCCTAGGATTCCTATATATGAGTCAGAATCAACTTGATGGCAGTAAGTGTGGAGTGGGTTTTTTTTTTTTTTTTTAAATCTCCACTTAGACCTTTACACTTATACTTTACACTTATAAATATACCTTTATAAGGTTCCCAGAAAATCTGTTTCTTAGTGGTATTTGAAGCCAAACAAGACTTGTTTTAACACAATCATAGGGGCCAGCTGAATGTCACTAATTTTAAAATTAAAGCATTTGACCACGAACCACAAGGTTGGAAGTTCAAACCCACCAGCCACTCTGTGGAAAGAAAGTGAGGCAACCTACTTCTATAAAGTTTTACTGCCTCGGAAACCCAGTGGGGGGTCACTATAAGTCCAAATTAACTCGATGTCAGTGGGTATTTTGGTTTTTAGTCTAAAAGAACCAAGCAAGAGACTACTCACACCAAAACAAAACACAACGATCTACACAGATACAGCTAAGTCAATGCTCTCCAACAAGTAAAATGGCTCAGGGAGTTGTGGGGAGAGAGGAGACACAAAATGACCAAACATTAGTAAGTGCCCACTTGAGATATCTGATTTTTTTTTTTTCCTTAATTATGATTTGGGTGAAAGTTTACAGAGCAAATTCACTTTCCGTACAGCAGTTCACACACACGTTGTCTCATTACGTTGACGACAATTTACCCCAATGAGATACCTGATATTTTAAATAATAAGCCAGACAAAACAAAAAACGCATGCACACTTTTTTTTTTCCCATTGAATAATAGTGCCAAATCACCCTCATCATGATTATTTGAAATAAAAATTCTCTGATTGGGAACAATGTTAAATAAATTTTCCCCTAAAAAGAAAAAAAATGCAAATTATATAAGGGTTCAAAGTGGTACGGAAAGACCATGACAAGTGGATTTTGTGAAAATGGAGTGGGTGGTGATGGCAGAAGAGGAAAGCAATACAATTGTCATTATAAAAAGAATGTGTATTGGGGTAGGGCGGGAGGATATGTCAGAAGTATGGGAATTTAAAATTTTCAATACTGACAACTTTTATTTAATTTTTCTAGAATATATTGGTGGGGGGAGCTATGGGTGCATAGTGCCTAGGGCATTTGACTGCTAAGCAGAAGACTGGAGGTTCAAACCCACCAGCCACTCCTCGGAAGGAAGGTTGGGCAATCTACTTCCGTAGTGACACCACCTCGGAAACCCAAGGAGGGGTCACTATGAGTCGGATCGAACTCGACTGGACTGCTGTTAGGTTACCACAGTTTCTAGTATTAATCTCTTTCTACTCTACGCACAAGCCAGTTTAAAAAAAAAATAATAATAATCTGTTGTCTTTCACTTGATTCCTACTCATGGTAACCTCATGTGTGTCAGAGTAGAACTGCAGGACATAGGATTTTCAGTGACTGATTTTTCAGAACTAGATTGCCAGGCCTTTCTTCTGAGGTGCTTCTGAGTGGACTTGAACCTTCAACCTTTCTGTTAGGTGAGTGTGTTAACTACTACATCACCCAGGGACTCCCTTCTGTGCACACTGACTTTGTAACAACGCTGTAACTCTAGGTCCATCTTGATGCAGGAGAGCAGGACTTATAAAGAAAGAAAACTCAGCCAGCTCCCTATAGTCCTTTAGACCACTACACTGGATTGGACAGATTTTGTAGACACATTTAATCTTTCTATGAGTGTAGACAAAACCACAGTAAGAAGTGATCCTGCTGGTAGAGATTTTTAAAAAGCAGCAGTTGGCCTGAGATGTTTCCCTGGGCCTTATCCACTGTTCCTTGGGCAGAGAGGCAGTAGGATGTAACTGAACACCAAACTCCCTCTCCAAGGTTGTTTCCCAACATTTACTAGCCCATCTGAGTCGAGTCATTCCCAGAAACCTGGGAACCATCAAATATAGGCAAACAGTTCTTGTTTTAAAGGCATGATTTCAAGGTTAAAAACAAAAGTGTTCTATTTTATTACAGCACATCTTAGAATTCCATATTTTTAAACTAAAACAGAATCAGGTGATTCAAGTACATGCAGAAGTCAGCAAAAAGTAAAAAGTGGGCTTTAATAATTCACTTTAATATAATAGACGGGATACTAGGATATCATATAATAAAAATCACTACTTTAGACCTTGAAGTATCAGATGACACCAAGAAATCTAACAAGGGTCACCCCAGAGGCAAGTGCTGGCATTAAAGATAAGCACACAGATTTCTGAAAAACCAAATGATGCCATTTTAAATGTTAGCACTACATCCTAGTCAACAATAGCCAGTAAATCTTCAAATGTTATCTATAATACTTCAGAAAGTCTTCCACTTCAAAAGCAGTAGAAGTTCCTAAAGATGTAAAAATAATTATCATATGGTTAACACGTAGGGAGGAGTAGAGGATTATTCTTTGAAATGGATATGCACTAATGAGCACACATTTACTCTTACTAAGAAGCTTAGGAGCTCTGGTGGCACTGTGGGTAAGGCACTGCAGAAGGTCAGTGATTCAAACCCACCAGCATTCTGTGAGAAAAAGATGAGGCAATCTGCTTCTGTAAAGATTTATAGCCTTGAGAACCCTATGGGACAATTCTACTGTTCCATGAGGCAGCTATAAAAAAGAATCAACTCAATGGCAGTGGGTTTGGTTTTCTTTCTTTTTTTTTTTTTTGTATTATTCTTGAAACTTCCTGAAAATTGAATGCTCAGGTATTTTACTCCATTTGCACCAATACTTTATACAATTTTCTTTGTATTTTTACATAAAATATGTTAATATGCATTTTTACAAATTAGGAACTTCATTGTGAACATATGTTTATAAAGTTATATATGTTTACAAAATCAATTCATTTCCATGAACACATGTGACTCCAAACCAACAGGTGGTCTTTGTTATTTTATGATGTCATGTAAATTTATCACATACTACATTTTTGTAAAATTAAAATTAAAATTATCATAATAAAATGTAACATAAGAAAAATAGAAACAGTGATTACTAAAGAACCCAATATTCACCTTGGAGAGAAGAAAGATAACACTTGAGCCATAAGAATATTTTTAATTTTTATTTTCCAATGTCATTGCCTAATTTCTTTTATTTTAGCTTACCTTGTTACTTTGAAGGTGAAGAAAAACAAACTGATAAAACATGCTACACTAAATTCCAAAAGACGTACTTCAGACTTACATTTTGCGAAACACTGCAAAGTGATTTCAGGAAAACAGTTAAAATTTTATCGCTCTTTCTACAATTGTCATAAACACTCACTCAAGCCAGTATTAAGGCAACATGCAGAAGCCCAGCCATACAGGTTAATACCAGTGTGCATTCTATTTGTTTACTGTCCTTGCCAAATGGCTTATAATAGTTTGAATATCACTTTTAAATTCACATTAGAAGATTCCCAAGTCCTTGCTATTTCTTAATTCCTTTATATGAATTCTCAGCTTCATTTACTACGGCGCTAAAGCAATGGTTCTCAAAGTGTGGGCACCAGAGCAGCAGCAGCAGCAGTAGCAACAACTGGGAACTTGTTAGAAATGCAAATTCTCAACCTCCATCTCAGCCCACTAAATCAGAAATTCAGCAATCCTTGTTTTAACAAGCCTTCCAGGTGGTTCTGATGCATATTAAAGTTTCAGAACCATTACTCTTAAGGATTAGTGCATTATGTCCAAAGAGTTTCCTCATACATATATATACACATACACACACACAAAGTCCAGAATTTCAAAACTTAATGTATAATCACTTAAAGACTGAACATTTACATATGCCTATATGACCCACCAGGAGCTCTGGTAGCACAGTGCCTAAGGCACTTGACTGCTAACCAGAAGGCTAGCGGTTCAAACTCACCAGCCACTCCTCAGAAGGAAGATGGGGCAATCTACTTTTGTAGTGATACTGCCTCTGAAACCCAAGCAGGGGTCACTATGAGTCGGGTCTGACTCGAAGGCACATAACAACAACAAAAATATGACCTACCAGTCACTCCTTGGAAGGAAGACTGGGCAATCTACTTCCATAGTGATACTGCCTCTGAAACCCAAGGAGGGGTCGACCATGAGTTGGATCCAACTCAATGGCAATGAGTTTGGTTTGGTTTATATGACTCTTGACTGATGTGTGTTACTGAAAAAAAAAAAAAAAATCATCAAAAATTTCTCTCCCTAAAAACAAGGCACACATAATTCAGACAGATACGTATGTAATTCGGGAACTTCTTTCCAAGAAAGATGGATGAAAATCAACCTTGGAAATCAGCTTATAATTCTAATAACCACACAAATGTGCTTTTCAAATCCTTGTGATTTTTTCTTTGAAGACTTTACCTATTCTCTCCAAGCTAATTAGTGCTATAGCCTGATCTCTCACCCCATTGCTTTTACCTGGATATTTAATGCTCTGCTGTGATCCAATTTGTGGGGCCTGAAGGAACTCCTAAGCTCTACTGAAAAATAAACAAAAGTCAACCATTGTGTCACATCTACTAAAACTTCACTACATAAACAAGTATTTAACCTATTATTTTATTTTCATTAAACTGATTCAGAATTAGCCTTGTTTAGGTCTATCTCTATGTGTGTTAAATTCTGTACTGAGAGAAATCCCTAGCCAGTAGGCAAACAAAAAACCTTCTGGTAAGCATTAAGAGCACATTCTCTGTATTATATTTAATAAAACATTTGAAGAAAACAATTAAACATAGAGTAAGTCTTTGTTAGGAATTTTTCTTCCTACTGTAAATACAGGTACATTTCAAATTCTCCAAGGGGATGGGGAAAAAAAAACATGATCTATACTTATTCCTTAATTACATGTTGACTGCTAACCAGAAGGCTGGCAGTTCAAACCCACTCAGCTACTCCTTGAAAGGAAGATTGAGCAATCGACTTCTGTAGGAATGCTGCATGGGTAACCTAAGAAAGGGTCTCTATGACTCTGAAAATGACTCAAAGGCAGTGAGTTTTTTGAGTCTGATAAAATTTAATAATTTATCTTGTGATTGTAGACTAGTTAACATATAAGTAAATGTTTATAATATAAATAAAAATCACAACCCACTCTCATTGTGTACAAAAGTGAAAAATATGATTCAGTTAAGAGTATTCTTCCTGAACTCCAGTGATTGATACTTTACTTTAAATGTGTTCCTGTCTTCTATACTTTGCAATACCCAAATTAACAGTATAAGACACAGGAAAAGAAAGGTAACACCACTACTCACTGGGGAGAAAAAAAATGCAAATAAACATAAAGTAAAATTTAAAAAAAGTCATTTTACAATCTCTCAGATACATTAGGTAAGTCTAACTTTTATTTTATAATGAAAGAAAACATGTTTTCAACTAAGTAGTTATATGGTTGTGAAATGTTTGTTTTGGCCAAATACAACAGACCAATTGCCCACATGGAAATTTAAGTTGAAGCTGAGGAATTTTAAAACAAGTGCACAAGAGCCACAATACATCCTTGAGCATATCCCCTGAATTTAAAGGCCATGTGAAGAAAAGATTTGATGCATTGAAAACCAATGACCAAACCAGAAAAGCTGTGAGGTGATGTAATTGACACCATACATGAAGAAAGCAAAAGGTCATGAAAAAATAGAAAAGAAAGAAAAGATCAAAATGGATGTTAGAAGAGACTCTGCAATCTGCTTTTGAAGGTAGAGTAGGTAAAGCAAATGAAGAAATGACAAAAAGAGCTGAACAGAAGCTATCAAAGGGCAACTCAAGAAGATATAAAAAAAGTAATACAATGAAATGTGCAAAAACTTGGAATTAGAAAACCAAAATGGAGTAACACACTCAGGATTTCTCAAGCTAAAGGAACTGAAGAAAAATCAAGTTGCAATAAGTTGCTCTGGTGGCATAACGATTAAGGCATTCGGCTGCTAATCAAAAGTTTGGTGCTTTATAACCACCTGCTGCTCTGTGGAAGATAGATAGAGTAGTCTGTTTCTGTAATGATTTATCGCCTTGGAAACACAATGGTGGTTGCTATGAGTCTAAATCAACTCGGTTTGGTTTGGTGAGATTTTTTTTTTTTTTTGGAGACCAGTGGCAGGGATACAGGTAAGGGCAGGGACCGAGACCCAATCCCAAACAGGTAGGAAAAGAAAGCCAAGCCAGGGGGACAAGAGACAGTGAGCAGTGGCAGGGACCCACCAGGCAAGGAGAGGGCAAGAGGTTGCGAAAAGCTAAAGGACACAAACTTGTCTGTCAGTTTGTCATACTTGTGGTGACTTGCATGTTGCCATGAGGCTTGAGCCTGTGCCACTGGTGTTTTAAACACCAGCAGGGGTGCATATGGTACACAGGTTTCATCACAGTTTACGGACTGAGACAGACTAGAAAGAAGGAAGAGGCCATCCACTTCTCAAAGAATTGGCCAGGGAAAACCTTATGGATAGCAGAGAAACGCTGTCTGATACATTATTGCACAAATTTATGTATAGCCTGGAAACATTTTCCAATACAGTGTAGCAGGACAAGCCCCTTAGGTTGGAAGGTTCTTAAAATACAACTTGGAAAGAGCTGTATCATCAGAACAGAACCAACCTTACTGACAGGGATAAAATAAAGCTTTTGACACCTCCATTTGCTGACGCAGCACAACTCAAATTGAGGAAAAACAACTGCAAATGTCCATTAATAATTGGAACATGGAATGTACGAAGTATGAATCTAAAAAACTGGCAGTTGTAAAAAAGGAAATGTAACCCATAAAGATTGATATCCTAGGCATTAGTGAACTGAAATGGACTGGTTTGGGCCATTTTGAATCAGAGAAGCATATAATCTCCTATACCAGAAATGACAATTTGAAGAAGAATGGTATGGTATTCATTCTCATAAAGGATGTTTCAAGATCTATTCTGAATTACAATGTCAGTGATAGAATAGTATCCATGCGCCTACAAGAAGAACCAGTTAATACTACTATTATTCAAATGTATGCACCAACCACCAAAGCCAAAGATGAAGAAATGAAGATTTTTATCAACTTCTGCAATCAAGATGTGTTAATTATCACTGGTGACTGGAATGCAAAAGTTGGAAACAAAGAAGAATCACCAGTATTTGAAAAATATAGCTTTGGTGATATAAATGTTGTTGGAGACTCCATGATAGAATCTTGCAAGACCAATGACTTACTAATTGCAAATACCTTTTTTCAATAACACAAATGGTAGCTATACACATGGATTTTACCAGATGGAGTACACAGGAATCAGATTGACTACATCTGTGGTAAGAGACAATGGAGAACTTCAAAATATTATCTTCACCCAAAACCAGGCCAGGAGCTGACCGTGGAACACACCATCAACTGCTCATATGCAAGTTCAACTTGAAATTGAAGACAATTAAATCAAGTCCACAAGAGCCAAAATATGACCTGGAATATATCCCTCCTGAATTTAGAGACCATCAAAAGAATGGATTTGATGCATTGAACACCAATGACCAAAAACCTGAAGAACTGTGGGATGACATCAAGAACATCATCCATGAAAAAAGCAAGAGGTCACGAAAAAGATAAGAAAAGAATACAAGACCAAAATGGATGTCAGAAGAGACTCTGAAACTTGCCTTTGAGCAGAGGGTGGTTAAAGCAAATAGAAGAAATGGTAAGATAAAAGAGCTGAACAGAAGATTTCAAAGAGCAGCTTGAACAGACAAAGCCAATTAGTACAATGAAATGTGCAAAGACCAGGAGTTAAGAAACCAAAAAGGAAGAACATGCTAGGCATTTCTCAAGCTGAAAAAACGGAAGAAAAAATTTAAGCCTTGAGTTCCAATATTGAAAGGTTCTATGGGCAAAATATGCAATGATACAGGTGCAGGAAGCATCAAAAGAAGATGGAAGGAATACACAGAGTCACTGTACCAAAAAGACCTGGCTGATCTTCATCCATTTCAGGAGGTGCCATATGATCAAGAACCAATGACACTGAAAGAAGTTGTTGAAGCTGCACTGAAGGAATTGGCAAAGAAAAAGGCTCCAGAAATTGACGGAATGCCTGTTGAGATGTTTCAACAAACAGATGACCCGCTGGAGGCACTCACTCGGTTATGCCAAGAGATTGGAAGATAGCTACCTGGCCAACTGACTGGAAGTAATCCATATTTGTACCCATTCCAAAGAAAGGTGATCCCACAGCATGTGGAAATTATCAAAAAATATCATTAATATCGCATGCAAGTAAGATCTTACTGAAGATAATTCCAAAACATTTGCAGCACTATATTGACAGAGAACTTCCAGAGGTGCAAACTGGATTCAGAAGAGGATGTGGAACAAGGGATATCATTGCTGATGTCAGATGGATCTTGGCTCAAAGAAAAGAGTACCAGAAATATGTTTACCTATGTTTCATTGACTATGCAAAATCATTTGAATGTGTGGATCATAACAAAATGTGGATAACACTGAGAAGAATGGGAATTCCAGAACACTTAATTGTACTCATGAGGAACCTGTACATAGACCAGGAGTCTGTTGTTCAAACCGAAAAAGGGAACACTGCATTGTTTAAAAATCAAGAAGGGAGTGTGTGAGGGTTGTATTCTTTCACCATACTTATTCAATCTATATGCTTGCTGAGCAAATAATCTGAGAACCTAGACTATATGAAGAAGAACACAGCATCAAGATTGGAGGAAGAATCATTAACAACCTGCAATACACTGACGATACAACTTTGCTTGCTGAAAGTGAGGATGACTTGAAGCACTTGATGGAGATTGAAGAATACAGTCTGCAGTATAGATTACATCTCAATATAAAGAAAACAAAAATCCTCACAACTGGATGTAGAAGTAGCATCATGATAAATGGAGAAAAGATTGAAGTTGTCAAAGACTTCACATTGCTTGGTTCTACAATCGACACCAATGGAAGCAGCAGTCAGATGACATATAGCATTGGACAAGTTGGCTTCAAAAGACCTTTTTCAAGTGCTGAGGAGCAAAGATATCTCCTTGAAGACTGAGATGGTGTATGACACAAGCCATGATATTTTCAATTGCCTCATATGCATGTGGGAGCTGGACAACGAATAAAGAAGACTGAAGAAGAATTGATGCTTTTGAGTTGTGGTGCTGGCGAAGAATGCTGAAAGTACCAAGGACTGCTAAAAGGACTAACACATCTGTCCTGGAGGAAGTACAGGCAGAATTCCTCTTGGAAGTGAGAATAGCCAGACTTCATTTCACCTATGGTCATGCTATCAGAAGGGACCATTCCCTGGAGAAGGATGTCATGCTTCGTAAGGTGGAGTGTCGACAAAAGAGGGAAAGGCCCTCGATGAGATGGACTGACACAGTGGCTGCTGCAATTGGCTCAAGTATAGCAGGGATCACAGAGCTGGTGCGGGCCCAGGCAGTGTCTTGTTCTTCTGTGCATAGGGTCGCCATGGGTCGAAGATGACTCAATGGCACCTAACAACAACAGCAGCAATACTAAAGGATTCTACGGGCAAAATATGAACAAACAGGGAGCATCAAAAGAAGATGGAAGGAAAACACAGGGTCACTGTACCTCAATAAATTGGTCAACATTCAACCATTTTAGGAGGTACCATATGATCAAGTTGTTGTTGTTATGTGCCGTCGAGTCGGCCCCGACACTGGTAGCATAGTGCCTAAGGCACTGGACTGCTAACCAGAGGGTTGGTGGTTCAAACCCCAGCAACTCCTCGGAAGGAAGATGGGACAATCTACTTCCGTAGTGATACTGCCTCGGCAACCCAAGGAGGGGTCGCTATGAGTCGGGTCCAACTCGACGGCACATAACAACAACAACAACATATGATCAAGAACCAAGAAAGAAGTACAAGCTGCACTGAAGGTACTAGCAGAAAACAAGGCTACAGGAATTGATGGAATACCAATTGAGACATTTTAACAAATTGGCAACACTGGAAGGGCTCACTTGCCTATGCCAAGATACTTGTAAGACAGGTAGCTGGCCAACCAACTGGAAGAGATCCATATTTTTGTCCATTCCAAAGAAAGGGGAGCCCCACAAAATGTGGAAATTATCAAACAATATCATTAATATCACAAATCAGTAAAATTTTGCTGAAGATGATTCAAAAATGGTTGCAGTAGTACATTGACAGAGAACTGCCAGAAATTCTAGCCAGATTCAGAAGAATGAGGGACATCATTGTTGATATCAGATGGATCTTGGCTGAAAGCAGAGAATACCAGAAAGATATTTACCTGTGTTTCACTGAATATGCAAAGACTTCAACTGTGTGGGTCAAAACAGATTCTGAGTAACATTTTAAATAGGAATTGCAGGAAATTGTGCCATGTGAAATTTGTGCCTAGAACAATAGCCAGGTTTTCAAACAGAACAAGGAGATATGTACCATTAAAAATAAGGAAAGTTGTGTTTCAGATTGAGTCCTTTAACGATACTTAGTCAATCCATATGCTGGCAGATAATCAATCAAGAAACTGGACCATATGAATAAAAACACAGCATGAGGATTGGAGAAAGATTCACTAATATCATACTTCCTGTGATACGAAGATGACACAACCTTGCTTGCTGAAAATTAAGAGAATTTGAAGTACTTCCTGATGAAGAAAGAAGACTGCAGCTTTCAGTATAGATTACACCTCAATATAAAGAAAACAAAAATCCTCACAGCTGGACCAATAAGCAGCATCATGATAAACAGAGAAAATATTCATGTCTTCAAATATTTTATTTCATGTGAATCCACAACCAATGGTCATGGAAGCAACAGTCAACAATCAATAAATCAAGTGACATATTGTGGTGGTTATGTTTGTATGTCACCATGGCTGGGCAGTGGGTGGTAGTTATTCCCCATGATGAGACTGGCAATCACCTCCATGGTGGGATCTACCACAAGCAGCTGAGTAGCTGCCTTTGGGATATAGTCTGCTTCCTGTATATAAGGAAAAGCCTTGGGGATAGTCTCTAGCATATGGCACACGGGGACCCTGACTGTAGCCATGTCATTGTTCAGCAGTCTGCCATGCTTTGCTGATCTTGGGACTTACAATGGACTTGAATTAACGGCCTCCTGTGTGGTTTTGTAACTTCGGGACTGTGCCATTTTGTTTGCTGACCTTGGGCTTGTTAGCCTCAGTAGCCAGTAGCTGCCTGAGTGAAGAGATGTCTCTAGCTTCAGTGGACTGAGAACAAGAGGCAGAGCTGAAGCCCAAGGTCGAGGGACTTTCACCCAGCCCCTAGAGCCTGGCACTTTGAACTTGGACTTTTAGCCTCCCAAACTGTAAAAGAATAAACTCCTGTTTGTTAAGGCCATCCCATTTGTGGTAGTTCTTGTTAGAACGGCACTAGGTAACCAGAACACATATTGCAGTTGGAAATCTGCTGCAAAAGACCTCTTTCATGCATCAAAAAGCAAAAATGTTATTTTGAGGACTAGGAGTACCTGATACAAGCTGTGGTCTTTTCAATCACCTCATATGTATGCAAAAGCTGGGCAATGAATAGGGAAATAGGCAAGGAAGAAAAAAATGCAGTTGAACTATGATATTGGCAAAGAATACTGAATATATTATGGACTTCCAGAAGAACAAACAAGTATGTCTTGGATGAAGTACAAACAGAATGCTTCTTAGAAACAAAGCAAAGATACCAAGACTCTGTCTCACCTACTTTGGATGTTATCAGAAGGGACCAGTACCTGGAGAAACACATCATACGTGGTAAAGGAGAATGTCAGGAAAAAAAAAAAAAAAGGAAGGCTTCAACGAGATGGAATGGACACTATCTACAATAATGGGCTCAAACATGGCAACAATTTTGAGGATGGTGTAGGATCAAGCAGTGTTTCATTCTGTTGTATTCAAGGATGTTAGGAGTCAGAGCCAAATAGCACCAAACAACAACTCACTTTCAAGCTTCATTTTACTAAAACTGTAAATATTTAATGTTTCCATGTCTGTAATGCAATCTGATAAACAAGAGAAATCCAGTGAGTGAGAGAAGCTAATTTGCCTAGTTCCTGCCGGTAAGAAAACCACTGCTGATGTCCTATTTGGACACAAACAGCTTTCTCAAGGAACTTTAGTAATGTAGTCATGATTGGGGAACACCTGATAACACTGGGCTTAAAAAGTTGGCTCATACCATGTAACCTAGATAAAAGTAACACTTGACTGTGGGTAAATGTGCTCAGTATCTTTGGTAGGTTTTTTTTTTTTTTTTTTTTTTCCTTTTTACAACTCAGAGACTTCAAATGAGTTTTAACTGTTATGAAATAATCACAAAAATTTCAGGTTTGTATGGAACTCGGCATAATGCCTAAGGCATTTGACAGCTACTCAGAAGGTGGTGGTTCAGACCCACCAGTCACTCCTAGGATGGAAGATTGGGCAATCTACTTCCGTAGAGATACCGCTTGGGAAACCCAAGAACAGGCTGCTATGAGTTGGGATCAAGTTGACGAGTTTTTTTTTTTTTTTTTTTTAAGTGAAGTCAGAGAAATGACCTTGTTTAACTACTTAACCACTGCACAAAATCCCTTCACAAGGACCATAGCTTAACACCGTGTTCAGTGTGTGTGTGTGATTGCCTCGTACCATTTTAAAAACATCTGGGGGGATTTAGAGATGTTGAATCTAAGAAATGTGTCTGATGGTAAAGCTGTCACAGGTGTTCAAATAAGTAGCAGAGAAAAACTTCTTTATTTCCTGGCATGACTAACATATTTCCTCTAAGTAAACCTGGCTTCCTTCCATAATACTCCAAGTCACAATGTCTGTTCTCTAGCAGAAACAACTACTTGCAATTTAGATAAACAAAATGATTGCTGTTGATAGTTACCATTAGGCAGTTTCCAACTCATGGCAACCCCATATACCCAGATGTTACAGAGTCAAACTGCTCCATAGGGTTTTTTTAAGATACCACAGTGTGGGTTCAAACTGCCAACCTTTAGGTTAGCAGTCAAGAACAAACTGTTTGTGCTACGTAGGGACCTTAAGCAAATTATTTGATAGTCTTACCTTTTATCCTCTTAGGGAAAGTATCACAAGAAGAAATCATTTGTAAGCCTTTGTATGAATAGTTCCCACTTGCCTTGAGCTCTTTACTTGCCTGGCAAATGGATATTCATCACATGTCACCTTCTCCAAGTTGTCTTGGATAAACCTGCATTCCAGCAGTTATGCACTACCACAAGAAGGGGTAAACGTCTGTTTCTCCCAACAGAGAGTAAATCCCTCAACAGAGAGATGACAGCCTGATGTTACTCATCTTTCTGTCCCTGGGATCTAGTATACATATCTAAACAGGCACCTATTAAACGCATGTTGAATTAATTTCACATTTTTTATTTTAAAATGGAAATATCCATATGGTGTCTCAATGGATTTTGTATGTGAACAGAGTTCAACTTAATTCTCTGCCATTCTCTGGCACGCTGCCTTATCTGTTGAACACACTTCAGGGAATTTTTATGGCACTTAACATTGGAAAAGCATCTGGCACAAGCACAAACTATTATTTTTTCTCGGGGATGAAGCTTATCATCAACCACAAATTGTGCTATTTAGGAGAGCTGCTTTTGCATGGGATGTAGCAAAGGAATAATATAGAGATTGTTTTACTTTTAAAAAATTTAATGAATAACTAACAGGTTCTTTTATTATTATTATTATTATTATTTTCTGGCAAATACAATGAATAATTCCAGGGATGACACTGATTTTAAAAGTTAGCTACAAGACCAAATTCTTTTAAATACACATACAGAACTTTTTAGTATTCAAGAAATGCTATTTCTGTTAATATAATTTAACATTCAAAATGAAATGTTTTATGTTCTACAACAATAAAAAGAAATTAATCATTGCAACATTAACCAATTTTCCTCCCTACAAATCCACATATATTTGATGAAGAGGATAACCATCCATTAGGGGAAAAAGACCAAATTCTCTACTCTATAAATTAGTGGAAGACTTCCCTCAATAGTTTTGCACCATTCATTAGGTCTAGTTAATGAATCTAAGAATTGCTCTGCTTATTCCTTTAATGAACTTACCCTAAAGCTCACCTCTAAAACATGTAATTTTTAATAATAAGATCCATTGAGTCTCAAATTAATGGTTTATATTTGTTCCAAATGTTTTGTTAATGTTAAGCATCATAATAATTTTCGGAATCACTTTAGGTATGTGGCAAAAAGGTGATGAACGAAACCTCAAATGACCTATAGGCAGTTGCTGTTTTTGTTAGGCGCCACCAAGTCAGCTCTGACTCTTAGCAACCCCATAAGCAACAGAACACTGCTGGGTCCATCAGACAGTTTCACTGCTATTCATAAAGTTTTCCAGTAATATATCAAACAGTGTTTCATTGTACTCATAAGGTTTTTGTTGGCCAATTTTTTCAGAAGTGGATGGCCCCATCCTTCTTCCCAATCTGTTTTAGTCTGGAAGTTCCACTGAAGCCTCTCCATCATGGGTGACCCTGCTGGTGTTTGAAATATTGGTGACATAGCCACCAGCCTCACAGCAACAAACAAGCCACCGCAGTACAAAAAAACTGACAGGTAAGTGGTGACCTGTAGGCAGAGTCTAGTTATATTCAAGTGCTCATTCAAAATGACCTCTTCAAATTCACTCATTTACAAAGGATTCACTTAACAGTTATGGGCCAGATACTTTTGTAGTCACATGAAATGGAGAATAACTCAGGTTAAAAAATTTACAAATCTACTATGTAGAAAACATCATAAGCAAAGTAAAAGGGTTTGAAAAACTACAAAAAAAAAAAAAAAAAAAAACTATTTGCAACTCCTATAGCAAATTCCAGTAATATATCAGACAGTATTTCACTGCTATTCGTAAGGTTTTCACTGGCTAATTTTTTGAGAAGTGAATGGCCCCACCCCTTCCTTCTTCCAAGTCTGTCTTAGTCTGGAAGCTCCATTGAAAACTGTCTACCATGGGTGACCCTGCTGGTATGTGAAATACCAGTGGTATACCCTCCAGCCTCACAGCAACATGCAAGCCACCATAGTGCTCGACCAATAAATAGCATCATGATAAATGGAAAAAAGATTGAAGTTGTCAAAGATTTCCTGTTACTTGGTTCCACGATCAACTCCAATGGAAGCAGCAATCAAGAAATGAGATGACGTATTATACTGGGCAAGTCTGCTACAAAAGACCTCTTAAAGTGCTAAGGAACAAGGATGTCTCTTTGGAGATCAAGGTGTGCCTAACCCAAGTCATGGTATTTTTAATAGCCTCATATGCGTCTGAAAGCTGGACAATGAATAAGGAATACCAAAGAAGAGTTGATGCTTTTGAGTTGTAGTGCTGGTGAAGAATACTGAAAGTACCAGTGGCTGCCAGAAGAATGAACAAATCTGTCTGGGAAAAGTGCAGGCAGAATGCTCCTTGGAAGCAAGGGTGGCCAGACTTCACCTCACCTACTTTGGTCATGTTGTCAGAAGGGACTATTCCCTGGAGAAGGATATCATGCTTGGTAAAGTGGAGGGTCAACGAAGAAGAAGAAGACTCTCAGCAAGGTGCACTGACAGTGGCTGCACCAATGGGCTCAGGTACAGCAAGGATCGTGATGCTGGCACAGGACCAGACAACGTTTCGTTCTGTTGTACACAGGGTCACTGTGAGTCGGAGCCACCTCAACAGCATTTAACAACACAACAATAATAGCAAATGGATTAATCTCCTAGGTACATTAAAAAAAAAAAAAAGAAACCTAGGAAACCAGGAGGAAAAAAACACCAACAGACCAGCAGTAAGACCAATAGCAAAGCCTTCACTGAGCACAATAAGATAAACAATCCAAAATACTTGAGGCTTCTTGGGATGGACTGGTTGTTGTTAGCTGCCATTACATCAGCCTCTGAGTTATGGCAAATCCATCTCCAACAGAACAGAATGCTACTAAGTGCTGAACTATGGATGTCTGATGCGGGATTGGACTTTTGCGATCCATAGTACTTTCATTGACTGATTCTTGGAATTAAATAACCAGGCCTTTCATACGTCCATATTAGTCTGGATGTTCTGCTGAGACCTATTCAGCATCACAGCAAAGAGAGCCTGCACTGACAGACAAACAGTAGCTGTGCAGGAGGTGCACTGGCCAGGAATTGAACTCAGGTCTCCTGCATGAAAGGGGAGAATTCTACCATTGAACCACCATTTCCTCAACATAGAATACCCAAACCCACTGCCACTGAGTCAATTCTGACTCATAGCAACCATATAGGCCAGAGTAGAACTGCCTTGTAAGGTTGGATTTACAAGGCTCTAAATCTTTACGGAAGCAGACTGACTCATCTTTCTCTCGTGGAGCAGCTGGTGATTTACAACCCCTGACCTTTTTGTTAGTAACCAAATGCTTTTAAGCATTGTTCCACTAGAGCTTCTTTAACATTGAATAGGAACTCAATAACAAGAATGAATGCCCCAAGTTTGGCCAAAATAAGGAAAAACTAACACTTACCTCTATAAATCAATTTGGAGCTTGGGTTGGAATATGAAAATAGGTGAAATTGTGAAGAAATTGTACTTTTATGTGTTTAGGAGAAAAAGGACAACAAAATATTTATAAACAAGAGAAGCTCAGGTGACCTGATCCCACCTCAGGATGCCCCCACGACCAATCTGCAGTGAGACATTTTTTTCGGCAAAAACTATGGAAAAAAGCAACTTTTCAAATGTAATTTTTTTTTTTTATCCCAGTCTTAGGAAAATATTTGGAGAACAGCAAAAAAAAAAAAAAAAAATTAAGCTGCAGAAAGAACAGCATGAGCTGGGTTATGTGTGGAGAGTCTTAAATTTATCTAAGTAAAATAGGGACTCTGCAATTAGTCACATGGGTCAGTAGCTGAGAGATGAAGTCTAGTTTTAGCTAAATTGGCGAGTTGTCTTCAACAGAGTGTAACTGAAGCTACTAGAAAATGCCATCTGAAAGGCAAATAAAAATTTTCTTTTACCATTGAAACACAATCTGTAATCAGCTGCAACATTTGAAGGGATGAACTAAAAACCCACTAGCCACTCCTCAGAAGGAAGGTTGGCCAATCTACTTCCATAGTGATACTGCCTCGTGCCTCACAAACCCAAGGAGGGGTCGCTATGAGTCGGTCCGACTCGATGGCAAATAACAACAACAAGAATCCATATGACAGAATATGGGATAACATATTTCCCAAGTCTTCATTGAGCTAGCCTATATCATATGGCTTTAAAAACCATCTTCTTAAACTGTTTATAATCTTCAGGTTTCTCTTTTCATCCTCACTGCAGACTAAGTTTACTAGAAACAAAGGGAATATTTATCTCTGATATGTGGAATATCACATCTCGGCATTCATTGTCTAGAAGTTAAATTCATGGAGTAAAAGTTCTATCATGAGAACAAACAACATGGGGATTGATAAATGGTGACCAGAGAAGGCTGCAATAAATGAGGTGTCCTCCAAAATTGGCAGTAAATTTGCGCTAAAATAAAATTCAAGTGGATGGAGTTATCCGTTTGCATGAACCTTATTAAAGGGCAGGTGAAAGGCAGGATAGGAGGACTAATCAAGGGCTGAGGAAACCTAACAAACAGCTGTGTCTTAATGAGTATTATTAACATATCTGAAGTAAGACTGTATTAGCTGAATAGGCATCATCTTGGTATCTTAAAAAAGGAAACTTAGATTATCTTCATCTCAGATTCTTTCTCTCCTCAGAAATACTGAAGAAAAAAACAAACAAAATAAAACAAAAACATAAACATACTTTTGACCATGACATCTGTGTTTAGTACAAAGGAAGAAAGGATATGTCCTTTAAATCTTTTATTTTAAAAATGCAACATTTATAAATATGAATAATTATGAAATTTAAGCATTCTATGGCTTACACATGTAAAAAACCAAAAATCTATAATTTAGTGAGTCTATTAAAACTACGAGAGCTCTGGTAGCATAGTGCCTAAGGCATTTGACTGCTAACCAGAAGGCTGGCGGTTCAAACCAACCAGCTACTCCTTGGAAGGAAGATGGGGCAATCTACTTCCGTAGTGCTACCACCTCAGAAACCCAAAGAGGGGTTGCTATGTGTTGGGCCTGACTCTATGGCACATAACAACAACATTAAAACTACAGTTCTTCTCTATAATTTTTAAAACTGATTTTCAAATTTTAATTTTCAGTTTTTAAACAGGACTTTATTTCAATGCTCTTGGGTACAGGGACCAAAACAAGGACTGCATGTGAAACATGCTTTTCCAATAGTATTTGTGAGTTGCAATGAAAAAGTCAAAAACATTTTTCTTGAACAGTATTACATTTTGACTTGGGAAATACTAAGAAATGTATAGAGCATCTGATTTTCTGTGTAATTATCTAAATCTCTAAATTGTTTGAATTTATTAGGGTCAAAGTGAGTTGGTAAAATTAATAAAAATCTCTGTAATTCAAGAAAAGTTGGGGCATATTCTACACAAACAGCAGAAGAGAAAGCAGATGATTGGGACCTTCTAAAAATTAAATTTTTATGTGCTTCCAAAGACTTCCCCAAAAGAGCCAAAAGAGAACCTACAGATTGGGAATAAATATTTGGTAATGACGTATCTGACAAGGGACTTATCTCTAGAATTTATAGAAAACTCCAGCACCTCAATAACAAAAAGACAAACAATTCAATTAAAAAATGGGCAGAAGACATGAATAGACACTTCACCAAGGAGGATATTCAAGCAGCCAACAAACATGAAGAAATGCTCAAGATCATTAGCTATTAGAGAGATGCAAATCAAAACAACCATTAGATACCATTTTGCTCCAGCACTAGTAGCAAAGTTCAATGAGACAGAAAATAGCAAATGCTGGTGAGGATGTAGAGAGATTGGGACTCTCATACACTGCTGGCGGGACTGTAAAATGGTACAACTACTGTGGAAAGCAGTATGGCGATTCCTTCAAAAGTTGGAACTAGAAATACCATTTGACCCAGTTATTCCATTACTAGGTATATATCTGGGACTCTCATACACTGCTGGCGGGACTGTAAA
>NW_006921590.1:14344515-14345177 GCF_000298275.1 Orycteropus afer afer | reverse complement strand
GAGTGAAATAATTCAATCACCAAAGGACAAATATTGTATTAGTCCATTATTGTAAAAGCCAAGGACACATTTATCTATGGAAGGACATTTTCTTTGTTGGTTACCAGGGGTGGGAGGGGAAGGGAGGGAACACTGTTAGATAGATAGAGATAAGTATTGATTTGGGTGAAGAGAAGGCAATGTACCAAATGTGAGTGATCAATATAGTGGCATTGAGGAAGAGAAAGACAGAGAGAGGTACATGGGAGGTACAGACCAAAAAGATGAACCACATATAGTACTGCGCTGTCAGTGAAGGCAAACGTGGGTATATGGGTGGATAGATGGGTGGACAGGCTGAACTATTAGGTATGTCTATGAAGCAGGGAGTGTACCCAAGAACACATTTAGGGCTGTCAGACAATGGTCTTATAAGTTTATATGTATGATCTGAATTCCCTGGTATATAGTAGAGCTGACAAGGGGCAAGGTTATAGTCACTTCTTGGTCACAGCCAGCTACCCAGAGGGACCGAATAGTTGAACCTGTGGGCTTGGGACCATAATTGCAGGGGACATCAAGCTCAACTGGCACAACATACTACACAAAACATTGTTCTGCCTCCTATTTTGGCGAGTAGCGACTAGGATCTTAAAAGCTTGCAAGGTACCATCTAGATGCAA
>NW_006921590.1:14343129-14344089 GCF_000298275.1 Orycteropus afer afer | reverse complement strand
TAAATTTTCACCCAAATCACAATTAAAAAAAAAAAAAAGTTGTGGTATTTTAGACACAACTTAAATAGAGCCATTGTCTAAGTGATGATCGTTAATACCACAGCTATCACTGGTTTAACCAGCAAGTGATTTTCCCCCTTTGGGCATATATTAACAATTTAGTTTTTGTAGACAAGTGCACAAATATGATTAGCTTTCGCAAATTGCACTTTATTCTATTACTGGTAATTTTTATATTATTACAATGTAAACAGATGCTATTTTCCACTACATATTCAGTAGTAATGAGGTAACTTAATGTGTTAAAACAACAAAAGAACATCGAGAATGAGTCAATGATTCAAGATGCATGGAAACCTAGGGAAAATCAGACATGAAGCTTGCAATATTATTCTAAATTCTGGTTCTTAATTAAGGAATTGTGGAGCCTGTTTGTTGAAGATATTTATTTAACATTGCACTTTCAAGTCTCCTATAAACAAACTTCCAGGCAGAGCAGCTGCATGGCTACTTCCAATCAATGCTCACCCACTGCCTGGAACTCCCACTATCACTGTGTGTCATCTTTTGGGTTAAAGACTAAATTTATTTATTTTTCTTTTCATTTAAATGTTAATGTATTCAATAAATTATAAATTTTTATGGCCTAAAGCATTCCAACAGACAACATTGTCTGGAAGTAAATGAGAAGAGGAGGAGGAGGAAATTTAGTCATAGAGACAGGGGAAAACTCTGGAGAATCTGGAATCATGGAATCCAAGAAAGAGACAATATTCAAAAAGGGAATGGTTAGCCTTACTGACTGGTGTTGCTATGCCAGTTAAAAGGAGAGCACAGACGTGTCCATTGGATTTTGCAACCTGAGATATGCAGACAATACAACTTTGCTTGCTGAAAATGAGGATGACTTAAGGCACATACTGATGAAGGTTGAAGAATACAGTCTGCAGTATGGATTAC
>NW_006921590.1:14335117-14342731 GCF_000298275.1 Orycteropus afer afer | reverse complement strand
CCTGGAGGAAGTGCAGCCAGAATGCTCCTTGGAAGCAAGAATGGCCAGACTTTGTCTCACCTATTTTGGTCATGCTGTAAGAAGGGACCATTCCCTGGAGAAGGATGTCATGCTTGGTAGGGTGGAGGGTCGACAAAAGAGAGAGAGGCCTTCGAGATGGATTGACATGGTGGCTGTGATGATGGGCTCAGGTATAGCAGGGATTGTGGGGCTGGCGCGGGATCAGGCAATGTTTCGTTCTGCTGTGCATGGGGTCGCTGTGAGTCAGAAATGACTCAACGGCACTTAACAACAACACTAACAACATGTTGTTGCTGACTGTGATACAGGGCATTAACATTTAATATACTGGAACAATGGATTTTGGATCCATCTAGAATAAATGAAGGCTCTGAATACTTGGGCGTGGTGTTGCCAAGTGAGGTGGCATGCAGAAACAAACTTCATCTATCTCACACTACTGTGTGAACAATAGTACTTTATTTAATTCACTTAATGTGTCTCCATATTAAAAATGGGTGTTCAGAAACAGACATGCATTTTGGGTCTATCATTTGTGAAAGCACAACAATGAGTTAATATTTCTAATAATACTGATGTATGATTTTTACAATATATCCATCCTTTTCACAAAAGCTATGATGTAAAAAATCTTGACAGTAGCTCAAATAAAGAGAAAGAATGATGCAAAATTAACCTATAAACAAATAATCTAGCATTAATCATTTTGGGGTATGTTCTTTCTGACTTACAGAGGTTTTTTTTTTTTTTTTTTTCCTTTTTTTCTATGAGTAAGTACATAGTAGGTGCTCAATATCTATTTGTTAAATAATACATACATACATACATATATATATCTCTCTCTCTATATATATAGATATATATATATATATATATAACCAAAAAATGAGATCACACTATTTATGCCATTACCTAAATGACTTTATTCATGTCCTAATACATCTTCTTCATTTCTCCATTCCTCCAAGGCATTCTTAGTGAGAGCTGATATGACTTGGGACAGTTAGCAACAGGTAGATATATGAAGGCACAGCTCCAAGCTACTCCCCAGACTACATTTATATACCCAACATAAACTGTTTTACCTCCGGTATGAAATCTTTCCTATCCTGAAAGTAGAGCAATAGTATAAAAGGTTATCAGCAAGGTTCCCAGTGGGATGATTCAGCAGTTTCAAGTTCTACATTCCATGTACTATTGAAAGAACTTTAAAGTTCACAGTCCCTCCCCAAGCAGGTTATATTATTCTCATTTAAAGAAGAAGAAACTGAAGTTTATAATGTGTAAGTAACTTTCCAAATGACCAGAAGCAGTAAGCAATAGAGTCAAGTTTGAAACCAGGAGTCCCTGTCAATAAAACTGATGGTTGTTCTATCACACTATGAAGAATATTTCAAACATTTCTATTTTTAATCCAGCTATTCAGCAAATGAAGAATAGATTCAGAAAGAAGAGAGAAGATTAAAAAAAAAAAAAAAAAGGTACCTTTCCAATAGAGTAGATTCACTACTTTTTCTATAATCTCTGATTATTTTACCCCAGAAACTGGAAAAGAGTAATTTATCATAATATTCTAGTTAGTTTCTGGAGTGCAATGTCAGCAGCTCACAGAAGAAATGAATTTTCTTTCTTTCTTGGCACACAGCTGGACTACACTTCTCTTATAGTTAAGTGGCTATGGGATTGGGTGCTAGCCAATGAATGTCAGTGGAAATGATCTGCAATATGTTTATCCCTGGTTCATTTAAAAGCTCCTAAACATGGTTTTCCAGACTCATTCCCTTTCTGGAGTTCTTGTATAGCAAAAAGGAGCTCTGGTGGTATAGTGGTTAAGACATTGGCTGCTAACCAAAAGGTCAATGGTTTGAACACTCCAAGCAGTCTGCTTCTTAAAAACGTACAGCCTTGGATATCCAATGGGGATTTCCTACAAGTCAGAATCAACTCGATAGCAGTGAGCATGTGTGTGTGTGTGTGTGTGTGGCAAAATGGGTTAAGCATCAGCTACTACTGACAGGTTGGCTGTTCAAATCTACCCAGAGGTACCTTGGAAGAAAGGCCAGGTGATATACTTCCAACAGGTCATACCCATTGAAAATCTTACGGAGTGCAGTCTACTCTGAAATGCATGGAGATGCCATGAGTTGGAGTCGATTTCGTAAGTACTGGTTCAGGAGTCTCTGAGTGGCAAAAACGGTTAGGTGCTCAGCTACTAAATACAAGGTTGGAGATTTGAATCTACCCAGAGGCACCTGATAAGAAGAGCCTGGAGATCTACTTCTGGAAGGTCACAGTCATTGAAAACAGTATGAAGCACAGCTGAAACAACTCTAAGGCAATTGGATAGGTGTTGCTATGTGGTGCAAATGGTTAAGTGCTCAGCTACTAACTGGAAGGTTGGCAGTTTGAATCCATCCAGAGTTACCTTGGAAGAAAAGCTTAGTAATCTACTTCTGAAAGGTCGCATCCATTGAGATCTTAGGTCCAATTCTGCTCTGAAACACGAGTTCATCATGACTTGGAATCAACTCAGTGGTAACTATCTTTCCCCCTTCCACCTGCCTAATTTACCACTTATCTGTCAATTTTTCATATTGTGGTGCCATTGTGGTGCTATGATGCTGCAAGTTACCCCACTGGTATTGCAAATACCACCAGAGTCATCTGTGGTGGACAAGTTTCAGTGGGTCTTCCTGACTAAGACAGAATAGCAAGAAGGACCTGGAAACCTAATTCTGAAAAACACTGGCCACTGAAACCTGATGAATAGCAGTGGCACATTGTCTGATATTGCAATGACATGAGCCCCTCAGGTTGGGAGGTACTCAAAATATGACTGGGGAAGACCTGCCTCATCAAAGTAAAATCCAACTTAATAATATAGTTGGAGTAAACCTTCCATGCCCCCCATTTGCTGATGTAGCATGACTCGAAAATGAGAAGCAGCAGCTGTAAACATCCATTAGTAAACAGAACATGGAATGTATGAAGTATAATTCTAAGAAGACTCTCTAAGAGCTTAATTGATACAATGGCTGCAGCAATGGGTTTAAGATAGCAATGACTATGAAGGTGGCAATGGACTAGGCAGTGTTTAATTTTGTTGTACATGGGGTGGGTCAGAGTCAGAACTGACTTGACAGTATCCAACAACATAAAAACAACACCTGCCTGATGCATGTGCTTGACGTTAAACCCACAAAATGGAAGGGCCTGGATCCCTGAATAACCACTTGGAGGACACAAACTAATAGATCAAAAGCACTTAGAGCACTTATTTTGGATTTTGTAAGAGCAGAATTTAAATTTCAAGTATTTTACAGACATTATGTATCTTTTTTTGGGAGCTCTGGTAGCATAGTGCCTAAGGCACTTGACTGCTAACCAGAAGGCTGGCAGTTCAAACCCACTAGCCATTCCTCGGAAGGAAGATAGGGCTATCTACTTCCGTAGTGATATTGCCTCGGAAACCCAAGGAGGGGTCGCTATGAGTTGGGTCCGACTCGATGGCACATACCAACCAACCAACCAATGTATCTTTTGATTTATCTTTATAGCAGCAAGAGTTACATTGAACTGGTACATCTACCTGCTATAATGTCCTAAAGCTAGAAAAGCATAGAGTTCCTAAGCAAGGTAAAGGAGAGATGATGCCTCAGCAAATAGGCACCACTGAGTCTATAAAATATTTTTAGCTAATCTTTGCCTAAATACAGAATCAAAATGCTCTGAAAATCTACATGTTCCATGGTTTTCACAAAAGAATGAAGTTTATCTTTTATGAGAATTCTTTGAGCATTTGTACAGATATTGCTTTTCAGGTGCCATAGAGTGAGCTTGAAGTGATAGCAAGTCTATTTATAACAGAAAGAAACACTACTCGGCATTTCAAATTTCTTGGCATGGACAACCAATCACCTCCAGTGCTGCATCTATTTGTTGAAACATTTAAATTGGTATTCCACCAACTCCTGGAGCTTTGTTTAATCAACTTCTACAGTCTTAATTTGATTAAACATGCAGTCAAGACTCATTGATAATTATTGGTGATTAGAATCCAAAATTTGGAAATAAGGAAGCAGAATCAGTACTTGGGGTCTTGGTGACAGAAATGACACAAGAGATCTCATGATAGAATTGTGTGAGACCAAGAACATATTTACTGCAAATATCTTTTTTCAACAACATAAATGGTGACTATAGTCATGGACTTCACCAGATGTAATACTCAGGAATCAAATAGACTAATTCTGTGGAAAAAGACAATAGAGAAGCTCAATATCATCAGTCAGATCAAGGCCAGAGGCCAACTGTGGGGGGAAAAAATCAATTACTCCTATTCAAGTTCAAGTTGAAGCTGAAGAAAATTTAAGGATGTCCACAGGAGCTAAAATATGACCTTGAGTATACCGCACCACCTAAATTTAGAGATCATCTCAAGAAAAGATTAGACGCATTGAACACTAATTACTAACCACAGAGCGGAGGGGTTGTGGGATGACATCAAGAACATCACACATTAAAAAAAAAAAAAAAAGTTATTAAAAAAAAAAAAGAAACAGAAAGGGAGAGAAGACCAAAATGGATATCAGAAGAGAGATTGAAACTTGCTCTAGAGTGAAGAGCAGCTAAAGCAAATGGAAGAAATGATGAAGTAGAAGAGCTAAACAGAAGATGACAAAAGGAGGCTAGAGAAGACCAAGTATTACAATGAAATGTTCAAAGAGCTAGGGTTGGAAAACCAAAACAGAAGGACACAATCAGCATTTCTCAAACAGAAAGAATTGAAGGAAAAAAAATTAAAGACCTAAGCTGCAGTAGTGAAGGTTTCTATGGGCAAAATATTGAACAATACATAAAGCATCAAAAGAAGATGGAAGGAATGCCCAGACTCACTGTACCAAAAAGAATTAGTTGATAGTCAACTACATCAGGAGGTAGCATATGATTTCTTTGAATAGCTTGTAATACAGGAATACTGAATCATAAATCTAGACAGATTCTAGAGGTGCTAGACCACAGATCTAGACAAACTCAACTCATTTTCTATATAATATTTTGTCAGTTCTTACTAAGTCAGTAATTTCTGGTATAGCAGGCAAACTGGTTTCCCAAATACTCCCCATCTCCCTTCCATAGAGTGGCTGGTGGGTTTGAACCACCAACATTCTGGTTAGCAGTCAAATGGCTTGTTGTTGTTGTTGTTGTTAAGTGCCGTCGAGTTGTTTCCGACTCATAGCGACCCCATGCACAGAAGAACAAAACACTGCTTAGGCACTGCATAACCAGAGCTCCTTTATCTGAACCCAGAGGCAGAATATTACTGTCAGGATTTCTCCATATTGTATCAAAGTCAGGTAATATCTTCTTGCAACCACAGAATGAATACTTGACTTTGATAAAATAACTCAAATGACACTGCTTCTTCCTATGGACACCTACAAATGATTGATGAAAACTCCCTCAGATTTTAATATCATGCACTTCAAAAATAAGTACTACTTTGATTTTAGAAACCTTTCAAACCTACAGTTTTTGTCTACTTCATTTTTCTTGGCTGTCCTTTCTGATCACTTAGAAAGTTTAAAAATATCATTCACTCATAGTTTTTAAAAATATGCTCAGGAGACACAAAGGTGATCTTGTGATTCTTTTTCCAAAGTTACATGAATTTTATCTATGTATCTAAAATCTCTTTTGAAATCAGTTTTTTTTTCCCTATCTTCAGGGAAAGAAGAAATACTGCCTTGAAATAAGTGTGTAAATGAAAGGAAAGGTATCAATCTCTGTGTAAATCCTAACACCATCCATAAGATCCTAATCCTGAAACTATGAGCTATTCATTAGGCATTACTCACACACTAAGTAAAATGGAATGAAACTGAGTTTGGATTCAATAGTATTAAGTTTTTATCCTCATTTTATACTCATGTATCATGTGACCTTGAGCAACTTACTTATCCTCCAAACCTCTGGTTCTTCATTTACAAAATTATCATAAAATAGACTATACTTTGTGGAGATCAAATGAAATAAATTTCAGTACCTTGAACAAAGTCTGAATTTTGAATGAGAAGTCCTGAGATCTCCATCCTGGGTCTTTGATTTACTACATGCTATTACATAAGAACTCTTTTGTGGAAAGAACAGCTCTTTTTTCACCAACTTTCATACTCATGCTCTTTGGGAAACCTCAATGACCCATCCCTAATTAGCTCTAAACTCAGCTAATAGAAAGACCTGACAATCTGCTCCCATAAAGATTACAACCTAGAAAACCCTATGGGGCAGCTCCACTCTTTCACACAGGGTTGCTATCAGTCAAAGTTCATTCAATGGTACCAAACAACAACAACAGTAAAGTAGGGGAGGAAGTTAATAAGTGTCAGACATAGTAACTTGCAATAGTTAAGCTAAGACACCATCGGCATTAGCAAGAAAATGTTTTGAGGATATTCCATTCTAAGGAACTTGATGAAGTTAAGTCACATTCTACAGCCCAGAGGATACAAGACCTAAAGATTCTCTTCCCTGCTGTGGTTCCATCTGAAAGGAAACAAGATGTAAGGATATGACTAAGAGACAACTCTGAGGGAAATGCAGATTCAGAGGGAACAATTTGCTGGGATGTTGCTAGACTAAGGGAACAGCAAAATTGGAAATAAAGAACAAAGTGTTATGGGAGGAAGTTAAGGACTGATAGATAATTAAATGAGAAAGGTAAATAAATTTGCAAACATGTGTAGTCATCTAATACATGACTATCTTCCTGGCAATATGTCTGAGGTCTTAGTTCCCTAGTGCTGCTTTAATACAAACACCACCAGTGGACGGTTTTGAAGAACAGAAATCTATTTTCTCATACTTTGGAGATTAAAAGTTCAAATCAGAGTCTCAGCATGTAGAATCCATCCTTGTAGGTAGACCCAGATGGTTTTTGGTTCCTTGTTTCATTGGTTGTAGAGGATCTTCACATGGCATTTCTGCTTACTCACACGTATGTGTATTGTATGTATTGTGGCTCATCTCGTTTGATAAATCAGAAGTGATTTAGATTTAGAAATTACCCTACTTGGGTATTATCTAACAAAGGAAATAGGTTTACAGGAAATAGGATTATATTATATTATATACAGGAAATAGGAAATAGAATTCCAAATAGGATTACAGCAACAGGTCCAGAGATTAAGATTCCAACACATAATCTGAGGTGGCACAATATCTCATCAATGACACAACAGTTCGATTGTCCCAGCCTGATGTTATGGGCATAGTGATCTTCTTAAAATTTCTTGCCAATAGATTGTGGTCACTGTTTGGTCACAGCAAGCTACCCAGAGGGACTGAGTAGTTGAACCTGCAGGCTTGGGACCACAGTCGCAGGGGACATCAAGCTCAATTGGCATAACATACTATACAAAACATTGTTCCACCTCCTACTTTGGTGAGTAGCAACTGGGATCGTAAAAGCTGGCAAGCTGCCATCTAGATGCAACAATGGGTCTCTCCTCATCAAGATCAAAGAAAGAAAGAAGAAAACCAAAATTAATGGAAACAATCAGTCCTAGAGACTGGTTCACCATCCGATCTGCA
>NW_006921590.1:14331528-14334863 GCF_000298275.1 Orycteropus afer afer | reverse complement strand
AGATACACGCCCTGGAGAGAACAATCATGGGAGAAGGAAGGGCTGCTTATGCACAGGGAGACAGCTCAGGGGGCAGGAGAGTATGGAGGGATGGACACTGAGAAGAGGTAACTATGGGGAGGAAGTGAGAGGGGAGCTGTTGCATTGTTTTTAAACTGTGGTCAATGACATGAGACAGAGTATATGTGAATTGCTATATGGAAAGTGAATTTGCTCTGTAAATCTTCACCCAAATCACAATTAAAAATAAAAAATTCTTGCCAAAAAAAGTTACATATATATATATATACATATATCTGTATATATATATATATGTATTTTTTTTTCCACAATTTCATACAGAGTAGGAGGAGTTGCTCTGTTACAAGTTAGTGGTAGAAAGACTCAAGGAACAGTACCTGAACTTCTTTGTCCTCCTCTCCATATATACTAATTGGTCCCTATTCACATGGCTACTGAGGACTTTCTGGGACCCTCAGGTCTCAAAGTGAAGGGATGGAAAAAACCACCCAATTAGGTGCTCTGGGGTATCTCTCAGTTTAAACATTACATGTGTCTGCTATTGTACATTAAAAAAAGGAGGAGGAGTAAGACAATGTTTTAGAGATATTTAATTTTCCTCCTTCCCAAACACTGTAATACTTGTTGAAATTACTTGGACAGAAGTGTTCTAAATTTTTTATTTTATTTTTGGTAGAAAAATGAACAATTTTTAAACATTCTTTTCTTCTTCTTTCTTTCTTTTAGAAATACTGGCTTAACAGTCATCACACTTAATTTCAACTGCCATTCCCTCATTTTTTTCTACACTTAGAATTCATATCACATTTTCATGTCACATTTTCTCAGGCCCTCAAGAAAACAAGAAACAGAGTCACACACACTCCCTTGGAAAAAATCTTCCTTCTTGTGGCTACAGGAGGCTATCTATTGTCATGAAATGCATGACTTTTTGGTCACAAGATCTATGTCTTAATATCATCTCCACTACTTGGTGACACTGGGCAAAATATATAACCTTTTTTACCTTTTTTTTTTTTTTTTATTGTGATTTGAGTGAAAATTTACAGAGGAAATTCTTCTTCCACATAGCAGCTCACATACACTTTGTCTCATGACATTGACTACAACTTATCACAAGGCAACAGTTTCACTCCCACATCCTCCCCATACTTACCTCTTCCTTGTGTCCTTCCCTCCCATGCACTCCTGCCCTCTGAGCTGTCTCCCTGTGCATACATACCCCTTCTATTCACCCACAATTGATCTCTCCAAGGAGTGTATGTACCTAAAGTAAATGTTCAGCTCATATATCTGTCTTTTGTTTCACTGGAAGCCCCAGGAGTGAGTTCAATTCCATATCTGAAGGGCAGCTAGGGGCCATAGTCTCAGTGGTTTCATTAGGCTCTATCAGATTAGCAAATCTGATCACCCCCTACACACACTTAAAAAAAAAAAAAACGATTTTGAGTTTTGTTGCACATTGTTCTCCCAATGTATCCAGGACCCCCTGAATGGTTTACAGTGGTAGCCAGCCACCATCTACTTCTTCTGGTCTCAGTTGTATAGACTGAGGAGCAGATTGAGTACCAGTTTCTTGGACTAATTGTTTCCATCAATCTTTGGTTTTCTTCATTCTTCTTTGCTCTGGATGAAGAGAGACCCATCACTGCTTCTAGATGGCCACTTGCAAGCTGTTAATATCCCTGTCACTACTCACCAAAGTGGGAGCTCTGGTAGCATAGTGCCTAAGGCACTTGACTGATCACTCCTCGGAAGGTAGGTTGGGCAATCCTACTTCCGTAGTGATACTGCCTCGGAAACCCAAGGAGGGGTCGTTATGAGTTAGGGCTGACTCGATGGCAAACAACAACAACTCACCAAAGTAGGATGTGGAACATTTTGTGTAGTATGCTATGTCAAATGAGCTTGATGTCCCCTGAGACTATGGTCCTGAGCCCACAGGTCTAATGACTTGCTCCCTCTGGGTAGCTGGCTGGGGCCAAGAAGTGGCTATAGCTTTGTCCCTTGTCAGCTCTACTATATACCTGAGAATTCTTACAGAACACACCAATACACCTATAGAAACATTGTCTGCCAACCCTATATGTGGTCTTGGGTCACTTCCCCAGTTCCTCCCCCTCCCTGCATAAATATACCTAATAATCCAGCCTGTCTATTCATCTATCCACCCATATATCCATGTGTGCCTTCACTGACAGGCAGTACTATATGTACAAAAGAATTTACCTTTATTGTCTGTACCTCCCATGCACCTCTGTCTTCTTCTTCCTCAATGCTACCATATTGATCATTCACATTTAGTACATTGCCCTTCTCTTCACCCAAATTGACCCTTGTCTATATCTATCTAACAGTGTTCCCTCCCCTTCTTTCCCACCCCAGGTCACCAACAAAGAAAATTTCCTTGACTTTTTACAGTAATGGACTAATACAACATTTGCCTTTCTGTGATTGACATATTTCACTCAACATAATGTCCTCTGAGTTTATCCATGTTACACAGTGTTTTTCAGATTCTGTTTTATTCTTTAGGGTTGCACAGTATTCCATTGTGTGTATGTACATTAGTTTGGTTATCATTTCTTCTGTTGATGGGCAACTAGGTTGCTTCCATCTATTGGCTACTGTAAGTGCTGTGATAAACATGGGTGTGCATGTATCTTTTCTTGTCCTGCCTCTCATTTCTTTAGGATATATACCTAGTAATGTAATGTCTGGGTCAAATGGTATTTTTAATTCCAAACTTTTAAGGAGTCACCATATTGCTTTCCTCAATGGTTGTATTATTTTATAGTCCCACCAGCAGGGTATGAGAGTCCCAGTCTCTCCTTATCCTCACCAGCATTTGTTATTGCTTGAACGGCAAGGAGGCCACATGTTCTGACCTCCTCTAATCCCACTTCTGACACCAACTGCAAAAACGGCAAGGAGGCCACATGTTCTGACCTCCTCTAACCCCACAAGAGGAAGACAGGATTACCAGCAGTAACCCAAGGCCTATTACTGCAAGGCCAACCATGCTGCCTCCCCCCGCCCTTTCACCAACCGTTCCTCCCAAAGCACCCACCACCTCTCTCCTGGGTTCGATAATTCGCTGCAGTGGCCCCACAGAATTCACAGATTATGGAGTTTATTAGGGAAGCACCAGGCTACAATTTGAGTTCAGGACAAATGCTTAGTCTCTCTCTCCAGCCCACCGTCCCTCAGCCAACAGTCTCTCACAGTCTCTTTCCCAGCAGTGCTGGTCCCTCGGTGTCTCACTCAGCAATGTATGTCTCTTGTGTCTCTTTCCCAGCAGCATGTGTCTCTTT
>NW_006921590.1:14319353-14331375 GCF_000298275.1 Orycteropus afer afer | reverse complement strand
CATTGTTTTGTGCCACTCCCAACAGAAATACTCCAGGTGGACAACTTCAGCAATCAGGAGCTCCTCAGTTGCTCATAGAAAAATCCCACCTTGGAGTTTACAAAGACTTATGGGTAGAAAAGCCACACTAAGTAATTTACTACACCACAGTTATTTTCTGTCTTGTTGAAATTTGCTACTAGTTCTGGGGCAAGTTGGTATCTCATTGTTGGTTTGATTTGCATCTCTCTAAAGGCTAATTATCATGAACATTTCCTCATATGTTTGTTGGCCCCCTCAATATCCTCTTTAGTGAAGTGTCTATTCATGTGTTCTGCCCATTCTTTATGTCTTTTTTTGTTGTTGAGATGTTGTAGTTTTCTATAAATACTAGAGATAAGTCCCCTGTCTGATATGTCATTGACAAATATTTTTTCCCAATCTGTAGTTTCTCTTTTGACTCTTTTGGAGAAGTCTTCAGAAGCACATAAACATTTAATTTTTAGAAGGGCCCATTCATCTAGTTATCTTGCACTGTTTGTGCACTTTGGGTTCTGCTTGATAGTCTATTTATGTCATATATTGAAGGAAAAAAAAAAAAAAAAAACTCACTGCCATCAACTTGGATCTGACTCATAGCGACCCCTCCTTGGGTTTCCGAGGCAATATCATATGGAAGTAGGTTGCCCAGTCTTCCTTCCGAGGAGTAGCTGGTGGGTTTGAACCACCAGCCTTCTTGTTAGCAGTCAAATTCTTAGGCACTTGCCCTATCTTTTCCTTAAGGAACTTTATAATTTAAGGTTTCACATTTATGTCTTTGGTCCATCTGGAGTTAGTTTTTGTGTATGGTGTAAGGTACAGGTCTTGTTTCATTTTTCTGCAAATGGATATCCAGTTTTGACAGCACCATTTATTAAACAGACATTCTATTCCTTATTTAATCGCTTTTGGCCCTTTGTCAAGGATCAGCTGACCATAGGTCAATGCATCTATTTTTGGTTTCTCAATTCTATTCCATTCTATGTGTCTGACATTATAACAATACCAGGCAGTATTGACTACTGTGGCTGTATAGCAGGTTTTGAGATCTGGGAATGTGAGGCCTCCTACTTTGCTCTTCTTCTTCAATAGTGCTCTGCTTATCCCAGGACTCTTTCTTTTCCACATAAAGTTAGTGATGATTTTTCCATATCCTTAAAGAATGCTGATGGGATCTGGATTGGGATTGCATTGAATGTATAGATTGCTTTGGGTAAAACTGACATTTTCACAATGTTCAATCTTCCTATCCATGAGCATGGTATGTTCTTCCATTTATGTAGATCTCTTATGGTTTCTTGAAGCAGTGTTTTATGGTTTTCTTTGCATAGATTTTTGTATCCCTGGTAAGATTCATTTCCAGGTTTTTTTTTTTTTTTTTTTTTTTTTTTTTTTTTTTTGGTAGCTAGTGTAAATGGTACTGATTTCCTTATTTCTTTTTCAGCAGTCTCTTTGCTGGTGTAGAGGAATCCAACTGATTTTTGGATGTTGATCTTGTATCTTCTCACGATGCTAAAGCTCTTAATTAGTTCCAGTAGATTTTTGACTGAGTCTCTTGGGTTTTCTAGGTAGAGGATCATATCATCAGCAAATAGGGATAATTTGACTTCCTCCTTGCCAATTTGGATGTTTTCAATTTCCCTTTCTTGCCTTATTGCCCTGGCTAGGAATTCCAGTACAATGTTGAATAGAAGGTGGTGATAAAGATATTCTTGTCTGGTTCCTATAAGCAAGGGAAATGGTTTCGCTCTCTCTACACTGAGAATAACATTGGCTGTTCCTTTTGCATACATGCCCTTTATTATATTGAGGAATGTCCCTCCCATTCCTATTTTGCTGAGAGTTTTGATCAAGAATGGGTGTTGGATTTTATCAAGTGCCTTTTCTGCATCAATTGATATGAACATGGGGTTCTTTTCCTTCGTTTAATTTATGTGGTAAATGATGTTGATTGTTTTTCTAATGTTGAATTATCCTTGTATCCCTGATATGAACCCCACTTGGTCATAATGAATTATTTTCTTGATATGTTGTGGGAGTTTATTGGCCAGATTTTTGTTGAAGATTTTTGCATCTATATTCATGAGGGATATAGGTCTGTAGTTTTCCTTTGGAGTGGTGTCTTTGCCTCATTTTGGTATCAAGGTTATGCTTGCTTCTTAAAATGAATGTGGAAGGATTTCATCCTTTTGTATGTTTTGGAATACTTTGAGTACGGTTGGTGTCAGTTCTTCTCTGATTGTTTGGTAGAATTCTCTGGTGAGACTGTCTCGACCAGGACTTTTTCTGTTGGAATTTTTTATGACCTGTACAATTTCTTCTTGTGTTATGGATCTGTTCAACTTTTCCACATTAGTCTCTCTTCAGTTAAGTGGTGTATTTCTGAAAATCTGTCCCTTTCTTCCAGATTTACAAATTTGTTGGAGTACACTTCTTCACAGTATACTGATATTATCTGTTTTATTTCATTTGGTTCTGTTGTGATGTAACCCATTCCAATTTTTATTCAGGGTATTTGTGTTCTTTCTCTTTTTCTTTGTTAAATTTGCCAGTGGCTTGTCAATTTTATGAATCTTTTCAAAAAACCAACTTCTAGTCTTGTTGATTTTTTTCTATTGTTTTTCTTTTTTCTATTTCATTGATTTCTGCTTGAATCTTTATTATTTCCTTTCTTCTGGTGACTGTAGGCTTTTTTTTTTTTTTCTTTTTTTTTTCTTTTTTGCTGTTCTTTTTCTAATTGATGGAGATGTTGGCTTAAGGTGTTTGTTTTGGCTCTTCTTTTTTGATGCGTACATTTATTGGTATCAATTGGCCTCTGACCACTGCTTTTGCTGTGTCCCAAAGATTTTGGTATGCTGTGTTTTCATTCTGATTTAAGGAATTTTTTTAATTTCATTTTTTATTTCTTCTATTACCCAGTCATTTTTGAGGAGGGTGTTGTTCAGTATCCATGTGTTTGCTCTTTTTTCATTGATCTCCCTATTGAGTTCTAATGTGATAGCATTGTGATCGGCAGTATTTCAGTATTTTTTAATTTATTAAGGCTTGCTTTCTGGCCTACCATATGGTCTATCATGGAGAATGTTCCATCTGCACTGGAAAAGAATGTATATTGTGCTGTTGTTGGGTGAAATGCTCTGTTGATGTCTACAAGGTCAAGTTGGTGAATTGTATTGTTTAGCTCTTCTTTGTCTTTGTTGAGGTTTTTTTCCAGTTGTTCTATCTTTCATTGAAAGTGGTGGATGTGCATTTATCTATTTGCCTTTTCAGCTCTTTTAGAGTCTGATTTATGTATTTTGGGTCTCTTTCATTGGGTCCATAGATATTTATTATGGTTATATCTTCTTGTTCAATTGATCCTTTAATCATTATATAACATCCTTCCTTGTCTCGTATGGTAGTTTTTGTCTTAAAGTCAATTTGATCAGAAATTAACATGGCCACTCCTGCTTTTTTTTTTTTTTGTTGCCATTTGCTTGATATATGTTTTTCCAACCTTTGATTTTTAGTCTATTTTTGTCTTTGTCTCTAATGTGTGCTTCTCATAGACAGTGTATTGATAGGTTATGTTTTCTTATCCAATCTGCAACTCCCCATCTTGTGCTGTACGTTTAGTCCATTAACATTCATTGTAATTATTGACAAGTATGAATTGGTTGCTGTCATTTTGTTATGTGTTTTTTCATGGTGTTCCTGGTTTCTTTGTTCCATATAATTTTCTTTGCTGAGTTCATTATGTTTATGAATCATGTTATCATTCCCTTTGTTGCTATTGTTTTAGCTTTGCTAAATATTTGTGCTTGTCCTCTTTTTTATTGTGATAGAAAATTTATTATTTTTCTTTGAGGTTACACTGTGATTTATAATTTCCTTCCCTAGTTTAGAATAGTCCATTCTATCTTGCAACTCTCTTGACATCCTCACTGTTTAGAAGTTCTGTAACTACACTATTTTCCTCTCCTTTTTTTTTTTTTGTAGTTGTCCTCATTTGCCAATTGATGTCTCTGGTTCCTTGTGTACAATCTTGTAAGGTTATTTTACTTTGGATACTTCCACAGCTGTGTTGGTTTCTAGGTTATGTCATCTTGTGTATTAATGGTTGGTCGTGGTTTGCTGTTATTGGTTCTATGTTCAAAGGACTCCCTTTAGCATCTCTTGTAAGGTTGGTCTGGTTTTAACAAATTCCCTTAATTTCTGCTTATCTGGAAATCTCATAATTTCACTATCATACTCGAGGGACAGTTTTGCTGGGTATATAATTCTTGGTTGGAAATTTTTCTCTTTCAGTGTTTTATATATACCATCCCATTGCCTTTTCACTTGCATGGTTTCTGCTGAGAACTCGGACCTTATTCTTACTGGTTGTCCTTTGTAAGTAACTTTTTGTTTTTCTCATGCTGCTTTCAGGATTCTTTCTTTGTCTTTGATTTTGATGAGTTTGATGATGATATGGCTTGGTGATTTTCTTTTGGGGTCTATCCTGATTGGGGTTTGTGGGATTTCCTGAATGGATATATTGTCATCTTTCATCATATCAGGGAAGTTCTCCTCCAACAAATCTTGGACAATTTTCTCAGTGGTTTTCTTTCTCTCTTCCTGTTCTGGAATTCCAATTACATGTAGGTTATTCCTTTTGATAGTATTCCACATGAACCTTAGGCTTTCTTCATTTTGTTTTGATCTTTTTTCTGATTTTCAAAATAAATACTCAGATTTTTGTCTTCAATCTCCCTAATTCTGTCTTCCATTCATTAAATTCTACTACTTTGCCCTTTCAATGTGTTATCAATTTCTCAAAATTTAGTATTAATCTTCTGGATTTATATCTGTAGACTTTGTTGAATGTTTCATTTATTTTTTTTATTTTGTTCTTGTATTTTCTTCCAAAATTGGTCTAGGGTTTTGCTGGTGTTTTCCTTAATTTTGTCAGTGTTTTCCTTGATCTGTCTCTCAATTCTTTGAAGATATCTAAATATAATTATTTTGAATCCATATCAGGGAGTTCTAATGCTGCTTCTTCCTCAGGGATGTGTTCTGAGTCTGTATGCTGCTCGCTTGTTTTTACCACTTTATCTTGCTTCTTTGTGTGGATTGTGATGGTCTGTTTTCTCCGAGACAGTGACATTGCTGTATTTAGATCTCTGTTAATTGTTTGTGAAAGAGCAGCTAAGGATTAATTAGGTTATTTTTGGTGGTCATTTATTGTTGGCCAGGTGGTGGAAAAGGAAGTGGTGGCTTTCACTCAGTAAGTGAAGCTGCAGAAGTGCAGGTGTAGTTGTGTTGAGTAGGCACTGTTGCTGTCTCCTCTCAAACAAAAACAACAATCATATAACCATCAAAAAAGTAAACGCAAGTAGGCAAAAAGCACACTGTGTAAACACATGGGAACGATAACAAAAAAAATGTTGCAATATCTCGGTAGAGGGCTATAAGAGAAAAAAGGTAAAGTAGGAGAATAATGAAGAAAAATGTGAAAAAAATGCAAAAAAGAAAACAAGGAATGGGGTTAACCACGAGAAACAAACAATCAAAAAGGGAACCACAAACAGGGAAGAGAGAAAAAGTTCAAAACTAGAACTTGGGAAGGGAAAAACAGAATAAAAAGCACATAATATTAAATATAGTAATTTTAATACAGACAAAAACTAAAGAAAAAAAAAAAGGAAAAAAAATCTGGGCAAGGTGGGGCAGGGCACCCAGGTTCCATTCAAGCACACAGACTAGGATGGAATTCCCGCCAGCCCAGAATGTGGGTGGGAATGAGCAATAGGCACACCTGCATTCACCAAAAGGGTTTGGGGTGTAAGAGTAACAAGGGGAATTTCACACCTTTTGGTTATTCATGTCCTGAATGCCCTTACGGTTCACAGCAAGTGGAACTTATTCTTAAGTCCCTGGAATCTGGGATAATGCTGATGCTTTAAATATCCAAAATGTTCCCATCACTTGTAAACATTCAAAATGGCTGCATCCTCTGGACAGGCAAAAATCCACAGCTCAGCTTGCCTTCCTCTTCACAGCTTCCCCTTTTATTTACCAGCCACCAGTACAGTCCTCCATGCATCCCCTTGCTAGCAGGGCTGATTTTTAGGTTAATTCCTAGGTCCTAACACCATTTGGCAACACCCAAGCTGTCCATGCCATCAGGATTGCTGACAGATCGCAGCTCCACATGTCTCCTATTTTGGTGTTTTTATGCAAGTTCTTCTACCACTTCTGTATCCTTTCCATCCAAGCCCAGGGCTCCAGGATTATTTTCCATATCTATGTTAATTGGTTCCCCTTTTCTTTGTTGAAGAGGATCTGTGCAGTCTGTCTGCCTATTCTGCCATCTTACCCAACCTCTCCAAATTCTATAACCTTTTAAAATCTCAAGCCTCCCACTGGCAGAGTGTGAGTAACAATCCATACTTATTTGTGCATTAATTCTTACATAAAATGTTATTAGAGTCTGTACCATATACTAAACACTGTGCTAGCTACTGGGTTACAGTGGTGAAAGAAACAAATTCACTCCCTGTCCTTGGAGAGGCTGGCATCATAAGGATGAAAGGAGGCAATGAATTTTAAAATGTTAACCTCTCAACACATGAGAGTAACAGCTATCATTGCCCAAGATGTCATTGTTGTTATGATACACAGACCAAGCTTGATATAGGTTATGAGACTTCTAGAGGATTTCCAGACTCCAATGAAAAAATCAACTAGTGAAAAGGGCAATTTCCTTTTAGACAAACTGTATTTCCTCCCCCTCTAGATTTGATACTAGACCAAACAAATATAGCTGTATGTATACAAGTATAAAACATATAAAAGTGCTAGCATCTGACCAAGTTTTACGTATAAAAATATCTATTTCATATATTTATCCTAATTTTTCATTAGCAGGGTAGGGAATGCATGGAAAGATGTATGAAGGAAGGAAACTAGAGAATAAATTTGAAAATGTAGAGTTATTAATAGTACAGATTGCTAAAATTTTGGTCAATTCAGCAGCATATTAACTAGAATATAGATTTTTGTTAACGAGATTTTAAAAATTCTTAAAAATTGGGTTTTTGGCTGTAGCTCTAATACGAATTCTCAGAGCCTGATGAAAAAGACTTTTGAAATAAAATCATTTATACCTGATAACTAAACATATCTCACACAAACACAGGGTACATTTTTGCAAAAGTTTTTACAGTAAGCTTTCCGTAACATAATATGTTGTGTCTTTACTCCAAATAAAATATCCGGAAACTCTCAGGGTCATCTTTCTTCTTCACATTTCCATTTCTCCCTCACTAATTTATTCCTTCATTCACTCAGTTCACTCAGCATTTATTGAGTGCCTATGATGGCCTGATACTATTTCAGGTGTTTGTATTAAAACACACACACACAACAGTACTTAAGGTAGTAAATCAAAGCATTGTATAGAGGCAAATTGCCTGTAAAACTCATTATCTGACATTCTTAACTATTACTGGCCTGTGGTTTTTGAGGAATTGTGCAACTGTCTCACAAAGATCCAGAAATCTGAGAGTTAAAGATCTTGTAGTTCAAACCCTGGCTCTGTATTCCGTGAAGATGGATATAATCACTGCCATAAATTGATGAGTTATGCATAAAGCTATAGTGACAAACAAGGCCACAAGCCATCATGGATTCTCGAAATTACTGATGTACTAGCAAACCACCAGTGAGTGAAAGAGCAGGTGGCCCTCGCCCTGTAGCCTGCAGCTCTAAATCTTCCCAATGGACTGGGAAATAAGCAGTTCACCATTTAACATGAGCAAAGGAAGTCAATTCATCATTGGCCTGTTGCATAAACTGCTGACAAAAGAAACTTTTCCCCATTTAGAAAACCCTAAGAATCAAACTACTGCTTATAAGTTGGAAAATACCTGCTTTTTGCCCATCGTAACTGTCTTGTGTTAAAAAATACAGGCCAGCTCACTGTGAGGCATATTTGGATGTACTGAGCATTTAACTCTAGCCATCTCCCACTAACCCTATAGAAGCAAACCTTTGGCAACTCTGTCAAAAACAAATCAAACCCACTGCTGTCAAGTCAATACTAAGGCTGCAATCCTTATGAAAGCACACTTCCACATCTTTCTCCTGCACAGTGGATGGTGGGTTCTAACTGTTGACCTTTCAGTTATCAGCTAAGTGTTTAACCACTGTGCCACCAGAGCTTCTTCAAATCTGTCAGTGACTTATAAATATATTTATAACTATAGCTGTGCATCTATTATCCATCAATATGACTCAAAATGCCAGTGTCTGATACCTGAGCAGCAATTCAGTGGATCCTATTTTCAAAAAAGGTTAGGTCAGGCTTGCATTTAGCACATAAGATCTTGTGGTTAGAATTTGAAAGCAAAAGAGAAAACCCAGAATCATCCTGTCAGTTACCAAGTAAAGCTATAAATTGCTTTTGTAACTTACATCATCTATCTATATTTTTAAAAAAACAATGAATATAGACATTTAAAGCTTTACTGCAAGAAATAACTGGACAGTAGGATAGAACACATGGGCACTAATGTTACAAAAGATCTGAGGATAACAGAAACCCTGTAATAATAGGTGATGGAATAAAATAGTATATTTGTGTCTCATGTAACTATGAGTTGAGTTGTTACAGAGGCTTTATGAGCATCAGGTTCCAGACTGTTCCATCTTGTTCTAGCATCTTTAGTAGTACCACTTTAAGTCTCTGATCCAACATGGTAGCTCTAGGTCCAACCATTATATGTGAATACCAGACAACAGGATGGAGAAAGGGAAATGGAAGGGCATACCCCATTTTTCTAAGGATTCCTGGAAGCTGTACATGCCATAAAATATACTGGATAAAACAGGATATATCCTAATGCCAGAGAATGTGTTCTAAGATTACTGCTAGCATCAAGGGAGACAGGGAAATCTTGACTTTGTGCTAAAAAGCAATGAGCTGAATCAAAAGTTAGTTATCTTATTGAGGGATAAAAACAAAAATTATACTGGACATCTAGAAATCTTTGTCACAATCACTTAATGTGTGTTTTTAGAAAGATAACGAATATCAAAAGCATCCCTATCTTCATTCCTACATTAAATATAAGGTAAAACAAAAATTAGCACTTAGTACTACTGTGTGTCTACTGCTTCGCTTACAATACCCTCTTTAATCCTCAGAAATATCTCATATAACATCATTATCATCTTTATTCTACAAATGAGAATCTGACACACTTGGAAGTTAAAAAAACTTACTCAAGATCACATAACTAATAAACTATGAATCATGAGTCAGAATTAATCTGATCCAAGTCCCTTCATATTTTTACTTCATGAAGCTGGAGTGACTACTCTTCTGGTAAATAACTCCTTTCTCATTTGAACTTGCACTGGAGACTAGGTGCAATATAAAAATTCATCCCATTTATCAAGAGTCTATCCAAAGATTTTAACAAATTGTTCTTCCAACATTTTACAATGTTAACCATCACAGGCTTAATCCAATCCTTTTCCCTTACCCCAAACAGCCAAAAAATGGTAGTACATTTTTTAGGTACAAAAACTGGAACTAAATTCAACTTTTAGCTTATCACTCACATGAGGACTAGAGCAATAAAGAGCTGAGGGGTGCTTTTATACATGCCACTAACTCAGATAAGCACAGCTGGGCTAAGGAGACCTCTTTTCCTAAATTCTGTTGCCAAGCTGAATTTTATGATCTTTACTGGCAGATGATCAAATACAAACTCTTAATTTACAGCCAAGCTATTTTACAGCAGCTGTTGGAAGAAATAATTTAGAATGCAAATCTAGTCCTTAATCTACAGGAAGATTTCTGGAGTGATGGATGGCTTCGAAGCAAAAGTTCATGAAAGACACCCCTGATGCCCTCTAGTATACAAAGAAATATTTAGCTGCCATTTCAGGTTTATTTCTTTTCTTTTTACAATTGCCACTCTGGGTATTGGAGTCTGGTGGAAAGAAGTTCCAGGTGTTTAAAATCTGCATCAACTCTTTTTCTACATAAGTAAAATTGAGATCTGAAGACATAAACATTTTCCTATAATCTAGGACTACACACTCTAGTCTACACCATCTAAATGACATGGTAATGGGGATGTAGCAATTTTCCTAGAATTCTTATGATGTTAAGGAAATAGCAACATTCACACCAGCCATTAACACTGCCTCTTGTTATTCTAGAAATGAAGTATCAATTAACCTGATCAGGTGTTATTTTTTTTTTTTTTTCCTTCCTTTTTATTCATGTAACTAGCAGGTAACAGTGCCCTTCTAGAATGCTTAATACACAAAGAGTTACATGAATCATTCAGCACCTTTGATCCTCATCTTTCTGACTGAACAGAACTTTTGAAATTCTCAGTCCTGGTTATTAGCAAGTTGCTTATCTTGCTGACTTACTGGAAAAACCTGTAAGTTTCTCTATAAGTTTTTGACTTTTATCTATGAAGATCTCATTTATGGCAAATATTAAAGTTAAGGCAGTAGAAAAATGTATGTATCTATCTAGTCCTATTTTGTTAGGCATAGAGTATCCTTACTGTATAACTTCAAATCTGTTCAAGGACTTAATTAGAATAATAAGAAGAAAAAATTGCATTCATGATTAAAGGACTGGAGAAAGGAAGATGTACCCATTTTGGCAGTTACTTCTCCCTTTGTTTTTTATACAGCGGAGGAAAACTTACAATCTACATCATTTAATTTTGAATATTAGACTCGAAGCACACATAATGTCATTAGCTAGTTTCACATGTGCTCACTGTTTTACACAAGTTAACATGCACAAAAGAATGAACAAATGCTACCAATGACCATGGCCATATCTAAGTCCTGCTTTTCCCTGGCCCCATCCTCATCCTATTACTATTGTTGTTAAGTGACACTGAGTTAATTTTCAACTAATAGCAACATCATGTGAGTAAGTAAAACTGTGCTTCATTGTTTCCCAGGCTTTAATCTTTGTGGAAGCAGATGGCCAGGTTTTTCTTTTGCAGTCACTGGTGGGTTCAAACTGCTAACCTTTCAGTACAGCAGACAAGTTATTAATGATTGCTCCACCAGGGCACCTAATCCAATCAGCTGTCATCTAGTTTTCTTAGATCTACAACAAGTATGTTTCTGAAGTACATGATATAGTGGTGCAAAGAGTGAGGCCTCAGTTGGGATTAGGAAAATATCTTGCATTCTCCACAACCACGACGGTGTCTCATAGCCAAATTTATTATGATTAACAAATATTCCTCAAAGTTCTCTAAAATTGGGCACTGCCAAATCCCTTGATCAATCAAATTCTCTTGATAATTAAAAAGTGACAACTTATTTGGAAATCAACTGTGTTTCTCTTTCATTTTATTATTCCTTTAGTTGACATGTGGTAATTTACCTAATTGGGTATTCACCTAATTTACTGTAGGATTCTAACAATGCTTTTGGTGCTAAGATGTCCAGAACAGCCTAGGTACTGTTGTTGACAGAAAACTGAGTAAGCTCACATGAAGAAGATGAAATTAGTTCACCCAGGATGGACTGGAGCAGAAGTAGCTTCTCCTATCTCTCCTAAGAATGTCTCTATTTCTTGTAATCGGGAATGCACTTTCACGGTTTGAGTAAGGGAGAGGGAAAGCAGACTTAAACTGAGAAAGGACTGAAATACTATGTTGTTGTTATGTGCCGTCAAGTCAGACCTGACTCATAGTGACCCCTCCTTGGGTTGCTGAGGCAGTATCACTACCGAAGTAGATTGCCCAACCTTCCTTCTGAGGAGTCGCTGGTGGAAATATTATAGAGCTTGGATGAAATAAAGCTTAGATGTATGTAATTGGCAGGTGCAAAAACGGCAAGGAGGCTACATGTTCTGACCTCCTCTAATCCCACAAGAGGAAGACAGGATTACCAGCAGTAACCCAAGGCCTATTACTGCAAGGCCAGACATGCTGCCTCCCTCCAGCCCTTTCACCAACCGTTCCTCCCAAAGCACCCACCACCTCTC
>NW_006921590.1:14291327-14319023 GCF_000298275.1 Orycteropus afer afer | reverse complement strand
AGCACCTGAGAGAGAGTGGGCACCTCCCAGAACATTGTTTTGTGCCACTCCCAACAGAAATACTCCAGGTGGACAACTTCAGCAATCAGGAGCTCCTCATTTGCTCATAGAAAATGAGTTTACAAAGACTTATGGGTAGAAAAGCCACACTAAGTAATTTACTACACTGCAGCAGGTATCATAATATTTAGTTATTCATTTATACAGTCAATAAATATTTATTAAGCATTATAAGCCAAACACTGCTTTAAGTACTTGCATAGAGCAGCAAACCAACCAACCAGATATCTTTGCCCTGATAGAGATACATTCTAGTTGATGGTGGGGAGGGGGACATTAAAAATAAGAAAATTTCTATAATATTTTAGAAGCTAATTAGTGATCATAAGGAAAATTATCAAAGTAAGAGGATAGAGGTAACACAGGTTGAAATCCTAAATGTCATGATCATAGTAAACAGCATGAGATGGTGACATTTGAATAAAGCTTAAAAAGCAAACCATGCAGAAATCTGAGGAGAATATTCCAGGCAGAGAGAAGAGTCAGTGCAAAGGCCTAGAGACAGGAGTTAGTGACGTGTTCAAAGTATAGAAAGGGCAGGGCCAGGACTTGGGTGTGGTGAGACACTTGCCTCGGGCACAAAATTTACGAGTGCTTAAAAAACACAGTGATCAAGATAACTAATATTTCAGTGCGGTATTTAATCAAAATGAAGCCAAAAAAATGCATGGTGAACCCAATATCAAAATTTTAAATGAAGAAAGGATCTGATGCTGCATCTGTACTACACTGCCTCACTTGCCTCTCACTCTAATTGCACTCTTGATCCCAATAAAACTTTATTTACAAAAACAGGCAGCCAGCTCACAGGTTATAATAGCTCACCAATTATTTATTTTGTATTTCATTAAAATATTATTTATCTTGATTACTCATTTTTTTCAGTACTCCTTAAAGTTTGCACCAAATGTGAGTGCTTCCAGGGCCTGACTCTAGTCCTAGCTTTAAAGGAGGCCAGTGTGGCTGAAAAGGATTGATTGAAGGGAATAGCGGGAGGAGATGAGTTCAGACAAGTACCTGAAAGGCCACTTTCCTGTGTTGTGTAATCATTGTAAGGATTTTGTCTTTTAATCTAAGTGAAGTGTAGCACCACTAGAAAGTTTTAAACCAAGGAGCAAATGGATCTTTATTTACATTAGGCTGAACAATTAAGAAGTTGTTACAATAATCCAGATGAGAGATTATGGTGGTTTGGAGCAGAGTGGTATCATGAAGTGGTAAAAAGTCAGATTCTGTGTATATTTTGGAGGTAGATCTAACATGACTTGTGTGGACTAGACATGGGGTGAGAGAAAGAAGTAGAGATAATTTTAATACTTTGAAACTCCAGAGAGATGGAGTTGCTATTATCTGAGGAATGCTGACTACAGAGCAGATTTAGGGGAGTGAGGCATGGTCCTTGGTTTTAAAAATTTTAAGTTTGAGTTCTCCACTAAGTAAGTGAAATATTAAGTGAGCAGCTAAATATGGAGATGAGGAAGATATTTCAGCTGGAGACATAAATATAGAAGTCATCTGCAACAAAACTGGCATTTAAAACCAGGCAAGATCTTTAAGAAAGTGAGTAAAGCTAGAGATGAGAAGAGGTCCAAGGGCTGAGCTCTGTGATTTTTCAACATAAGGAGATTGGGGAGAAAAGGAGAAGGCTACTTAAAACAAATGTCTAGTGAAGAGTGAGGAAACCAGGAGACAGTGAGGAAACTAGTGTCTAGAAAGCTAGGAGAAGAAAATGTTTCCAGAAAAATGAGTTGCCAAGTGTTCAGATGCCGCTGACAGGTCAAATAGGAAAAGTACTGAGAATTGATCACTGAATGTGGTGAGAGGGTGTTCATTGGTGAACTTGATAAGAGCTGTTAAGGGAGTAGTGGAAATAATTGAATAGATTTGAGGAAAAAGGGAGGGGTGGATTTGAAGACAGTGTTTATTGATTGGAAGGGTAAGTGGCATCCAGAGGGACTTTACTTAAAAAGGCAATCATAACAGCATATTTGTATTTCTAATGAGAATGATCTCATAGAGAGGGTAAATTGAAGATGACAGAGAGACAGGTAGTTGGTCTTAGAGAAGACAGCCTTGGACATAGGTCTGGCAGTTCATTTAATGGAAACAGGTGAAAAGGTAAAGGTCACAGCTGCTGGCAGTGAGAAGATACAGTAGAAGATCTTCTTCTGATTCCTTTCTATTCCTCAGTGAAATAGGATACAAGATTCTGAGCAGAGAATTTGCAGGAGGAAGGTCCTGTTGGAAGAAGGCCCAGGAGAAAAGAGAAGGTATCAAAGTAGGAAAGTAAGTGGGAAACACAATGCTGAGGAGCATTAAGTGAGAACTTTGGGTCTGGGGGGAGTCTCTGGGTGGTGCAAATGGTTAATGCAGTCAGCTACTAACTAGAAGGTGATGGTTTAGAAGAAAGGGCTAGCAATCTTCTGAAAAAAACCAGTCTATGTAGCAAAGTTGTACTCTGACAAACATGTGGCCATCATAATCAATGTCAACTTGATGGCAAGTAGTATCGGTTGGATTTAGGATCATTAATTTAAAATGAGACCACTCAGCATGGTGGAAGGATTTTCTCCAGCCATGTTCAGCTAAATGTAAGCTCAGAATAAGCAAAACATAACCAAATTTGAAGTCTGCCAGGTAACTATAGTGAAGCTAGAGAGGGGGTAAGGGATTTGAGGGTTTAATGCAAGAGAGTCTCTACTCACCATATATCAATATATATCCCCTCTTCTAACCACTAGAATCCCTGGATAGCTACCAATATTGCTCGTCTCCAGCAACCGTGACTATAACAGTGGGAATACTTTAAGCAACACTGAAAGTGTAGACTAGTGGCTTCACACCTGGCTAAAGTATTGACTCTTTGATTTTACCCTCAGAGCCAGTGAGGCCAGTGGTCTGTGGAAGTGAATCTTGAAATCTGTACTGACAACTTACTCTCTTCCTCCACCTCTAGACACTGAAGCAAATCTTCTGTCAACGTGATTTGGGAAACTTTTTGTACAAATAATGATTAAGTTGTGTGAGATGTTAACTCACCCTTTTAATACTCTTCAGTAGGTCTGGAGTTGGGTTTTCTTTTTTTATTATTTTTATTTAAAAAAAAAACTGGTTCTGTATATGAAATACTTTGATGGAATCTATTTTCATTGAGGTTTTAATTCTCAGAATTTTTCACTTTAAAGACTGGCAACATGTTTTAAGTTGGAGGAAATGACAGGGTCAAAATTTTAGTAAATTGATTTCACCACAAATGTGTCACTTCCCAAATCTGCACCAAATTTTCTGCCAACATTTAATGTGCTAATAGAATTACAATATGAGGCAAACTTCCCGAGGGGAACAAACTGCAAAAAAAAAAAAAAAGGAAAAGCTCCTTCCTAAATTATTTATATGCAATAAAAGTCTGTCATCTCCTATCAAATAGTGTACAATATGTTGTAATTAGTATTTTGGTCAATCTGGGTGATTTATGAACATACAAACACTGTCACATAAGCTGGGCTAATTTTCAAAGTTAGGCACTAGGTCACACAAAGTGGCTATTGTTTAAGAGTGCAGGTAATTACCATACAAAGATTACACTGTAGGCCAAGATGACAAGTTCTGTGGCAAATCACTTGACTAGCCTCTCTGTGATAGTTGGAGCTGTGTGTCAACTTGGCTGGACCCCAGTTCTGTGTGGTTGTTCCCATGATGGGATCAGATGACTGAGTTCTGAGTGGCCAGTCTGCCCAAGGGGAGTTTCCCTAGGGGTGTGGCCTGCTTGCAATGATATCCAAGGACAATCTGGAAGTATGGCATTTCTTAAAAGAATTGGAACCCTGTTGTGCGAACTACAGACTTCCTTGAGTGAGCGGCCCACCGCTCGGCCTGGAGATCTCGGATTCATCTTTTATTGGAAACAACAACCAATATACTGCATGCCAGCTTGAATCTCTCGGCTCCCCTGTGCTTGCGGAAGCCAAGGCGGCCGCAAGCCCCATCTCCTCCAGAGACGGACTTTTCGGCTTGGACTTGTCGGCTTCTATACGCTTGTGAGCCATTTACCTACGATAAATCTCTCTCTCTCTCTCTCTCTCTCTCTCTCTCTCTTGTTGTTGTTGTTATGTGCCGTCGAGTCAAACCTGACTCATAGCGACCCCTCCTTGGGTTTCCGAGGCAGTATCACTACGGAAGTAGGATTGCCCAACCTTCCTTCCGAGGAGTGGCTGGTGGGTTTGAACTGCCAGCCCTCTGGTTAGCAGGCAAGTGTCTTATCCACTATGCTACCAGAGCTCCCACTCTATAAATATATATATATACTTTGCTGGTTTTTGTGTTTCTCTAGAGAACCCAATCTAACACACTCTCTGTCCAAACTAGGTGATAAAAGATGAACTATTTTGACCTGACCTACTCACGACAGGCTCCTCTGCTCAGAGCTAATAAGGAATGACAGATGTGGGCATAGCAAAATATTCACATTAATTGTAAAAACTGCATAATTATAAAACACCACTTGACAAAATGGGTCAACTCCCATCCCAGGAAACATTAAGATCACAGAGATACCAGTGAGTTTTTAGCTAAGCTTTTCAAAACCAAATCCCACTCCGTGTTGCATGGCTTATGTTTTCGAAAGGGATTGCTTTTTTGTTAATTGATGATATTTGCCCTGGTTTTGTTTCACAGATTAAAGAAGAGGTGAAAATATCCAAATCTGTATTAATAAAAATACACCATTTCTCTTTTTTGGTATATTTCACCTAAAAATCAAAATACATCATTATGCTATGAAGTCCAATCATAGGAGGAATATTACATTTTTCTATTTAAGGAGCTCTGGTGGTGTAGTGCCTAAGGCATTTGACTGCTAACCAGAAGTCTGGTGGTTCAAACCCACCAGCCACTCCTCAGAAGGAAGATGGGCAATCTAATTCCATAGTGATACTGCCTTGGAAACTCAAGGAGTCGGATCTGACTCAATGGCAGTGAGTTTGTTTTTTGGTTATTTAAGCCTTTAAATAGAAAGGTATGATTTCAAATAAAATCCTTGTTATTGTGAAATCTCATTCTGTTGTTTGTACCCTGCATTCTAAATATTAAAATGTTTTATGATCCTATAAATTACTGTTCCAGATTTTGTAAATAAAAAACATAATACAAGAAAGATAAAATGAGTGTCTTTAAAAAATATTAAATTTCTTTCAAAAATATTTAAAAAAATATTAAATGTTTATCAGATATTTATTTTAAATATTTTATGAAATCAGTAAGTATTTTACCACGATAACATTTGATCATTGCTGTAGTAACTGTTCTGAAAATCTGAAGATATCCGAGTTGTCCTGCAATAACAGGGATAACAAAAAAAAATCTGCAAGTGGATATGTAGCTAGATAGCATAATGCCTAAGGCACTTGACTGCTAATCAGAAGGCTGGCGGTTCAAACCCATCAGCCACTCCTCGGAAGGAACATGGGGCAATCTACCTCTGTAGTGATACTGCCTCAGAAACCCAAGGAGGGGTTGCTATGCGTCAGGTCCGACTCGACGGCACATAACAACAACAAAAACATGCAAGCTGAATAGGTATGATAAAGTGAATGGGAGGACACCCACAAGTATACACAGGTTTGTCAGAGGAAATTTCTACATATGTAATTTGTATGTGCTGCAAATATATTCATGTACATAATAGAACATACAGGGGCAAAGCAATGAAAACTTCTTACCCATAACCAAACACCTTGAAAAAATGAGTCACTGGGCTTGGGGGCTTAGGATCATAGTCTCAGGGGATATCTAGATTAATTGGCATAACCATTGTTCACAAGACAACATTCTGTATCCTACTATGATGAGTAGTGAAAGGTATCTTAAAAGCTTGTGAGTAGCCATCTAAGATGTAGCTATTGGTTTCTCCCTGTCCGGAGCAAAGAAGAGTGAAGAAAATCAAAGGCTCAATTAGTCCCAAGGACTAATGGACCACATGAATCACAGCCTCCATAGCCTGAGACCAGAAGAACTAGATATTGCTCAGCTACCACTACTGACTGCTTTGATCAGGATCACAGAAGTTCCTGGACAGAGTGGGAGAAAAATGTAGAACAAAATTCAAAATCATAAAAACAACCAGACTTACAGGTCTGCTAGAGACTAGTGGAATCCCAGAGACTAGTACAGAGATATCCTTCAAACCTGGGACTGAATCCAGCCCTGGAGATCACCTTTCAGCCAAACAACAGAAAGCCTATGAAGTGAGTAACACCAAGAAGGAGTGTATTCCTCAGAACAATAAACCACACAAGACCCAAAGGGCAGCATTTGCCCAAATACAAAGTTCAGAAGGCAGGAAGAAGCAGGAAAGAAGGAACCCAGGGAGAAGGTGGCTAGAGTCTTCCCACATTAAGTGAATGGCCACTAATGTAGCAAAATAAAATATGCATTGTTGAATGGGAAAATTATTTGCTCTATGAACTTTCACCCACACTACAATAATTTATTAAAATAAAAAGATCTGAGTTGGCTTAAAGAAATAAGTGATATTTTACTGCATATAACATATATTACAGACAGAGTGTAAAGGTATGTTGACTTCCAGCAAATGATTTTGAAACATTTTCTTCTTCATGGTCCTTTTAAATCATGAAGATAGGTAGTTAGTGTTACTTAAATTAGAATGAAATAAAAGATAAATATTCCCCAGCCCAAACCAAACTAAACCGTGAAAAGTCTAACTTAGGAAACCATTAAAAATCAACAAAATTAGACTTGCAAACAATCTAGTAAAACATATGCTATGCTTTGCACAGAAATATTGAATATGTATTGAATTGTAAGTCATATGATTTTAATGTCTACAATAACTGCTTTAAGAATTAGAAAATGTGAACATGATAATGAGGAAATAATAGATAATGAGCTATTGCTTTGAATTAAGAAGGCAAAGCCAGAATAATAATAATAATAATAAACCAAAGATTATCAATCAAACTTTGAGAGCTATTCTGGGAGAATATTTTATACCACAGAGAAGACAGAGTCAAAGACATGACATCTCAATGAAACCCGAATGTAAATGATTAAACCATTGACACAAACCTTGAAGGAAAGCACTTTTCCCATTGAGGGATGATTTGTACTGGCCTCCAGGTGTAATATTATGTGCACTGATGAGCTGATCAACAGAACAGAACTTCTACCCAGCTGTAATCAAGAGTGATTGATGGTTGGGACAAAAAAAGTTGATTATCATGACAAGTTCGCTGATGCAGAGAAAATAGGCTCTGCTTGGGAAATGGATAAAACCTGTTCAGAGACTACCTTCTGAAACCTTATTTTAACAGGAATCTAAGAGAAGGTTTAAAGTTGTACAGACGGACCTGATATACTGATAAACCTGATAAGAATAAATTTACCAGCCATCAATCTCCATAGATTTCCTATGTAAGGAATTTAAAACCTCATTTACATCCAATAAAAAGCAAACCACATACACTCAACTTTACTTGTGTGATTATTAGAAGATCTCTTTGCCTCTCACAAAAGTACCACTGAAAAGCACACACTGTTGTCAGGTGCCATCACGGACACAGAAAATTAACTTGCATAGCATCCTATGCTTCCATTTGCCCTCCTCAGCTCCCTTCTCACAAGAAATGCTTTCCCAAAATGCCTGCAACCTTTACCACCATCAGATTCAATTTATATCAAAACACAGATTTGGATGGAGACAACAGATCCCAAAGGCAGTATTTTGCATTTAAAATGAGGGTTGGCAGGCTTGGAAAAGGCGAATCTCGATCGGAGTGGTGGGTGTAAGCACAGTGTTCAAAAATAGAAGCAAGAGTGTACAGGAGCCATTGACTAAGAATGAATAGATGCATCTTGTTATGTTGTGATAACAATTTCTAATGCCCTATAAGCAATGTAAGCTAAATGTGGTGTGTAATTTATAGCATGTCTGGTACAATTTTATTCTCCTAAAGCTTACAATCAAACCAAAGAACCACACCTAAATCAATCACCATAATAAGCTTTTAGTGTGAAGAAGGTAAAATTATTGGGTAGGTTCAATTCATTTTTCTGGAGACATTCAGCCATGTAGACAATTGGAAAAGGTCAATGTATTTCATCACAATTACTCTATTTAATTAATACACATAATAGGAGTCAGCAGAAAATAGACCATAAAAATTAGCAACTATTAAAAAGGAAAGGATATAAAACGCCACAAAATAAATAAATTGTTTTAAAAAATTTAAGAAAAGACATTAATTTGAGTTGCTTTCTGCTTAAATTCCTTTGCTCCTGGTCCCAGAAACAAATCCTTTCCTATCCTAGTTTTCAGGACTCTATACTATGAAGAAACTGATGATTTATCAAATGCTGAAATAAACTATAATAAAATGCAGCAAAAAAGTAAAGAGTTCTGATGAACAGTGAGTGAAATGAATGGAAAAGAGCAAATTTTAATCCTTCAACTTCCAATTATTTGTGATCATCAATACACAGTTTCTGCATTTAGTTATACAAATTTTACTTGGGTCTCAGATCTGACTCAACAACAGTGAGTTTGGTTTGTTTTGGTTTAATACTATTTTAATATTTTGTAGAGGGTCAGAGAAAAAGGGAAAGACCCTCAACAAGATGGATTGACATGGTGGCTACAATGATGGGCTCAATTATAGCAAGGATTATGAGGCTGCTGCAGGACTGGGTGGTGTTTCGTTCTGTTGTCCACGGGGTCACTGAGTCAGAATCGACTGGACAGCATCTAACAACAACAACAGCATTTGAGAAATGCAATAGTTATGGAAAGAGATACAAAACAACGGATGGAATGTATATTAGATAAGTACATCAAGGAAGTCCTGGAAAACTACATTACAGCAAGGATTTTATTCCATAAATAATAAGACTTCATGAGTGCAACTATGATGAGATTGCTTGGTGATCTAAAATCTTTAAGGTGCAATTACAAAATTGGAGATTTTTCAGTGTAGTGATTCTTTGCAAATAAACTAAAGTTCAGAGGCTGCTACACAGCAAGTTTTCACAATCATAAAATCCAGATTTTAGGCCATGTTCAAGTTTAATTCCACTTATTTCCCTCTCAAGACATACAAATTTTCATTTTTAGATTCTTAGGGAACCAAGAGTAGTGTAGTGCCTAAGGCATTTGACTGCTAACCAGAAGGCTAGTGGTTCAAACCCACCAGGCACTCCTCGGAAGGAAGGTTGGCAATCTTTCTGTAGTGATACCACCTCAGAAACCCAAGAAAGGGTTGCTATGAGTCGGGTCCGAGTCCACAGCAGTAAGTCTGGTTTAGGGAACCAATTGCTTAGGATATGACTCCTGCATTATAGAAGGATTAGGCACTTGGGAAAAGGAATCCTGAAATTAATTTCTATCAACATGTAGCAATTATTCTAAAAGCCCTCTAATGAAGTTGAAACAAACCATTTTAGAGATTCCTGCTTCTATCTTCATTTCCTTGCTGAGCCCACCATTCTTGAGCACTTCTTTATTCATCATCATGTAATAAGTGATAACTAAAATTTGCACAGCTTTCCCACACTAATTGCTTTCTTGCTTCATTTCTGTGGGATCTGTGGACAAATTTTAGCTCATTTATTTAGAATAAACCCTCTTGCTTCACTACAGTATAAATTCCCTAACACCCTTTAATCCTTCCATGCTTTGCCCATATTTAACTCTCTTCTCAAACTTATTACATCATAGGTGGTATATAGGCTCTCAGCATAAACTGTCCTCTTTGCTCTACAATACTCATTGATTACCATGGTATTGCCCTTTAAGTGGCTCTCAATTTTGAAATATGTTTCTATTTTCAGCAATTTTTGAGTGTACTACTGGCTCCCATCCTTGATTAACTTCTTTATTGTGTGTTAGAACTTGAATGCTCAACAGTCTTAGTTGAAAACTGTCAACTGATGCCAATATAAGTCTCAATACCAATTTCACTTAGGACATGTCACCTGATAGATAAAGGCACTAGGAGCTCTGGTGGTGTAGTGCCTAAGGCACTTGACTGCTAACCAGAAGACTGTTGATTCAAACCCACCAGCCACTCCTTGGAAGGAAGACTGGGCAATCTACTTCCGTAGTGACACTGCCTCAGAAACTCAAGGAGGGGTCCCCTAAGAGTTGCATCCAAGTCAATGGCAGTAAGTTTGGTTTTAGTCCTCCTAGCTGGACCAGCTCTATCTATAAAACCTAAAAAAAAATGGACAGAATCATCTCTTAGGTATATCTATTCCCTAACATACAACAAAATTCTGAGTTACTCCTCATAATTCATACAAATATCTCTTTGTTTCTTGGAGGTTTTGTACATATCTAACTAGTCATATCTAAAGCAACTTTTGTTTTTAGACTTCCAAGGTCAAAATTTCCATATCCAAGAGAAATCAATGGAAAGGCAAATTTTGTTTTGTTTTATTAAAAAAAAAAAAAAAAAAAGCCCAGAGAACTATTGACTGCTTTTTGAAGATTTCTCTTTTTCATAGCCCCTTCCATCATTCTCTCTTCAAATGAAACATTGAAGTATTAATGCCTGATTCATGGGAGTCCTTAAATATCTTAATAGGTGCAGTTTTATATTGAAAAGCCTTCCAATAAAGCACACTGCTTAAGTAGATTTCTTTACTCTTGGCTGGCTCATTTTCTCCTGAAATCTCTAATAGCTAGACCCATTATTTCTTACTTGGTCCTCCTGTTCAAGTTTCATTTTCAGAGAATTCCTGATAGAGGTATGGGCTCCACTCAGCAAGTAGAAGCTAGTAAAACTGAAGGATAAAATAAATGAGTCTCAAATGAACACTCAAAATATAAGCCCTTCAAAAGAGACTTCTCAGTTGCTTGTTTCAAAGGCAGCTACAACCTACAGAACATCATCACACACTAGAAAGCTAGATCCTCATGCTAGGGTGACCTGACAGCCCAAGGGAACATCATCAGGTTCCCAGATCTAGTGGCTTCTCTTTCATGGAAACTGAATGGCACTGTCAAAGAGCTGCTTTGGAAGAAGAAAAAGCACCCACTGGGAAAGTCACCATGCTTAAGCCAAAGCTCCAAATAACTGTGAATTCTGGAGACTAACAGAGGACACCGCTTATGAAAGAGCAGCTTCAAAGCCACCTGAAAATTTCATTTAAAAGTGATCTACCAGAAGATCCTTGGGGACACAGTAACAGCAGTAATAGACTTAAAGTGGCTTTTTTTTTTTATTATTATTTTAGTACATGAGGCTTTTCCAAGTACAAGTTGTTCCTGCATATTATAAAAGGTAAAGATTTACAGAAATGAATACCTCTTCTTACCATATAAATTGTGACACAAAAGGTTAATGTGATAGGCTGCTAACCAAAAGGCTAGGGTTCAAATCTACCTGGAGGCACCTTGGAAGAAAAACCTGGCTATCTACTTCTGAAAAAATCAGCCACTGAAAATCCTATGGAGCACACTTCTACTCTGACATGCATGAGGTCAGCATGAGTCAGAACAGAGTCAACAGCAACTGATTGAACTTGTAAATACTAAATGCACTAAAAAACTAAATATAAACACTTTAAATGGGCTAGAAGCCCGTTAAATACTTTAAAATGTAGTAAAGATCGTTTTAAGCTTTGATATTTCTGAAGAAGTAATTGAGCATTCAGAGAAAACATTATAACTGCATTGTTCATATAATAATGGCCCTTACCTTTCATTCACTACACAGTTTATAATTCAAATGCATATATTTATATGATCCTTGCAACATCACTGTAAATGTAACTACTCATTTTAAATGTTATGATTGTGGATCCTGTGAGTCCAGAACAGGGCCACGATAACACAGGTAATTAAGACAAGGGGGTGTAATGGTTAACAGACTGCTAATTGAAAGGTTGGTGGTTCAAACCCACCAACAGCTCTTCAGGACGATGACCTGGTGATATCCTCCATAAAGATTACAGCCCAGGAGCACCAAGTTTGCTGGTCTGATGGAGCCTGATAGAACCCGAGACTATGGTCACTAGCTGCCCTTCAGGTCTGGAATTGAACCCACTCCTGTGCCTTTCTGCCAAACAAAAGATAGGCATATGAGCTGAACATTTACATTAGGTAGATACACTGCTTGGAGAGATCAATCATGGAGAACAGAAGGGCTGTGTATGCCCAGGAACACAGCTTGGGAACCTGGAGTCCATGGGAGGGAAGGACCCAGGGAAGAGGTAACTATGGGGACGATGTGGAAAGAGAGCTGTTGCATTGTGGGAAATCTCAGTCAGTGTCATTAGACAGAGCGTGTATGAAGTGCTGAATGGAAAATGAATTTGCTCTGTAAACTTTCACGCAAGTCACAATAAAAAAAAAGAAAAGAAAAAAAAGATTACAGTCCAGAAAACCATAGTATGCAGTTCTCCTCTAGCACAGGGGCTCACTATGAGTCAGAATTGACTCAAAAACACCTAACAGAAACCAAATCTAAGGCTAGGCAACAGGTTGTCCAATTCCAGATCCAATGATTTTCCTACTATGTCACCTTGCTTTCTTAAATGCTGCTTTCAGGTTTGGGATTAGATTCCTATCCTGCATACACAGATTTTTATTAACCTTTCTCCTAGGATATGCAATAAAATGCTAACATCAAAAAGTGAGAGCAATAATATCCATGGCATCTCCTGGGCATGTCTGTAGACTGCAGACACTGCTAGGAATCACAATAGCCAAACAGCATTTAGAAAATTGTAACTGAGGCCTCCAAAATGGAATTTATAATTTGAGACAGAGCATACTATTAAAAAACTGTAACAGTGCAGTAAATGCAAAAAAAAAAAAAAAAAATCCTTGATAAAATTAGAGCCTGTGTATGAGGGAAATTCAGGAAAAAAGAAAAGCAGAAGTAAAAGAACAGTTCTTCAATCCCAATACATTTTTATCATCATTAGTTTTTGTTTTTCTCACCACATAGCAGTAAATACTTTAAACATCAGCTCCACAAATAGTGTTGATTTAAGTAATTAAAGTGTGCTTTAAGATGTAGTATTAAGAAAATTTCATTATCTAATTGAATTATTTGGTAGAAAAAAGTTGAACAAAAAATCACTAGCATCTTCATCATTATATTATCATTATTTGGTTATAGAAATTGTGAATAAGACATATGAACTAAAATTCAGACACAGGGTTTAGTTTCACATTTTTGGTTTCTAAAAGACAGAAGAACTATTATGATTTCTGTTTTATAATCCTACTAGAAAACTTATCAGTTATCCGGCTGATAGACTTAAGGGTGGTGGAGCCTTGTAAGCCCAATTTTGGTGAGGTTCCACCCCCATTCCTATCTGGTTATTAACAAAGAAGCTCTGGTGGTACAGTAGTTAACGCATTTGGCTGCTAACCAAAAGATCAGTGGCTCGAACCCACTAGCTGATCCCTGGAAAAAAAAAAAAAGGGGGGGGGCAGTCTGCTTCTGTAAAGATTTAGATATACAGTCTTAAAAACCGGTAGGGTCACTACATGTCTGAACTGACTGAACAGCAGTGAACTTGGATTTTTCTTTTTTTTTTTTTTCCCCCCAGTTATTAACAGTTCCCTAAGCTCTGGTAGCATAGTGCCTAAGGCACTTGACTGCTCACCAGAAGGCTGGCGGTTCAAACCCACCAGCCACTCCTCGGAAGGAAGGTTGGACAATCCTACTTCCATAGTGATACTGCCTTGGAAACCCAAGGAAGGGTCGCTATGAGTCGGGGCCGACTCGACGGCAAACAACAACAACAACAAAGTAATTAATGTGACAGTCCAGAATTTAAACCAACAGCTTGCTACACTGATATATTCAGTAACTTGAACATATATTTAAATATTTAATGCTTGTATGTTTGCATTGTCAGTGTTATCTCTTAATATGGCTGATGCCATTTGAAAGGGCTCATGAATATATATGAGTGAGGGTTAGCCAGTGAATGGCTTTCCAGAACAGCTACAATTACATCTAGTTAGTGCCACAAAGGCAATAGGAACCTCAAGACCTCTCTCTAGAAAAGTCTGAAGTGACAGGAAACACACAGACCCCCATCCCTCCCAATAGTAGAACATCTGCTGGATGAACCTGAGGATGGGCTTGCTGCTCTACAGTGATCAGATGTGGTAGAAACAGCCGAGAGGCAACCATTATCCCTATCCTGACTGCCATGGGTCATGTGGCTTTGTACAAGTCACCCACACTTTCTGCACCTCAGTTTTGGCATGCAAATCTGGCAAAAAGTTTCTTCTGCCTCTGGAGTATTGTTATTATTTTAATTCTATAATTAAACATAATGACTGCTTGATATAACCATTTTATGATTCTTTTTGTAAGTCAAAACTGACTCAAAGGCAATGAGTAGTTTGGGAACTGAGATCTTATATGTTCCTTTCCATGAACAATCACTGAGTGCTCATGCCTACACTTCACTTATGTTATCTTTCAAAATTGTCTAATTACCAAGGTCACATGGTAATGTGTTTATTTTAAGATGCTGATAAAACAATTGGAAAAATACAACACTTTAGTCTTTAATTGGAAGTTTTTCCAGAGTCAACCCTAATCCCCCAAGAAAAATCTTGTACCATGAGCAGGCAGGAGCTCTAAGGCACTTAACTGCTAACCAGAAGGCTGGAGGTTTAAAACCAGCAGCCACTCCTTGGAAGGAAGGTTGGGCAATCTACTTCCTTAGTGATACTGCCTCGGAAACCCAAGGAGGGGTCGCTATGAGTTGGATCCAACTCGATGGTATATAACAACAGCAACATGAGCAGGCAATCTGTTTTAAAGTGCATCAAACAAAACTTATACCAGTTTTTAGATACCTATAGGGTCAAACATGGAAAATGTACTGCAGAAGAATCAGGTATGGCCTGAAACCAAACGAGAGAGCTTATGATATGAAGGGTTAAAATAAACAAAAACTTAGATGGAAAGGAAACTGAATTTCCATGGTCCAGAGAGGAAAAGAAGTATAAGCTATTATGTTGATTGGAAGAAGCAGCAGCTTTGAAATATAAAAAAGTTCCTAAAACAAAAATGCTTTCCTATACAGGATGCAACCAAGCATACAAGTGAATTATCGTGTTACTTTCCCAGAAGGATTCTAGGTTTAAGAATGGAAACAGGAAGACAATTTCCAGACTTGTCTGTAAAGGACAAAATGTCATGGTACTTGTAGTTATGTTCGTAACTCTTTTCTTGAGGTTAAAATTATCTAACATGATTCTGTTATATATATACATATATACTCTTATTGGTTCTTCTTTATTTAGGAGTTATCTTCTTATATATGGATGATAAATCTAATTGATCTTGGCACTTAGCATCTAAATATTTTACACAATTTGTATTGATGGATATCGCCAGTTAATAAGTACACAAATCTAATATTTCCAGAATATTAGTTCCTTTTATTGATACATTAATGCTAGAGTCATTTTTAAATTTCTTTTCATTCCTGCATTTCTATTCTGCAATGATATTTTGTTTGTAAAACATGCTTAAAATGTTGCCATATCATTTATAAATTCAAAATCATCGTGTCTTCCTATTTTAAAAAATAAAACTGAAATTTTTTAAAAAAGTTAGCACTACATAGTGAAAATATACTCAGGGTTCAAGAGAACAAAAATTTAAGGGCAATGAATTCACATAAAATTCCAGTTGATATTGATCAAATAAACTGGGCTGAGCAATTATCATCTGATGAATGAAGCCTGTCATAAAATTCAGTTCAAACTTAAGTCCAACATCCATATCAGTATCTGAGATAGGCAGAAGAACAGCCTCCCAAAGATTCCTACATCCTTATCCCTGAAACCTATGACCGTATTACATCATAGGGTGAAAGGCCATTAAAGCAGCAGGTGGAATTAATGTTGCTAATCAGCTGACCTTAAAATAAGATTAGCCTGGATTATCCAGGTGTGTCTAATATAATCAGGAACGTCCTTAAATGTGGAAAAAGGAGGCAAAAGAGTGAATGCAGGACTGATTTCATGTGAGAAGGGCTCAACATGCCATTACCAGTTTTCAAGATAGAATAAAGGATCCTGAACCAAGGCATGCTGACAGCCTCTAGATGCTAGAAAAAGCAAGGAAATAAATTCTCCCAGAATGACCAGAAAGTACACAGCCCTGGTAACCTTTATTTTTCACCCAATGAGAACCATTTTGGACTTCTGATCTATGGAATTATAAGATAATAAATGTATCCAAGGAAGTCGAAGCTGCATTGAAAGCACTGGGGGAAAAAAAAAAAAAAAAGGGTTCCAGGAATTGACACAATAAAAATCGAGATGTTTGGACAAACAGATGCTTAACTGCACACTGGTCTATGCCAAGAAATTTGGAAGGCAGCTATCTGGCCAACTGACCAGAAAAGATGCATATTTATGCATATTTCAAAGAAAGGTAATCCAACAGAATTATCGAACAGTATCATTAATATCACATGCAAGTAAAATTTTGCTGAATGTAACACAAAAATGGTTGCAGCAGTGTATCAAAAGGGAGCTGCCAGAAAGTCAAGCCAGACTCAGAAGAGTATGTGGAGTGAGGGATATCATTGCTGGTATCAGATGGATTTTGGCTAAAAGCAGAGAATACCACAAAGATGGTTACATGTGTTTTACTGACCAAGCAAAGGCATTCTACTGTGCAGATTATAACAAATTATGGATAACATTGCAAAGAATGGGAATTCCAGAACATTTCATGAGAAATGAGAATCCTGTGCATAGACCAAGGGGTAGTCATTCAGATAGAGCAAGGGGATACTGCATGGTTTAAAATCAGGAAGGGCATGCCAGGGTTGTATCCTTTCACCGTATTTATTCACTCTGTATGCTGAGCGCTGAGCAAATAAGCCAAGAAGTTGGACTATATGAAGACCATGTCCTCAGGATTGGAAGAAAGCTCATTAACAGCCTGTGATATGCAAATGACACAACTTTGCTTGATGAAAGACAACTTGAATAACTCACTTATGAGGATCAAAGTCTACAGCATTCAGTATGGATTACATTTCCACATAAAGAGAACAAAAATCTTCACAACTGCACCGATAAGCAACATCATGATCAATGGAGAAAATACAGTGGTTGTTTAGGATTTCATTTTACTTGAGGCCACAATCAATGTCTATGGAAGCAGCAGTCAATATATCAAATGTTGTATTGCATTGAGCAAATCTGCTGTAAGAGCCCTCTTTAAAAGTGTTAAAAACCAGAAATTTCACTTTGAGGACCAAGGTGTGCCTAACCCAAGCCATGTTTTTTTCAATCATCTCATATGCATGCCAAAGCAGGACAATGAATAAGGAAGACTGAAGAAGAATTGATGCTTTTGAATTATAGTGTTGGCTAATAATATTGAATATGCCATGGGCTGTCAGAACAAGCAAATCTGTCTTAGAAGTAGCAGCACCAGAATTGTCCTTAGAAACAAGGATGGTGAGACTTCATCTCATGTACTTCAGACATGTTATCAAGAGGTAGCAGTCCCTGGAGCAGAACATCATGCTTAGTAAAGAGAGTCATCAAAAAAGAAGAAGACCTTCAAGAAGATGGGACTGACACAGTGGCTGCAACAATGTTAAGCCACTAAATTTGTGGTGGTTTATTATTGCAGGAATAGAAACCTAGTGAAGAGCAAGCTTGCAATTGTTTCATCATGACACAGAATGATAGCACAAATACCCCAAATGCTTTGATCATTTTCCTTTAAGCACGTGCCTGACAACCCTGAAAATAAAGTTGTGAGAATGACATGTCAATTGACCCTGGTGTTATAGCAGCTACTTCCAATGGGATCAGGCTGCTGTGATTCATAGGGTTTTTTTGGTGGCTTTTTGGAAGTAGATCACCAGGCTTTTCTTCTTAGTCTCTTTAATCTGGAAGCTGTGCTCACACACAGATAGTGGCTGTGCATGAGGTGCATTAGCCAGGATTGAACTTAGATCCCCTGACTGGGAAGTAATAATTCTACCACTCAATCAGCACTGTCCCCCAACTGTCCCTAATAAATGCATACTGATTCCTGTATCACCTTGAAACTGTTAACATAATTGTTACTCTCTCTTACTGAGGAAATAAAATGACATTTTAGAAAAGAACTTTTAAAACAGGTAAGCATGCATGTAAATAGATGTTTCCTATAGAATACCTGACAAATATTTCTAGAATTCCAAAAACATTATTTTAATTCCCAGGCATGGAATTAAAGATACTAAAAAAAAAACAGAACCATTGTCTTGAGATGCTGAGTGCTCCATCATGGGAAATAATTGACCAAAAGACAAATACATGGATGTATAGATGGATTTCTTGCATTCAGTGGGAGAATGTGTTCGATGACCTTGAAGTCGCTTTATGATTTCTGGTTTAAAGGAATTTTTCTTAGTATGGAGGAAATATTGACAGCAAAATTGTTAGGATGAGAGGACATCTGAAATAGCCCCATTAGGTGTAAGGTACTGACAGCATGGCTCCTGGGAGAGTTTTGCATCATTATCTGACCAGTTCCAGACTGAAGTAGCAGTGGGATTTAAGGATAAAAGGAATTAAGATGGAACCACTTACGATAACAATTTCAGAACTATATGATTATTTGCTAAGCATTTAGAAATGATCAAAGTTCCAATTATTGAGCTCAAAGTTCTTATCTGCATGTTAGGAGGACTATTTTTTACAACTGCTGGAAGAGATTATTATGTAACATTCATCGCTTGGAAATATTTTACTGTTAATAAATTGAACACTCAATGGCAAATTTCATAAAAGTTCAAATCAAATCAAAGCACTCAATATTAAACAAAGGAAAAACCTTCCTTCAAATAAATTGCTACAACTATTCGGTGTATTCTGGTTTATAGCAGCAAATATTATGTCAACGTACAAAGAAGTACCATGGAGGCAATCTACACTTCTCATTTTTAAGCCATCAGAAGGAACATTATAAAACTATTTGATGATTGCACTAGTAAGTACAAATTTGTAAAGTAATAATGGTCCTTATTTTTTTTTAAATTAGATATTCATCTCACAAAAAAACAAACAAACAAAAAAAAACACTTTATTTGTGCCACTCTTATTGCCTGTTTCTGATTGTCTAACAGTATGTGCTCATCAACAGATAGAGTATCTGGAAAACCTAGTTTCCTGGAGAGGTTAAATACTGGATGGCCTAACATTCTCCAGAATCCAAATGTGTTTCATCATCTCCACACCATGTACCAATTTAGGCCAAGAAAATGGTATCTTAGCAAAGACGATTTTGATGGGGGGGGGGGACTAGAATATGGGGGAAAAAAAAGTCTCAGGATTCTATTCCTTTCCAATCAACATTCCCTTTCACTCTGCATCATTCGATGAATTTTTGGCTTCTGACCTCCAGAATTGTAAGAAAATAAAGCAGGTTTGACCAGACAATATTTTTCATGTTGGCCACAAACCAAAATTAGCATCACTGTGATGGATTCAGAGTCTTCCTTGATCCTTAGAAAAGGTGAGACAGGTGACTGTGAATCAATTGCAAAGCACTGGTCAGAAGCACAATTAGCCCACCATCTATCATGTTCTTCACTTAACGTTTTATTCTTTTGGGTCTTGAATGAGTGCATTGGGACCTTTAGGAACCCCTGTTAAAATACTCCTAGGATAGTAACTTGAAAACTCCAATATAAATATGATTAAAGACACAAAGACTGACCTGGAACTGGGAGTCACAAAGCAAAGTCACAGGTAAAGTAAATTTACAACGTCAAAATCTGGGCCTTGAAGTGATTTGTGCTAACTCATTTCAGAGGTGTGACCTTTGAAAGTCTTACTCTTCCTAATCTTGACTATTCCCCAAAGGTAAAATGTATTACTTAAATGTATCATTTCCAAGAGATTAAAAAAAAACATGATTGCACTGCAAGTGTCTAAGATTGTGTCTGTGTGATTTGTAAACAACTGAACTTAGTATAATAAATTCCAAAATTAAAGCACATAAGAAGTTAAAATTTTATCTTTGAATTTTGACATGCTCAGTTATTGGAGAAAAATGTTTAAGAAATATCTGCTGCAAGATTAGAAAAACATAATACTTTTTTTTTTTTTTTTTTTAGTGAATACTAAATGATAAACTTACATCGGAATTAAATCTCAGCTGGCAAATGTTGCATGATATAATTTGCTTCCTTCGATGAGGAAGAGGAACCCCGAATGTATGATTTATTACAGCTTTCTGTATCGGGTCCATCTGTAATGAGAAAAAAATACAACAAACAGAAATAAAGCTTGTCAGTTCCAGTGGAATGTTGCATATTTCATTAAAGAGCCAATCTGTACAGCTTCAATCTACTGCTCACATAGTAAAGAATGTTTTTATTGTAAGAAATGGCATTTCTGCTTTCTTCAAAAATAGACAATAAAGCCAAACCTCAGTGTGATAAGGAAATGATTAATGTACCCATTAGAATCCACATACTGATTTTTTTTTTTCCCATTTAGGATCAACTATTGTCTCAGTTTGCTAAACTTTAAATATAATTAGCAAAACTCAAGTTACTGCTAATGCTGGCAATCTTACACAGAGGTGTGTCTATACCATTGCCCAATGGAATTTAAATTTGGTCAGTTGAAAGCTATTAAAACAAATTTTACCCCATTATCAAACATCAACCTTGTGCTATGTTTGATATCCTAACGATACAGTTTCTAAATTCTGCTTTCCAAGATTTGAGACATTTAGAACAGTTAATCATCTCATTCAAGAATGGCTTAACATAATATCCACTGCTATATTATAGCCTTATTATTTGGGATTCAGAGAGTTTGTGACAAAAGTCAGTTCTCTCTCTCCATCTCACCCATAGGACTAGACAAACAATGCCAGAGCATAATGCTGGCAATCCAGCTCGACAAAAACAAATGTGCCCTTACCAAGCTTTAGTTCATATCAATGGTTCTCAACTGTTAATGTCAGATCAAATTTTCTACCTGCTCCTTAACACTTGTGCAACCTCTTTGCTATCTGTATCTAATGAATGAGGTTGTGAAGAGGTTTAAACATGATTCATGAAACCTACCCATACAACACAGTAAGTGGCGGGTACATTAAGTCAATTAAATGTTGACTATTTTCTCTATTGCAACACACAGCCATCCATATTACATTGTAATCATTTGGAAATGTTATGATGTCTTGATCATGTCAGAAATGGATAGTGTTCCATTAATGTACTACTACAGGAGTATGAGATTCATGTGACCATTGATCTTCACATGTGTTGCAAAAGAGAAAGTCTTACAGCCTACATATTATATTGTGCGGACTCTTATAAAACTTTGTACCAAATACCAGTTAAAAATTTCAACATCTGCAGTCTCCACAAAGAGTTGAGATAGCTCAGATGTGATCTCCACACAAAATAGTCATGAATGTGTCTGAGAAATGGTGTTCTAATATTCTATTTCTGTGATAAATTATAGTTTATTACTATTCCTAAACCAGTAAATGATTTATCCCTCACCCTATTTTGTATTTCTAATCATTTGAACCAGTTACCTCATATGCTCAGTCCACTGGAATGTGGAAGAACGCTCTGTCTCCTCTACATTCACACCTTCTATTGTGCTGTCAAGGATCCCTGGTGGCACTGTGGTAAGTACTCAGCTACTAACCGAAAGGTGGGGGGTTTGTACAAACCAGTGGTTCTGTGGGAGGAAGATGGGCCAGTCTGCTTCTGAAAAGATTACAGCCTTGGAAACTGTATGGAGCAGTTCTACTCTGTTACATATTTTTTCTATAAGTTGAGATCAAACTGACTGCAATGGATATTGGGTTATCTGTTGATGTTACTGTTGTATGTCATTGGGACCTTATAGGGTAGAGTAGAACTGCCCCAGAGGGTTTTCTAGGCTGCATTCTTTATGGGAACAGATTACCAGGTCTTTCTCCCATGGAACCACTGGTGAATTCAAACCACCAACTTTTGAGTTAGCAGCAGAGCAATTAACCATTATGCTACCAGGGCTCCCTGTGATTTGTCTACACAGTTTAAAGCAATGTTCTAGATAGTAATAATAACAACAACAGTGATAAAAATCATAATACTCAGCATTTACTAAGCTTATTGCGTGCAAAGAATTGGGCTAGGTGATCTGCATGTTAAAGTTACATTGATCATGAAGAACTCATGGGTATAACCTTTTGTATATTCCACTATGCCTTTAAATGTATTACCTAATGGTAATCCTTGTCTAGATGCTGGATGAGGATTCAGGGTGTCCTTATAATTTTTTTACATCACTTGTAGGTGTCAATTGATTTTAGGATCCCTTCCACACTTATTGGTGAAATTCACTATACTTTCTTTTGAACCAATTTTATTGAAATATCATTTACATACAGTAGCATTTTACATACATATATATAGATGCAACTTTAAGTATACAATTTGATGAGAACTAACAAGTGCGTACAATTCCCATTGTTATTATTGTAAAGCACTTCTATCATCCCAACAAGTTCCTTCCTGATCCTCTGCAGTCAATCCCTGCATCCTATCCTCAACCCCTGGAACCACTGATCTACTATCACAATACCTTTGCCTATTCTAGAAGTTCAGATAAATGGAATTGTATAGTACATGTTTTTTGGGCTGACTATTTTCACTCAGTATAATGCATCTGAGATTCATCCATGTTGTTTTTATCTATCAGTACTTTCTTGCATTTTACTGTTGAATAGGGTTCCTATGGAGTCCCTAGGCAGGACAAATAGTTATGTACTTCGATACTAACCACAAAGTTGTAGGTTCAAATTTACCCGGAAGTATGTTGGAAGAAATGCCTGGTGATCTACTTCCAAAATGTCACAAGCATTGAAAACCCTATGGAGTACAGTTCTACTTTGAAACACATGGGGCTCATGCCAAAGAGGCAGGGAGGCCACAACTTCTGGCCTCTTCTTACCCCACAAGAGGAAGATAGAATCACCATCGATAGCCCAAGGTCTATTCCTGTAAGGCCAGACATGCTACCTCCCTCCAGCCCTTTCATCAACCCTGATACCAACTGTTCCTCCCACAGCACCCACCACTTTTCTGCTGGGTTTGGTAATACACTGCAGTGGCCCACAGAACTCACAGATTATGGGGTTTAATAGGGAAGCACCAAGCTACAATTCAAGTTCAGGAACAATGCTCTCTCAGCCTGCCATCTCTAAGCCAACAGTCTCTCACAATCTCTTTCCCAGCCGTGCGTGTCTCTTGCATCTCTTTCTCAGCAGCGTGTGTCTCTCAGGAACGTGTTTCTCTCAGCAACATGTGCTTCTCAGCCAGGAGTCACAGAGGCACCTTCAGCCTGTAGGCGGGTTCCTTTTGAGCCTGACAGAATGGCCAAATAACCAATCATAACATCAGAATTCTAAGCACCAGAAAGCAGACTTCCCAGAACAATGCTTTGGGTCACTCTCAACAGAAATACCCCAGGTGGGTAACTTTAACAATCAGGAGCTCAGTTGCTCATGGCAAATTCCACCACAGAATTTACAAAGACTTATGGCTAGAAAAGCCAGACCAGGTAATTTACTACATCACAGCTCACAATGTGTTGGAATAAAAGGGACCACAGCAACTTAATATTCCTTTATATGGAACTATTACCCTCAACATGATAAAAAAAAGAAGATTGAAGAGCTGATGCTTTTGAGTTGTGGAGTTGGCAAAGAATACTCAAAGTATCATGGACTATGAAAAGAACTAACAAATCTGTCCTTGAAAGAAATACAGCCAGAATGCTCCTTGGAAGTAAGAATGGCCAGACTTCATCCCACCTACTTTGGTCATGTTGTCAGAAGGGACCATTCTCTGGAAAAGGACATTTTGCATGGTAAACTGGAGGGTAAATGAAAAAGGGGAAGGCCCTCAACAAGGTAGATTGACACAGTGGCTGCAACAATGGGCTGAGGTATAACAAGGATCGTGAGGCTGCCAAAGGACCAGGCAGTGTTGTTTCATTCTGTTGGTCATAGGGTGGCTATGAGTTGGAGAGGCCTTGATGACACCTAACAACAAAAACAACATTACTATGTGGTTTTCTATTTGCCATTTGATGAATATTTTAGATGCTTCCAGTAAAATCTATAATTATTTCAATTCTTAATACACAATCTAAGCTTATTATTGAATAAATTCAGTTTGGTATCTTAATCAAACATTAAAAATTAAGTAAAAATGTCAGCATCTCTATTTCTTAGCTTGGGTCTGCTATAGGCTAGTGGTGTGAAAGGCCACAAGGGAATGAGACAGCCTCTGTCTTTATGTATACTGCCAAGTCCCCCACCCCAGTATCCAATCCTTCCTCAAACTCACTTCACCTGTGTCCTCAGAATCCAACTAGGCAATGCACAGAGCTTAGGAAAACCAGTAGCTGCACAGAGTGCAAATCTGAGCAGCTGAAACAGTCCTCATTCATCTGAAACAGGATCATTCTTATGCTACTTTTAAGATGGCATCACAAAACTTCTATGACAACAACCACAGAAAACCCTGGGGGACAACTATCCCTTTAGCCAACAGCTAAAACAAACAAAAAAAAAAATCAAAAGCAGGAAGAGGTCACTGAGTTAGTAGGTTGCCTCAACATGTCCTGTTGCATCTGTTCTGTGCATAAACGGGACTCATTTCTATCAAGGGATAAGGTGAATTATGCCTATAATCCATTAAGTGATATGGAATTACTCTTCTAATGATACTTTAAAATAAAAATGAACTGTGTATTTAAATCACAAATGCTCTCTGAAAATATGTAGTGCTGAATTTTTATCACGTGTTGGTAGGCAGAATATTATTTTGGTCTAGGAGCTCCGTTGGTATAGTTCCTAAGGCATTTGACTGCTAACCAGAAGGCTGGAGGTTCTGGTCACTCCTGGGAAGAACAATCAGGCAATCTAATTCCATAGTGATACTGCCTTGGAAACCCAAGGATGGGTAGCTGTGAGTAGAACTGACTTGACGGCAGTGAGTTTTTTTTTTTTTTTTCTTTCTTTCTTTTTTTTTTGGTTAGTAATACTGGGGAAGCAGTGTTCACATTCAATCCAAATTTGTGTAGGAGGTATTTTGGAACTAGACACTTCATGTAAGTGTAGCATATTTTCTGGATTTAATTCTTTTGTTTGAATTGAATGATGTTCTGATTACTTTGTCTGTAAGATCAGATTTCAAAATGCAAAGTGGTACATTCTTCTTCAGAGACAATTTTATTTCCCAGTGTACTTAAAGAAAAAAAAAAGTTTAACTGAATTGTAGTTTAAAGATGGATTTCAGGAACAATTGTTACATACCCAAAAGTAATTATCTTTTATCATTTTAGGAATGTAGCACAACAAGATGATAAACGTTTAACTTTTAATTAATGAACATAAATCCTAGTCATCTAACTAATGCATGTTGTTTTCAGCTGCTGCCATGTCCATTCCAACTCAGGGTGACCCATGTGTGCTGTGATCTTTCAGAACCAGATCACAAGGACTTGCTTTCAAAGTGCCTTTTGGTGAGTATGAACTACCAACCTTTTGGCTAGTAATCAGCCCTTAATTGTTTGTGTTAGTTACCCAGGGACCTAGCTAAAATATGCATATATAAATATATATATATGTTATGTGCTGTCGAGTCGGACTCGACTCATAGCGACCCCTCCTTGGGTTGCCAAGGCAGTATCACTACGGAACTATATTGCCCAACCTTCCTTCTGAGAAGTGGCTGGTGGGTTTGAACTGCCAGTCTTCTGGTTAGCAGTCAAATGCCTTAGGCACTATGCTACCAGAGCTCCTATATAGATAGACAGATAGATGGATAGATAGATAGATAGATATAGATATATAGATACACACACACACATATATATATAAATACATAAATACATATATATATATAAATATATAAATACATACACACACACACACACACACATATATATATATATATAAAACCATTCTATGCCACCAGAGCTCCTATGTAATTATGAGAGATCTCTATATATATGTAGCATAACGGCTGAGGCAGCTGACTGCTAACCAGAAGGCTGGAGGTTCAAACCCACCAGCCACTCCTCAGAAGGAAGATTGGGCAATCTACTTCCTTAGTGATACTGCCTTGGAAACCCAAGGAGGGGTCGCTATGAGTCAGGTCTGACTCAATGGCAAATAACAACAACATCATATCTAAATAATAAACAGTTCTGATGTTAGTTAATTAAATGTTATCATATTTCTATCTGAAAGTAGCACTTACTATTAAATTTGGGTATACATACACACACCTACTTTGATCAATTGGACCAAACTTACCATTATAATCAAATATTTTATTAAAAAAGAAAACCTTATAAGTCCGCCCCCCCAAAAAAAAAACTAATGGGCTAGATCTATCAAAACAATTCCACCTTATTGTGTGTGAGATATCTATCTATCTATCTCTATCTATATCTATCTCTATCTATACATATACGAGTGCTTTCTCTCTCTCTCTCTCTCTCTCTATATATATATATATATCACACACACACAAACCCCCACACACACACATATAGGGGGAGCTCTGGTAGGGTAGTGCCTAAGGCACTTGACTGCTAACCAGAAGGCTGGCGGTTCAAACCCACCAGCCACTCAGAAGGAAGATGGGGCAATCTACTTCTGTAGTGATACTGCCTTGGAGACCCAAGGAGGGTCATTATGAGTCGGGTCCGACTCCAGGACATATAACAACAACATATATATTGGGGTGTGTGTGTGTGTGCATCTCCCTCAATTAGAGTTTTTCTACAAATTCTGTCTTAAGAGATGGCAATACACATGTGATAGGCAAGATAAAAAAAACAAAAAGGGATTCTTTGCTCAAATAAATAGTAGGAAACCTAGTTATTATAGCCTGGAAGCTCACAGTACAAAAGAAAATATTAAATTCTCTGAGTTGTTCTTCAGTATAAAGTAACAGTTTTAAATAAATTATTCCTAAATGAAAATAAGTAAAGTTTCTTCTGGTTATTGTTACCTGATTTATTTAACACCTTTGTTCAATGTCATACAATTGTTGAAAAATCATCAAAATGGGAAGAAATTGAAATACAAGGTTTATTCTGTGCAGTTATTCTATATGCATATAGGGAAATCATTCTGATTCTTAAAATCAAAGCTAAACAAAAATGTCTAGATATAGAATAGTTACTGTTCTTGTTGTTATGTGCCTTGGAGAATAGTTACTAGAAAGCTAATGAAGAGAGGAGGAGGGGAAATAGAAAATCAATCATTAACTTTAATCTCTAACAGGGTTCTGGTGGTGCCATTTGAGGCATTGGGCTGCTAATCAAAAGGTAGGTGGTCTGAACCCACAAGCTGCTCTATGGGGAGATGATGATGCAATCTGCATTTGTAAAGATTTACAGCCTTGGAAACCCTTTGGGGTATTTCTACACAGTGGCAACGGGTTTGGTTTTTTGGGTTTTGGGCCTAGCTACCCCTTCCCCCATTCATTTGCACAAATCCTTATGTGTAGTCGCAAGGTTTTAAAATAGTAATGGGCACCTCAACTACTCAGGAAATTCTAGTTTTAGAGTTCTCTTTC
>NW_006921590.1:14271103-14291227 GCF_000298275.1 Orycteropus afer afer | reverse complement strand
GAAGCTCCCTGCCATCTAGTGTGACTCACAGTGACCCCCATTCAGGTTTCCAAGGTGGTAAATCTTTATGGAAGCAGATTGCCTCATCTTCCTTCTGCAGGGCAGCTAGTGAATTTGAACGCCAACCTTCTGGTTACCAGTCAAATGCTTTAGGCATTGCGCCACCAAAGTGCAGTCTGGAGGTTTTAAAGTGAAACATGTACCTCAATGCTCTGGAAGCACGAAATATTATCTAAAGTTACATTTTTTGCATGACATAAATTTTGAGCTAGCAGCCATTCCTTGGAAGGAAGACTGGGCAATCTACTTCTGTAGAGATAACTGCTTCAGAAACCCAAGGAGGGGTCACTATGAGTTGGGACCCATGCAACAGCAGTGAGTGAGTGAGTTATGGATAACAAATGTCTTTGTCATAAAGAGGTCTGCAAAGATTTAATCACTGTGTTAAAGTGGGCCTCAATTTCCTTACTACTAACCCTTCGTAAAACCAGAAAAAAAAAAAAAAAGTTAATGAAACTATTAACAGCTTAGGATATCAGGTTTTTACTGTAAAGTTTTGGTTTTTGTTGGATAAGAAAAAAAAAACTCAAAATCAAAGGAAGATGAGACTCGTTTAGAAAGTATGTTAGAAAAGAAAATTATTATAAAATGAGGAATAAAATATAAAGCCTTCAGTACTATAATAAAGGCTATACATTAAAAATTTAATACACAGCCATCAAATGCATATAGACTTCAGGTACGTTTTACTTAACACATGTACCACTGGATTAAAACCTAAAGAAATAGTAAACTCTACATTATATTTTTAGACAACTTTATTTAATTTCTAAACTGGATATTTTGAAAGCTAGAATTTTCTAAAGCAATTATCCTACCGCTCCACCCACAAGCTAAACAAAAGTGAAGAATGATACAATACTTATTGATATGCTCACCTAAACTCTAGACTAAAATTCAATTTCAAACTCAGCCTATGGCCTTATTTAAAGCCAAATGAATATGTTTTTCTTCATTCCAAGCTTAAGGATCTTTGCATTTCTATCTAAGGCTGAGGTTTTTCTTCCCCTCCCCTCTGGGCATTCTGCTAAATTGATTTGTGAATGTGTATACAAGGGAGTTGCCTCAGGCACAGCAGCCACAACTCAAGATTCACTTCCCTAAGAGGCCTGATTTGTTTTCTGAGAGGATGGGGCTTAACCCTGAGTCTACATTTACTTTTCTCCCTTCCTATCTTTGTGGCTTTCAGTTTTTAAATCAAAGAATAGGAAGCTAAATGCCAGGAAGTTTCGAAGTCCAAAAATACAAAGGTTGACTCTTTCTACTGGTATTTCTGCATAATAATGGTTGATGACAATAACTTAAAGGTTACACTTTATGGACACTTCCTGTGTATTTGATGTTTATAAACATTATTTCTATCCTAAAAACTTACTGAGGTGGTCTTAATGCCTTGTGAACAACTAGTAATGAAATCGAGTAAAGCAAAAACTATTTCCCCCACTGTGGCACCCAGATAGGAATAGATAAGTAAACTAAATTACCCCCAACAATGTTCCCACCCCACAGATGAGTATTCAGTTCCTTAAAGAATTGAATGGAAAACATTCCTTCCTGCAGATGATAGACTGCTAAAAGTATCTTAGAAACAACTGGTAAATTAACTCTGGCCCAGGGACATGAGCAATAGGGCAGAAAGGAAGTGTCTTAGAAACAACTTTAAATTAACTCTGGCCCTGTGGACACATGCAATAGGGCAAAAAGGAACAAAAGTTAATTGCGGACCCTCTCCCTTCTGCCCAAGCCCCTGTCAGCTGATAACAGGAAGCTAGTGTGACTCATCCATTTCAATGGATGAATGATGAAATGTCACCCATTTCATGTTCACACCCCAAATTCCTCAACCTTTTGTAAATATGCACAACCCCCTCTCCTGAAACCTACAAAGGCTGTGTTTCAATGGCATCTCAGGAGTCAGATCTGGTTACTAAACTACCCCTACACCTTGCATTGCTGCTTTGCAATAAATAATTTTCTCTCCTCTCAATCTCGGTGTGTAAACTGTTTTGGCCTGACTGCGCATGGGCAGGGACCAGCGTTTGGTCCGATAACAGTAATGGCACAGGTAGTGGATACCTATAAGCCTCGCACCCTGCTATGCTGCCTGTCTTAAGTGCCAGATTCAAGCTTTGTGATACCTGTCTCCCAAAGTATTTGTGACTCTGTAGTATTAGGAATTAATATACTAATACTATGTAGTATTAAATATAAGTATTAATACTAATGATCAAAGACCTGATGAGTTATGGGATGGTATCAAGGACATCGTATGTGAAGAAAGCAAAAGGTCATTAACAGGACAGGAAAGTAAGCAAAGACCAAAATGGATATCAGAGCAGATTGAAACTTGGTCTTGAACAGTGTAGTTACAGAGAATGGAAGAAGTGCTGAAGTGAAAGCTGAATAGAAGATTTCGAAGGATATCACAGGAAAGCAAAGTAATGTAATGAACTATGCAAAGAACTGGAGTTAGAAAAACAAACAGGAAGAATACACTGATAATTTCTCAAGGTAGAAGAACTGAAGAATAAATTCAATTCTCAAATTGCAATACTGAACAATTCAATGGGAAAAAAAAATGAATGACACAGGAAGAGTCAAAAGAAGATGGAAGGAATACATGGTTACTGGGCCAAGAACTGATCAATATTCAACCATTTCAAGAGGAAGCATTTCATCTAGAACTGACGGTATTAAAGGAAGTAATTCAAGCTATACCGAAAGCATTGGCAAAAAACAAGGTTCAAGGAATTGGCATGATGCTAGTTGAGATGTTTCAACAAGCAGATGCAGCATTGGATGACCACACTCACCTATGCCAATAAATTCAGAAGTCAGGTACCTGGCCAACTGAAAGGAACAGATTCATATTTCAGCCCATTCCAAAGAAATGAGATCCAACAGAATGTGGAAATTATTGAAACATATTAATATTTTATGTAAGTAAAATTGTGCTAAACATAATTCAAAAATAGTTGCAGCAGTACATTGACAGGGAACTGACAGAAATACAAGCTGCATTTAGAAAAGAATGTGAAACGAGGGCTATCACTGCTGATGTCAGATGGATCTTGGCTGAAAGCACAGAATACCAAAAAGATGTTTACTTGTGTTTTATTTACCATGTAACGACATTCAAGTGTATAAATCATAACAAATTATGGGTAACAATGTGAAGAATGGAAATTCTAGAACACTTAATTGTGCTCCTGTGGAACCTGTACACAGACCAAAAGGCAGTCATATCAAGAGAACAAGGGGATAATGCACGGTTTAAAATCAGGATAGATGTACGTCAGGGTGATATCCTTTCACCACAGTTACTCAATCTGTATGCCAAGCAAATAATCCAAGGACTACATGAAGAAAAGCATGGCATCAGGATTGGAGGAAGACTCATTAACTACTTTCAATATACAGATGACACAACTTTGCTTGCTGAAAGTGAATATGAGGTGGAACACATACTGATGAAGATCAAAGACTGCAGCCTTTCTTTATGTGGATCACAGCTCCACATAAAGGAAACAAATCTTCTCATAACTGGACTAATAAACAACATCATGATATAAATGGAGGAAAGTTTGGAGTTGTCAAGGATTTCATTTTACTTGAATCCACACATAAAACCAGCAGTCAAGAAATCAAATGTTGTACTGCACTATGTAAATACACTGCAAAAGACCTTGTTTAAATGTTAAATAGCAAAGATATCACTTTGAGGACTAAAGTGCACTGAATCATGCCATGGTCTTTTTAATCACCTCATATGTGTGCAAAAGCTAGACAAAGAATAAGGAAGACCAAAGAAAAATTGATGCATTTGTATTATGGTATTGGTGAAGAATACTGAATATACCATGGACTGCCAGAAGAACAAAGAAATCTGTGTTTGAAGAAGTACAGCCAGAATGCTTCTTAGAAGCAAGGATGGTGAGACTTCATCTCGTATATTTTGGACATGTTACCAGGAGGGACCAGTCCCTGGAGAAGGGTATCATTCTTGGTAAAGCTGACTCAGAGAAAAAGAAGACCCTCGATGAAATGGATTGATCCAGTGGCTGCAACAATGGAATCAAGCATAGCAATGTCTGGAGGATGATGCAGGGTCTGACAATTTTCCATTCTCTTGTACATAGGTTCACTATGAGTTAGAAGTGACTCAACAGTGTTTCACAACTGCAGTGTTAAGTGACACTGAGTAGAAACCAGAAACATTATATCAAACTTTACAAAAACTGGTGTTGATATTACTTATAGTCACACATTAGAGGGGGAAAGAAGAAAAAAAAAAAAAAAACACAACCCTCTAATAATCTCATTTCCATCACAAATTTTCTATTTGAGAAAAAAGGACCACATTGCTACCCTAAACCCTCCAATGGTTACCACTATTATGAAATCTATCACTATGAATAATTTTTGCTTGCTTTTGCAATTTATGAAAATGTAATTATATGCTATACAATTTTTTGTGTGTCTGGCCTCTTTAATTCAACATTATATCTGTGGTTATTTTGTTCAGTTTTCATTGCTGTATAGTACTTCACTGTTTGACTATGCCACATTTGTTAAGGGGTCCTCGTGGCACAACACCTAAGCAGTTTGAAGGCTAACTGAAAGGCTGATGGTTCCTATCCACCCTACGGCTTTGCAGAAGACAGATCTCGGGATCTGCTTCCATAAAGATTACAACCATCAAACTGTACGGGACAGTTCTACTCTGTCACAGGGGGTCATTGTGAGTTGGAATCGACTTGACAGTACGCAACAATAACAAAATTGTTTCCAATTCAACCACTGATGGATATTTCAATTATTTTCAGTGTGAGTCTACCATGAACAATGCTACTATAAACATTTCTGAGTATGTGTTTTGTAAGACATAGCAGTAATTTCTGTTAAGTCTAAATGTAGGAATCAAACTCCTGGGTTGTAGAATATACATTTGTTAAACTTTAATATATACTGCCAAATAGCTTTTCGAAATGCCTGCTCATCTTTGCACCCTTACATATATAATTTTACATAGTTGTAAGCATAATGTAGATGGAATATTTTCTTTCCTATTCACTTCACAATGTATGAAAATAATACTTTCATTTAACTTCAGTTTTCATATTTACCAATTATGTAGTGGCATATTATTTCATTAAATGATTGTACCATAATTTACTTAACCATTTTTTCTATGGCTGGATGTTAGGTTGTCACAATTTTAAATAGCACTGCACATATAATCTCTATGCCTAAGAACCATAACATCTTAGAGCTGGAAAGAACTTCAGTGATCAAATTTTGCACTCTCATTCTATTGACAAGCTCACTAAGGCCCAGAGATGCAAAATTCTCACAGAGCAGAAAATAGACTAAAAATCAAGTCACTACCCCCCACTTCTAGGTCCTAACCCCTCTCTTTTCTCCAATTATACGAAGTAAAAAATGGTTAAGATCAAGTGCAAAACTTTGTTGCTTTCATATATTATCTGTTTCACTTTAACCTTTCTAAGCTTCCACTTCCCCATCTTTAAAATGTAGTAATAATGATCACTGCTGAATTGTTGTGAATAATGGACTATATAAAGGGCATATGGTATCCAGCACTGTGTATAATAAATAAGAAATATTCAAGAAGTATTGCAGTTTCTGCTTTTGTTTTATACTAATACAAAAACCAAACCAAACTCACTGCCATCGGGTCAATTCTGACTTACAGCAACCCCTCCTTGGGTTTCCAAGGTTGTATCTCTACAGAAGTAGATTGCCCCATCTTCCTTCTGAGGAGTGGCTGGTGGGTTTGAACCACCAGCCTTCCAGTTAGTAGTCAAATATTTGAGGCACCATGCCACCAAAGCTCCCTTTTATACCAATATTACTTTCATTAGTTAAGATCATCATCCCTTTCTAGCAGGGCTTTGAACAGGTTCAAACCAGTTCAGGCATGGCTGACACAGTGAAACTGAAAAGGATGCAATTTGTGAAAATGGAGTGATAACCAGAATGGGAAAAATTACAGGTTGATGTCCTGGAGCAGGAAACTCGGAAGACACACAGTGAGCCCTTTCAGCAGCCTGATGGAGGAGACTGGATAAGTGCTAGAATTATGAAGAATGACATACATTCAAACCAATGCAGTCAGCCATTTTTGACCTGGGCATCATCATTTCTGACTCTGTTATTCAAGAGATTTAATTGCTTTGCAACACACATGCTCCCCTTGTTTTCGAGGAGGATGATTAATTTTCTAGCAGGGCATCACCACAATTATTCCCATTCCAGTTAATGTCCTGGTACACTCACATTTTATAAATTTGGGTGTTACACTTAAGCTTAAGCATCACTGGCTGTGATGAACCAGGAAGAGCCATTTCAAAGCCCTGGTTTCTAAAGCACAAAATTTAGAAAGATGCTTCAGAGGGTACATGTGATCAAAATCATAAAAAAAAGAAGATAAATTCAACTACATCAAACTTAAAATATACTTGCAGCAAGCATGAATAGCTACCTTTAAGTAAGAACTTGCATGGGAAAGGCACTATTCATAAGGGCCTATATGTTATATATCATGTAACATATCATATACATATCGATTATGTTCAGTATGAGTCTATCATGAACAAAGCTACTACAAGCATTTCTGAGTATGTGTTTTGCAAGATTTAACAGTCATTTCTTTTAGGTCTTAATGTAGGAATCAAACTCCTGGGTTGTAAAATATACATTTGTTAAGCTTTAATATATATTGCCAAATACCTCTTCAAAGTGCTTACTTGTATGTTATATATCATATATATAACATATAGGCGCCTTTCCCATGCAAGTGCTTACTTAAAATTAGCTATTCATGTTTGCTTCAAATATTTTTTAAGTTTCTTAGCAGCACTTCACTAAAGTTGAAAAAAATCTAACATATGACATAAGCATTCAATTTCTAGAGAGACTTTGGCTTATGTGCACCATGAGATAATTAGCCATGAAGTTCACTGCGTTTCTTTTAGCAAAAATTTTGAGTAATAGGAGAAGTGATAACTGATAAAGTAGCTAACAATAGAAGAGATGATAAATGGTTAAAAAGAAAGTCATTGTGATGGAATATCATATAGAAGTTATAAAAAATTCACTGAATATTTATCAGCATGGACATATAAGCAAAAGAAAAATGTAGAAGAGTATCTATAATATGATTTCAGACACTGAAAAATTATGCATACATAGCCAATAAATAAAATAGAAATAATAAAATTAGGATAGCAATATTTTACAACTTCTAATACACTTCATCCACCACTCATCTGTCAGTTTGTCATACTGAGGTGGTTTGTGTGTTGTTGTGAGACTGGAAACTATGCCACTGGTATTTCAAGTAGCAGCAGGGTCACACAGGGTAGACAGGTTTCAGCAGAGCTTCCAGACCAGACCTACTGAGAAGAAGGATGGAGCCATCTACTTCTGAATAAAACTGGCCACTGAAAACTTTATGAATAATAGTGAATCACTGTCAATTACTTGAGAACTTTATGAATGGCAATGAAACATTGTCTGATATAATGCTGGAAGATGAGCCCCACTGGTTGGAAAGCACTCAAAATATGACTGGGGAAGAGCTGTCTCCTCAAAGTAGAGCTGACCTTAATGATTTGGATGGAGTAAGCTTTCAGGACCTTCATTTGCTGGTGGGGCAGAATTCAAAATGGTAAGAAACAGCTGAAAACATTCTTTAACAATTAGAACACAGAATGTATGAAGAATGAACCTAGGAAAACTGGAAGTTGTCAAAAATTAAATGGAAGGCAGACACATTGATATACTAGGCATTCACTCACTCACTTATTCACTGCCATAAACTCAGATCTGACTCACAGTGACCTCTCCTTGGAATTCTGAGGCGGTATCATTATGAAAGTAGATTGTCCAGTCTTCCTTCTAAGGAGTGGCTGGTGGGTTTGAACCACCAGTCTTTTGGTTAGCAGTCAAATGCCTTAGGCACTATACCACCAGAGCTCCCATCCTAGGCAATGTTGTTGTTGTTGTTGTTATGTGCTGTTGACTCAGCCCCTACTCATAGCAACCCCTCCTTGGGTTTCTGACTGGAATTGGCCATTTTGAATCAGATAATCCTATGATCTACTATGCCAAGAATGAAAAATTGAAGAGGAATGGCATTACATTCATTGTTAAGAAGAACATTTCAAGACCTATCCCAAAGTACAATGTTGTAAGTGACAGGATAATGTCCATACACCTACAAGGAAGACTAATAACTACTACTATTATTCAAGTATATGGATTACCATTAAAGTCAAAAATGAAGAAATTTTCCAACATTTGCAGTCTGAAATTGACTAAGCATGCAATCAATGCATTGATAATCATTGGTGATTGGAATGTGAAAGATGGAAACAAAGAAGCAGCTTCAATAGTTGGAAAATATGGCCTTGGTGATAGAAATGACACTAGAAAATTCATGATAGAATTTTGTAAGACTAACTACTTATTCATTGCAAATATATTTTTTAAACAACATAAATGGCAGTTATACACATGGATTTAACCAGATGGAATACAAAGGAATCAAATCAACTCCATCTGTGGAAAGAGGCAATGGAGGACATTAATATCATTAATCAAAATAAGGCCAGGAGTTCACTATGGAACAGAACATCAATTGCTCATATGCAAGTTCAAGGTGAAGCTGAACAAAATTAAAACAAGTCCACAAGAAACAAAATATGACACCGATTATATCCTACCTGAATTTAGAGACTATTTGAAGAACAGAGTTGATGCACTGTATACCAACGACCAAAGACTAGATGAGTTGTGGGATGGCATCATACCTGAAGAAAGCAAAAGGTCATTAAAAAGAGATGAAAGGAAGAAAATGGATGTCAGAAGAGATTCTGAAACTTGCTTTTGACAGGAAAGTAGCTAAAGCAAATGGAAGACATGATGAAATAAAAGAGCTGAACAGACAATTTCAAAGGGCAGCTTGAAAAGACAATATAAAGTATTATAATGAAATGTACAAAGACATGGAGTTCGAAAACCGATAGGGAAGAAGTAATTCAGCATTTCTCAGACTTACAGAGCTGGGGAAAAGAAAAAATCAAGCCTTGAGGTATAATATTGAAGGATTGTATGTGGAAAATATTAAATGATACAGGAAATATCAAAAGAAGATAGAAGGAATACACAGAGCCACTGTACAAAAAAGAATTGGTAGATTGTCAGCCAAGTAAGGAGGTAGCATATGATCAAGAACCAAGGGTACTGAAGGAAGAAGTCCAAGCTGCACTGAAAGCCTTGGTGAAAAACAAGGCTCTAGGAATTGACGGAATACCCAATGAGATGTTTCAACAAACAGATGCAGCACTAGAAATGCTTTCTTGTTTATGACAAGAAATGTGGAAGATAGCTACCTGGCCAACTAATAGGAAGAGACTGATATCTGTGCCCATTGCAAAGAAAGGTGATCCAACAGAATGTGGAAATTATATAAAAAATATCACTAATATCACATGCAAGTAAAGTTTTGCTTAAGGGAATTCAAAAATGGTTGTAGCAGTGTATTGACAGGAAACTTACAGAAATTCAAGCTGGATTCAGAAGAGGATATGAAATGAGGGATATCACTGCTGATGTCAGATGGATCTTCGGCGAAAGCTGAGAATGCTAGAAAGATGTTTGTTGTTGTTGTTGTTGTTGTTATGTGCCGTCGAGTCGACCCCGACTCATAGCGACCCCTCCTTGGGTTTCCGAGGCAGTATCACTACAGAAGTAGGATTGCCCAACCTTCCTTCCGAGGAGTACTTGTGTTTTATTGACTACACAAAGACATTCTAGTGTGTGGATCATAATAAAATTATGGATAATATTGTGAAGATATTATCACTTTATTGTGCTCGTGAGAAACCTGTACATAGACCAAGAAGGCTGTTGTTTGAACAAAACAATGGGTTAATGCATGGTTTGAAATTAGGAAGGGTGTTAATCAGAGTTGTATCCTTTTACCATATTTATTCAATCTGTATGCTGAGCAAATAATCCAAGAAGCAGGACTATATAAAGAAGAACACAGCATCAGGATTGGAGGAAGAACCATTAACAACTTGTAACATGGAGATACGACAACCTTGCTTGCTGAAAATCAAGATGACTCGAAGCACTTACTGATGAAGATCAAAACTACAGTTTTCAATATGAATTATGCCTCAATATAAAGAAAACAAAAATCCTCACAACTGGACAAATAATCAATAAGCAATGTCACAATAAATAGAGAAAAGGTTGAAGTTGTCAGGGATTTCATTTTACTGGGATACACAAATTTAAGTAGGAAATATACTTGATAAATTTAAGTAGGAAATATACTGCAAGGATCGTGAGGCTGGCACAGGACCAGACAATGTTTCGTTCTGCTGTGCATGGGGTCACTGTGAGTCAGAGACAACTTGACAGACCTAAAAACAACATAAGTCAAATAAATAGATTAAAGGTAAAATTTTTCAATGACCAAGTTCTCTTTTACTTTTAATCCCTTGCACGTTCCTTTTCCTCTGTCCTGAAAACCTTTTGATGGACTCTTGCTAGTCTACCTTCCCCTAGCCAATGCTTATCCACCCTTCAGAAATCAAAACTGGCATCTCCTCTTCAAAAACTTCCTGGCCTCCTTCAGCTGAGTTAGGCACTCATTCTGCATAATACTCCAACATACTATTCTGAAAATTACTTTTGACTTATTTTTCTCTCCCAACAGACTCTGAAGCAAGGTAGAGTTGGGTTTCACTGTTCATTTACACCAATTCACAGTGGTTCACGCTTATCAAAGACTCTATACTTGTTTGCTGAATTGCCACATAAATTGAACACTGAATCCCAATTTAAAAACATAGTATCAGTCTTTGGAAGTGAGCATGAATTCATAAGGAAACCTTAGACATGGAGGTTGAAGAAAGATTATTACCAACAAGGACACATGGGAGGATGATGCCAGGATATAGTCAGGGATATAGCATATAAGGGAGCTCTGGTGGCACAGTGCCTAAAGCATTTGACTACTAATCAGAAGACTGGCAGTTCAAACCCACCAGCCACTCCACGGGAGGAAGGTTGCACAAACTAATTCTGTAGAGATACTGCCTGGGAAACCCAAGGAGAGGTTGCTATGAGTTGGATCTCACTCGATGGCCGTGAGTTTGGTTTGTTTTTTTGGTTTACAGCACATAGACTTCAGGAGCAGTAGCTACAGCTAGTTGTGTACCACCAGCCATTATGTGCATACAATCTAATTTCATCTAAGCAATGGGGCAAATGCTTATTTCTCTTATGTACCTGTTATTTGCAAACATCAAACAATTTTTCTACCAGATATCTTCCTACAATGTTGTTGTGTTGGTGTTATGTGCCACTGAGTTGTCTCTAACTCATAGCGACTCCGACTCACAGCAACCCCTCCTTGGATTTCTATGATGGTATCACTACGGAAGTAGATTGCCCAATCTTCCTTCTGAGGAGTGACTGGGGAGTTCAAGCCACCAACCTTCTGGTTAGCAGTCAAGTGCTTTAGGCACTATGCCACCTGAGCTTCCATGTTCTTACAATACAAAGGCTACACCCAGTATTCCCGATTCTAGTGGTAAAGAAGGTCTGGTTGTGTTCAAAAACCAAAACTTGAAGCTAAGTGGGCAAAGCTATTTGGATGGTTTCCAAGTATTCAGACCATGTCCAAATATAAGAAACATTTCCTTGCCAGTGACTTTCTGCCATGGCTATTTTCCCTAATGTTCTATGGGAGGGTTAATAAAGTGAAACACAGAAAGTTCAAAGTAAAGGATGGATGAGCTTGAGGAGGTTTTCAGACATGACTGTTCTTAGAATCATTTATGTGCCCAGGACAATTGTTTTTAACCAATATATTGTGGCCCTGTCAATGCCCACAGATACCTACACTTTGAGATTTTTACATGGAAATATGGAATTGTTATCAACACAATTTCTCAGTCATGAAAGTTTAACCCTGGGTCAATGTTGGAAATCATCTATTTGTGATATTTCTAGTGGGTAGGCTATGTTTCACGCCCACTCATATATCTCGCAACTCTCATTCCTTTCTCTGTCATTCAGCAAGCACTTAATTTAAACTTTACTGAAACTTCTCATTTTACAAATGAGAAATCTAGGCACTGAGAAAAAAGAGGGTCCGAGAAAAAAGGAAAGCAAGATGTTCATTTTAATTGATGGTCTTTTTTGGAAAATATTTCTAGTTGATAGAATATTAAGTTTCCTTAAAAACAATGTTTACCAGGCACTATGCTCCCATAATGATTTTAGCCTAGAAAACACTATGTGGCAGTTCTACTCTGATTCATGGGTTCACTATGAGTCAAAATCTACTCAACAGAAACTAACACCACAATATAGACCTACTGACAATTTCTTGCATAATCCAATGTGTTATACTGTCTTCCTTATCTTTGCTAAGGCTCTTTCCTTCCCTAGATCATTGGTATGTATGCATTACAATTCCTATCCTTCAAAATGTATATTTATTTATTTTTTTCCTAAGAGGTCTTTTCCAGTCCCTCAGTAGGCTAGGCTAAATCTCTCCCCTGAATCCCCACAACACCATGGAATTCCAGTATCATGTCATTTACCATATGCTACTACTTGCTATGGATTTCCTGTCCATAAACTGCAAAACAGGCAGTACATTCATTCATCTTTGATTAACAGAAGGCTGACCCATAAAAACTGCTCAATGAAAGTTTATTGTTGAAGAAACCAATTAGATACGTAAAAACAGCCTCTCCAGGTAATTGCCAATCATTTTCAAGATAAAAAGGTGGCCCAAGATATTAATTCTTGGCTGAAGTTCCATTTTCTAGAAAAACTGCACTGTGACCTGAGACATAATGTATCTTAGGGCCTTGATGTAAATTCTCAAAATCAACCATATGTTTAAAAAGTGAAGTTAATAATCTTGTTCTTAAAATTCTTGCCACATATTTAAGTCAATCGTTTTCAACTCTGGCTGTATATCAGGAATCACCTGGGGAGCTTGTTAATGATACACACCAGGGACCCAACAAAGGGCAAATATAGTTCAATGTTTAAAAAACTCTGAGGAGATGAATAAGAATCACTGGTCAAAACTCCAGTAATAGAATTCTTGTGATGATGAAGTTTTTACCAGACATTTCCAGGCAACCATTGTCTTTTCTTTTTTTTATAGTTAATACTTTAGCCAAATAATCCTATGGAAGGTAGTGTTATGCTTCTTATTTATAGAAATTGAGAAATAGCCAGAATAAATGATTTTCCATGGTATCTATCTATCCATCCAGGCACTTCTAAGTTTAACTCTAGTTTAATAAACCCAGGGTTCCTCCTACACCTCACAATGATTTTCAAATGTATGTAGTAGCTTAACAAACTTCTGAACTCAATCTGAAAACTGGACATGAATTTGAGTTAATGGAGACTGGGAAACCACAAGACCAAAGTACATGTACACTAAAAAGAAAAGAAAAGAACAAAAAAAACCTAATGGAGAAAGGTAAACCCAAACAACTTGAAACACTCAGGTTATGAATATCTTTAATAGTTGATTTGTTTTTTATTAATTGTAGGTTATTTTTAATCTCTAAAGGAGTCTCCAAACCACTGTTTCACTTTTCCCTTTATAACTGACTATCTAGGTGCTCTGGTAGCATAGTGCCTAAGCACTTGACTGCTAACCAGGAGGCTGGCAGTTCAAACCCACCAGCACTCCTCAGAAGAAAGGCTGGGAAATCTACTTCCATAGTAATACTGCCTCAGCAATCCAAGGAGGGGTCGCTATGAGTCAGGGCCGACTCGACGGCATATAACAACAATAACAACAACAACTGAATATCTAAGAACTTCTCTTAACCACCCAGGTTCAGTAACCTATTGGTGTTATTTTTAGCACTGTTGGTGTGTACCACATAACACACACAAATAAATTTTTGAAAAACCCAAAATAAAGTGATATATGACTACTGATAGTTTATGAATATAAACTACAATATAAATTATAACCAGTAAAACCGCTTCCCCCATGATCTGAGGGAGTTTGTAAATCTCAACTGGTTTGCCATGAGCTAGTACTTTGAGAACCACTGATTTAAGAGGTTATTTTGTTAGTTGGAACACTACATAGTACATTTTGTATTTCCTATGCAGTCCAAGTCTACTTCCAAAGGGACTTTAAGAATATGTTGCTATACTTTTTTTTTTAATCAAATAATGCACACACAGGAAAAAAACAAATAGTGCTCCAATGAAAAGCAAAACTCTCCTACTTTAACTTTCTCAGCCCAGGGACAAATGTTTTATATTTTCAAGTATTAGTTTTTTTTTTCTTCTTCCCTGCCATTTGATGTAATAGCTCTAAATAATACATAATATATTTATATCATTAGCCACAATTAGTGTAACCCACTAGGAAAGATAACAAATTAATGTACAGAAACTATACTATATTCTTTCCCTTTCTTTCAAAAGTCTTCTATATGATCTTTTATTAATTTGAACATTCCATTTTTTTCTTTTACACTTATAATCTGTTTCCACTTTCATGTTCTGATATTAACTTGAATCAGCATCACAAATTCTCTGATTTGAACTTACTCGTTTTCTGACAACTTTTTCTCCCCTCAATTTCTACTTCTTAAATTCTCTCAGCTGCAGTCACACTTCTAAATGTTCAAAATTATCTGAAATATTCTGTCCTACAACTACCATGCAATCTTTGAGGCTTTGTTCAAGTGTAACTCTAAAATGTGAAAGCTCATAAATGACATTACCATTGCTTTGAGTTTACCAATAATTTTTGTTGGGCAGGTAATGATAGGATTAGACACCTTTTTCTATGGTTCCAATGATACAATTCCTGGTCCAAACAACAGAGAATTTTTAGCTTCAAGCAAAATAGCTTCTATTTTCTTATTATCAATCAATTTCTTAGAATTACATCTCATTTTTGAATCATATATATAAGAGTATTTTATTTTTGTTTCCTGTTTGCTTTTTTCTATGAAAAATGTGTTTTTTATCTTAATGTAAATCTTCTCAGTCAATCAATCTCAAGTTTTCAGCCACACCTATGTCTCATGCTTTCTGCTTTATTCATCCACCATTACACCTGCAGACCCTAAGCCCACACATTTGTCATGATTTTAACCTCATGGGTCTTTCTACCTCACTTTTCTAATCATTCCCATGTACCCTCTGGCTTCTGTTGTTGTTGTTGTCTTTGTTGTTGTTGTTGTTGTTAGGTGCCATCGAGTCATATCCAACTCACAGCAACCCTATGCACAGCAAAACAAAACACCGCCTGGTCCTGAGCCAGCTCCATGATTCTTGCTATACTTGAGCCCATGGCCACTGCCACCATGTCAATCCATCTTGTTGAGGGCCTTCCCCTCTTTTGTCGACCCTCCACGTTACCAAGCATGACATCCTTCTCCAGGGAATGGTCCCTTCTGACAACATGATCAAAGTAGGTGAGATGAAGTCTGGCCATTCTCTCCTCCAAGGAAGAGAATTCCAGCTGCACTTCTTCCAGGACAGACCTGTTAGTTTTTTTTTTTTATCAGTCTACGGTACTTTGCCAACACCACAGCTCAAAAGCATCAATTATTCTTCGGTCTTCTTTATTCATTGTCCAGCTCTCACTTGCATATGAGGCAATTGGAAATATGGCTTGTGTCAGGTGCACCTTAGTCCTCAAGGAGACATCTTTGCTCTTTAGCACTTGAAAGAGGTCCTTTGCAGCTGATTTACCCAGTGCTATACATCTGATGTCCTGCCTGCTGCTTCCCTTTGGCTTCTAGAAATGTTTAAAGCTTTCATCTGTTAGCAATCCAAAAGTATTTTTTTTCTTTGAAGCTATGTCTCCATTTTGTATTTCTTAGATTTTTTTTTTTTTTCCACCCAGGGAAATCTTGGGAGAAAGGAACTGTATTTAAGTGATCTCTGTATCATTTTTAAATAAAACTACAACTTGTTTCTAAATGTGATTTAGGTAACAAATCTGAGAAAAATAACCTTGGTTCCCAAAAAGGTACACTAGTCCAAAATAATTGACTGTCTGATAGCAATAAATTATAGTTTTGATGTAAAGAACTAATTTTGCTCATATATGAATCATAAAAACAATTCCATTCAAATAATCTACCAGCAAAACAATAATTTAACATTAATGAATTTGATCTTAAATCATGTCACCTCCTCTGAAATCTAGGGACTCTTAGAATTGCTTTGCCCCTTCCTGGAGTATGCAATTCCTTCCATCTTTGAAAATAACATACGACAGGTAAAATCACCTCCATATCTGAATTTACTTTGGATTTTAAGTGAACTTTTAAAATCAGTTCTCCAGATCTTTCTACATAACAATTTGCAATCTGCAAAGGATTCTTGGCTAAAGAAAAGTAAACATGGAAAGGCAATCATAATGAAGAAAATGCACTAGTACTAAAGACGTCTGCTAAGTGCCTGACAACATAATCGGGTTGCCTAAGCACCTCTGGAATGGCCATGTTAACTCTTAAAAAAGCACATCATGGATCAAGTGTCAGGCTGCAAGGCTGAATTTCAAACAATTTGAAAACATTAAACAGGAAAAGACCATGCATTGCATGACATAATTTGGCAAGAATTCCCATAACCATTTGCAATTGATCATATAAATCCACATAGGCATAAAACAAAGACAACACAGGGTTCAAAACAGTTGTGATGGGGAGGCCTAAGCATTAAAAAATTGAGTAATGAACTTGGCTATAAATAAATTTGATATCCTAGAATACCAATGGGAATCCTGAGACTGAGAGAACTGGTGGTGTTACTTTCCAGACTGGTCACCCACTGAAGCTTTGATCTTCAGCACCTGTACTGTGAGAAACAAATTAGGTAACATATGCAAAGTGCTTGAAAAAGAACTAGGTATATTCAAGGTCCACAAATGGTACTGTTGTTTTTAGATACCATCATCTGAGAGTACTGAGAGCCAAATACTAAGAGAAATAATAAGATGCCCATACATTAAATATAGTACTAAGAAAAATTCTGTATTGATTACTGAAATTTAGTTGCTATAATAATGAATGACAAACAATGAACTGAAGACTACATGAGTTGAAAAGTTTGGTAAGATTTTAAGGGAGAAGTTGAAAATGTGGATTGATAACCGGCTTACAAGAGGACTGCACTCAATCAGTATTGATGACAGGGAAGAATGTCCCAAGAAGTAGACAGAAGATTCTTTCTGGATTTCAGTGAAGTTTGGTTTGAGGGGAAGATATATAGGCTAATTGCTGGGGCAGATACAATAATGTACAGAAATGGTTCTGACCTTCAGGAAGAAAGATGTTGGAGGATAGATGAACATAAAAATTAATTTTCATTTCATTTGGTATGTGCCAAATAAAAAAAAAGATATGAACAAAATGTTAAGGCAATAGAGGAGAAATGGCATCTGTCTTGCAAGACTTCAAAGAAATTATTTGATTCAGCTAGTTGAACTAAGTGAGTAGGAATGACTTACACAGAAAAAGGGAAATGATAGTTGTAAAAGACACAGCCCATGTACTGATATAAAAGAATGTGATGTTGTCAGTAAATATTTAAAACTTAAGTATGAATGGAAAAGTGTGTGGGAGAGAGAGATCCAAGTGGAAAGTACATGAAATGTCCTGTGTGTTCTGTCAGTAAATCTGGACGTTAAGCAGAGGAAAGCAGCAAGAAAATGTTCAGATCAAAGTATGTATGAAAATAGTTGTAGATTAGAGAAATAATGCAGGAAGGAATTTGAATAAAGTAAGTCTGTCTGGAGTCAGGAAGACAAAGCAGGAGAGGCTGTTGTAATAGTCCAGCTGAGACATGTGAACCATAATTCAGCTCGTCATAGTAGGGAGACTGAGAGAGAGACTGGACGCTTTCTAGGATACAAGTTTTCAAGATAGCATTATCTATTTGAAATAAATTTCAAGGAAGGCTGATTCTTCTAATATGAGTAACTGAATGGATAGTGACAGTATTAACCATCATATGAATAAAAGAAGAATGAAAAATTTCAGAAAGGTGTGTGTGTGTGTACGTCTACATGCAGGCACACGTGGTAGAAGGGGAATTAATGTGCTCCGTTTGGGACAAATTAAATTTTGTGTAACAGAAGATTTTCTGTAAAATACATAGTAGGAAATAAGATTTAGGATATTAAAAGTGTGTTGAATGTTGTTGTAGTTAGATGCCATCAAGGCAATTTTCACTCATAGTGACCCACATGACTGACTAGTACCACCCAAAGAGTTTCCCAGGCTGTAATTTTTATGGGGGCAGATTATCATATCTTTTTTCTAAGGAACCACTAAGTGGGTTAAAATCACTAACCTTTGGGTTAGCAGCCAATCACTTAAGCACTGTACCAACAGAGTTCCTCAAGTGTTCAGTGCAGGAGTTATAAATTAAAAAATTCTTGGTGTAAATTGAGACTTCTTCTTGTTGTTGTTATATGCCCTCAGGTTAGACTCGACTCACAGCAACCCCTCCTTAGGTTTCTGAGGCAGTATCACTATGGAAGTAGATTGTCAACCTTCCTTCCAAGGAATGTCTGGGGTTGGTTTGAACTGCCAGCCTTCTGGTTAGCAGTCAAAGTTTCTTAGGGACTACGCTACCCGAGCTCCTTAGTTGAGATATAGGAGTGGATAATCTCAAGTAGGGTTTGGGGTACAGTAAGAAGAAGGAGCTCTGGTAGCATAGTGGCTAAAGCACTTGACTTCTAACCAGAAGGCTGGCGGTTCAAACCCACCAGCCACTCCTCGGAAGGAAGGTTGGGCAATCCTACTTCCATAGTGATACTGCCTCAAAAACCAAGGAGGGGTCGCTATGAGTCGGGGCCGACTCGACAGCACATAACAACAACAACAAGAAGAATGAGGGCTGAGAAGAGAGTCCTGGGGAAGCATTTGTGTTTCCAGGACAGCAGAAAGAGAAGGCCCAACACAGAGCCTGTGATGAAACTTGAAGGAGAAATAGGAGATAATGAAACACTGGTATCCAAGGAGAGAGAGATTCTGGAAAGAAAGAATATTCACTATGAGCACTGCCCCACTACCATGTAGTATTATCATGCAGATCAATTTCTGTGTAATGTTTGAAGGTTTTATTCGAAGTAGGTTCTATTAGCTCCTTTGGATGTCCAATTTTAGTGCCTACAAGCAATTGAGAAGAACCCTGGTGACGCAATGGTTAAGCATGCTGCTACTAAACAAACGGTTGGTAGTTTGAATTCATCAGACACTCGTCAGGATAGAGACGTGGCAGTCTGCTTCCACAAAGATTTACAGCCTTGGAAATCTTGTGGAGCAGTTCTTTTCTGTCCTATAGGTTTGCTATGAGTCAATATTGACTCCCACAGAATGGGTTTTATAAGCAATGGAGACTCATTCTGCAGACACTGTGACTGAACCTAGGGATATAAAAACAAGATAAAGTCCCTCAATGACTGGGCAATCTAATTCTGAAGACAGGTACATGTAGAGATAATTACTGCACGAGACAATGTAATAATTGCTGTTAAAAAAGGGGGGTGGTGTCAAATTTAGAAACATAAGAGAAAAAGTAATATGTTTTCTTGGAGATGGGTCATATAAGGATTCATATGGAGAAAAGCATGAGTCAAGAGCAAAGTGTTTTTCTCTTTTCAAGTTTCTTCAGTAGTTTTAAACAGGATCTTTAAGATTCCCATCTCTTCTTAGTTAAATAGAAAATTTCTCATGAACTACAATTACAAGCTGTTTTGAAAATTTTACCTTTATTCAAAAAATCTGTAACATGTTTTAAGTAGAAAGTGTAGTGTCAGTGTTTAGTTAAAAATAAAGACATCTTGAAATTTACTGAAGAACCTATAAATAATTTAACTGTTTACAAGAACAATTAGAATTTATCAAACAGGGAGGCGGGGCAAGATGGCGGACTAGGCAGAAGGATTGCACAGACCCTCTTCAACAAAGAAAAGGGAAACCAATTAACACAGAC
>NW_006921590.1:14213141-14256512 GCF_000298275.1 Orycteropus afer afer | reverse complement strand
GTTCCAAGACGAAAAGTCGCGGAATTTGAATGGGTCTGAAGTTGCATTCCATGTGAGGTCAGATTAGCATAACGGTGTGGCTTAGCCCTCCGCTTTGGGGTTTATATGGAGACACCTTAGCCAAAGACCCACTGAAACCTTCGTAAGAAGGGCGGACAACCAGGCATCAGAGAGGTCCTCAGGACTTGTCTTTTGTTTTGTGTGAGCCACTATCACTATGGGAAGTACCCCCAGTAAATCTACTGTGTTAGAATACATGATCAAAAAATTTTCCAAAGGGATTTAAAGATGATTATGGTGTTAGCCTCAGTCCATCTAGATTAAGAATCTTTTATGAGACCCATCCACCAGAGCATCCAACTTCCTCTTTTTCTGATCCACCTGAATCTCTTTCATCCCCACCTCATAGACTACCCCCCCTTATTCAGGATGGGCACTTTCATCTCCACCTCCTGTTAACCCCACTGCACCCTCTCCGCCACCCCCACCTTCCTCTTAATTAACATCTCCAGACACCACTTCCCCAGAGTCCTTTTTTACCCTTCCCAGTGAGCAGCCACACCCATTCTCAACAGCCCCTTCTCTGTCCCTTATGTGAAGTGGCTGACTTTGAAGGTGTTGTCTGTGTCCATATTCCTTTCTCCCTCACCAATTTATCTCAGATTGAAAATGTCTGGGTTCCCTTTCTCACAATCCCACCACCTACATTAAGGAAGTTTATTACCTCTCTCAAGCCTATGACTTAACTTGGCATGACATTTATGTCATTCTTTCTTCCACTTTAAATTCTGACAAAAGGGAGCATGTTCTTAGGGCTGCTTGGGAACATGCCAATCAAACTCATTTAACTGACTCTACCATGCCAGTAGAACCAGAAGCAGTTCCTGGGCAGGACCCCAGATGGGAATACCAACCAGACACCCAATCTGGGTGGAATGGCCACTCCGTAGAGACAAAATGCTCCAGTGCCTCCTAGCGGGCCTACAGGCTATTTCACATAAAGCTGTTAACTTCGATAAACTGCGGTAGATTACTCAACTCCCTTGTGGTGATCACTCTTCAGAACAGGAGAGAATTAGACTTACTAACAGCAGAAAAGGGAGGTCTTTGCCTATTTCTGGGAAAAGAATGTTATTTCTATATAAGTCAGTCAGGTATAGTACAAGATACAGCCAAAAGACTCATCGAGAAGGCAACTAATATAGATCAACGTCTATCCACTAACAATGGTCCACCTTTTTCTTCCCTCTTTTCGGACTCCCTACCTTGGTTCCTACCATTCTTGGGCCCCCTAATCTCCATCGTGTTGATTGCTACCATCGCCCCCTGTGTTCTCTGTTTCATTCAATCACAGGTCTGCCAGATACCTACCCAAATTTTGTGACAGAGAGCAAACCAAATGATCCTTCAAGCCAAAGACCTGGAAGAGATTCCCTTGCTATCGTGGAGACCACCCAACTAATAAGATACCTTGGCCACCTAGGCTCCACTGTTTCCCTGTTCTCGCTTCCCTCCCCTAATCGTTGCAACCCAGCCTGTCTTACAGGTTCCAGAACACCAGATGCCAAATATGTCCAGCCGACCCCTGGGAGTTGACACCTTTAGAAGCCTCTTCTTCGAGGACCTCTACATAACTACAAATCACCAACCAGGCAAAACAACCCAGCATCTCTGAAGTTGAAGCAAAAGAAAACTGGTTTTGGTACTACAAGAGACAAACTCCAATGCATGTATAGACTGAAGGCCCCGCTTCCAAAGACGCCGCACCCCTCACCAGCAGGAAGCAGCTCCAGAAGATTGACCTTCACCCCTTTTCCCACAAAAGCGGGCCCTTCTTCTTTTTTTTTTCTTTTAAAAAACCAAAGAGGGGGGAATGTTAGAGATATGCCACGCCATCTTGCATGGCTCTTCTGGGTTCTTCTTCATTCCCTGCTGCCCTGCCCAAGGTCATAAAGTCAGTTAAAGGAAGTCGAAACTGAGCTTCCTGCAAGGCGCGTATTTTAAAAGGCAACATAGCCTCTGATAGGTTAAGACCTCTTCCCCCAGCTCTGATGTACAACCTCCTAACCCCAGGTCTATATAAGACCACCCTCTTCCTGCTCTTCCTCTTCCTCTTCTTCCTCTCTCTCTTCTTCTCTTCTTTTAGTCTTCCTTTCTTTCTTCTTCTCTTCTTCTCCTCTTCTTCCTCTTCTTCTTCCTCCTCTTCTTCTTCTGTCCTTCCTCAGTGCAGGCACCCTCTTGCCTCTTTAATAAAATCTCCTGTTGCGTACCCTGGTGTGTGGCATGGTCGTTGAGTGCCGACGGAGCTCTAACAGCAGAACCTTATCGAGATTATTTTTAAAATATACTAAAAGGCATTAAGGCATAACTAAATAAACAAGAAATATATTTATGGGTAGAAAGACTGAAAAAAAATCCCTTTTTTCTCTCCAAATCAAAGTATAGAGACCACGTAAGATGAAGCAAATCATAATGGAACTTGCCATAGGACTAGATAGGAGAATTCTAAAATTTACACGTTGCTGTTGTTGTTTGCTGTGAAGTCGGACCTGACTCATAGCGACCCCTCCTTGGGTTTCCGAGGTGGTATCACTACAGAAGTAGATTGCCCCGTCTTCCTTCCGAGGAAGTGGCTGGTGGGTTTGAACCGCCAGCCTTCTGGTTAGCAGTCAAGTGCCTTAAGTACTATGCTAGAAAGTATTAAGAAGAGACAAACCATCCATAAAGAATGAGAACAATATGGAGAGAACATGCCCTATGAGACATCATGATTTATTAGAAAACTATAGAATGAAATAGTATTCACTTAAAGATAAACAAATAGACCACTAAAAACCAGATCTAAATTTGTTTTCAGTTGCCCTCAAGTAAGTGCCTACTCATGGCAACCCCAAGTATAAACAGATCCATTTCTGAAATATAACATGCTCACTCATTCAATATGTATACTAAATGCTGATTATGTGCCAGGCATTGTTTTGGGTGCTGAGATTTCACCAGCAAACAAAACAGACAAAAATCTTTCTCCTCATCATGTTTATGTTAGAGTGGGAGGCATAGACATTAAATAAAATAAAATGAAAGCAAGATTTACAACTTCAAACAGTCATAAGAATAATGGAGTAAAATAAAGCAGGAGAGGGGAACTGAAAATGACTGGGGAAGCATATAAAGGGACATACGTAGCCTCCCTTAAAAAAGAGTTTAGAGAAAAAGCTGGAAGGAGATGAGGGAGGGAGCTCATTGTTACCTAAGGGAAGACTTCAGGCACAGGACAAAGCAAATTCAAAGACCCTGTGGTGAGAGTGTACCTGAGGCAAGTGTGTTACTGCCCTTCAGGAAAACAGAAATGACAAATCAATAAATGAATATGGGACAAATGTTTACCCTCACTGAAAAAAAAAAAAAATGAAATGAAACCTCACACTATACACAAAGAACAAAAAATTCTGAGTAGATTATAGAGCTAAATGTGAAAGGCAAAACTACCTTCTTTAAGACAAGATGAACATTTTTATAGCTTTAAGGTAGGAAAAGATTTCTTACAAAAGACAAAAAGTTCAAACAACTTTGAAATTATGAACATGTGTTTCGCCAAAAGTCACTATTAAAGAGTGAAAAGACAAGTCAGAAATCTGACAAAGAATCAATACCATTAACTTATAAAGACCTACAATTCAATAAGAAAGATTCACTCAAACAAAAAATGAGATTTTGACAGAAAAGAGAAAACAGCCAATAAACATGGCAAGAAGTGATTAATCTTCTTAATAAAAGGGAAATAAAAATAAATAAATTGACCTTGACATTCTATTTTATATCCAACAGATTAACGTAAATTTTTAAAAATGTCCAACAACAGCAACACTTGGTGGATATGTAGAGCAAAAAGAACTCTTCTATAACCAGGTGTAATTAAAAATTGGAAGCATCTTTTTGGTAAATACTAGACAAAGACCCTGGTGGTTAAAACATTTGACTGCTAATCCAGCAGTCAGTAGTTTGAAACCACTAGTTGTTCTGCAGGAGAAAGATGAGGCAGCTTGCTACTGTAAACATTACAGCCTTGGAAACTCTATGGGGCAGTTCTCCTCTGTTCTGTAGAGTTGCTATGAGTCACAGTAGACAGCATTGGGTATTTGTGAAGTTAAGGAATAGTTCTCTAAGACCCAGTAATTCTATTCCTAGGCATCAAGGTATTAGACCCTAGAGAAACTCATGCAGCTGTGTACAAACAGGCAAGTGTGAGAACAGTAAGAGTTGACTCTTTATAACAGTAAAACAACAACAAAAGCCCCAGACAGCCATCTATACTAGAATAGATCTATAGTCTATGCTTTCCATGAAAAAAAAAAAAAAAAAAAATCATTGTAGTTGAGTAGACTCTGACTCATGGCAATCCCATGTGCTACATACAGATCATCAGGCCTTCCTTCTGTAGTGCTGCTAGATGGGTTCAAACCACCAACCCTTAGACTAGCATCTGAATGCAAACCATATGCAACACTCAGGGACATTATATGTTGTTGTGGTGGTGGTGTTTGTGGTTGTTAGGTTCTGTCGAGTTGGCTCCCACTCATAGTGACCCAACGAACAACAGAACAAAACAGTGCCTGACCATGCACCATTCCCACAATCCCTGCTATATCTGAGCCCATCTTTACAGCCACTGTGTTACTCCATCTTGCTGAGGGTCTTCCTATTTTTCACTGACCCTCCACTTTCCGAAGCACAGTATCTTTTTCCAGGAAATAGTCCCTTTTGACAACATGACCAAGGTACATGAGACAAAATCTGGTCCTTCTCACTTCCAAGGAGCATTCTGGATGAACTTGCTTGAGGAAAGATTTATTAGTTCTTCTGGCAGTCCATGGTATTTTCAGTATTCTTCACCAACACTACAACTCAAAAGCATCAACTCTTCTTCGGTCAGTCTTCCTTATCATTGTCCAGCTTTCACATGCATATGAGGCTATTGAAAATACCATGGCTTTGGTTAGGCACACCTTAGTCTTCAAAAAGATATCCTTGCTCTTCAGAACTTGAAAAAAGTCATTTGCAGCACATTTGCCCACTGCAATATGACGTTTGATTTCTTGACTGCTGCTTCCACTGGTGATCGTGGATCCAAGTAATATGAAATCTTTGACAACTTCAGTCTTTTCTCCATTAACTGTGATGTTGCTCATTGGTTCAGTTGTGAGGATTTTTGTTTTCTTTATGTTGAGGTGAAATCCATACTGTAGACTGTAGTCTTCAATCTTCATCAGTAAGTGCTTCAAATCATTTTCATTTTAAGCAAGCAAGATTGTGTCATTTGCGTATCGCAGGTTGTTAATGAGCCATCCTCCAATCTGATCCCACATTCGCCTTCATTTAGTCCAGCTCCTTGGATTATTTGCTCAGCATACAGATTAAATAAGTATGATGGAAGGATACAACTCTGATGCAAACCCTTCCTGATTTTAAACCATGCAATACCCCCTTTTTCTCTTTGAATGACAGCCTCCTGGTCTATGTACTGGTTCCTCATGAGTACAATTAAGTGTTCTGAAATTCCCACTCTTCTCAACTTTATCTATAAATTGTTATGATCCATAGCATCAAATACTTTTTCATAGTCAATAAAACACAAGTAAACATCTTTCTGGTATTCTCTGCTTTCAGCCAATACCCATCTGACATCAGCAATGATATCCCTCATTCCACATCCTCTTCTGAATCCAGCTTGCATTTCTGGAAGTTCCCTGTCAATATACTGCTTCAACCATTTTTGAGTTATCTTCAGCAAAATTTTATGTGCATGTGATATTAAAGACATTGTTCAATAATTCTGTTGGATCACCTTTCTTTGGAATGGGTATAAATATGGATCTCTTCCAGTCGGTTGGCTATGTAGCTGTCTTCCAAATCTCTTCACATAGATAAGTAAGTTCCTCCTGTGTGCCATCTGTTTGCTGAAACCTGTCAAAGGGTATTCACTCAATTCCTGGAGCCTTGTTTTTTGCCAATTCCTGGAGTGCAACTTCAACTTTTTCCTTAAATACCATTAGTTCTTGATCATATTTCACCTCCTAAAACAGATGAACATTGACCAATTATTTTTTGTATAGCAACTGTGTATTACTTTCATCTTTGTTTGATACTTCCTGCATCATACACTATTTTACACACAGAATCTTTCAATACTGCAACTCAGGGCTTGATTTTTTAAATTTTTTCCTAAGTTCTTTCAGCTTGAGAAATGCTGACTGTGTTCGTCCCTTTTGGTTTTCTAACTCCAGGTCTTTTCACACTTCATTTTAATAACGGACTTTTTCTTTTCAAGCTGCTCTTTGAAATATTCCATTTAGCTCTTTTATCTGGTAATTTCTACCATTTGCTTTACTACTTTTCATTCAAAATCAAGTTTCAGATCTCTTCTGACATCCATTCAGTCTTTTCTTCATTTCCTGCCTTTTTAATGACCTCTTACTTTCTTCATGCATGATGTTGTTGATGTCACTCCACAATTTGTCTCGTTTTTGGTCATTGGTGTCCAATGCATCAAATCTATTCTTCACACAATATGATTCCTATGCATTCCATCTGACAAGGTGCATGTGTGTGTATAGCCACAGTTTATTTTTTTGGAAAGAAAGTATTTGTAATGAATAAGTTGTTGGTCTTGCAAAATTGTATCATGTGATCTCTGGTGTCATTTCTATCACCAAGGCCTTATTTTCCAACTACCAGTGATTTTTCTTTGTTTCCTACTTTCACATTCCAATCACCAGTAATGATCAAATACATCTTGATTGCATGTTTGGTTAATTTCAAACTGCAGAAGTTAGTAAAATTTTTCAATTTCTTTATCTTTGGCTTTGGGGTTGGTGCACAAATTTGAATAATAGTAGTTTCAAATGGTCTTCCTTGGTGTGTAAATTTGAGTAATAGTAGTTTTAACTGGTTTTCCTTGTAGGCATAGGAATATTATCCTATCACTGACACCATTGTACTTCAGGATAGGTCTTGAAACTTACTCTGTGACAATGAATGCAAGCCATCCCTCTTCAATTTGTCATTTCCGGCATAGTAGATCATATGGTTGCCTGATTCAAAATGGCCAAAACCAGTCCATTTCAGCTCACTAATCCCTAGGATATCAATCTTTGTGTGTTTCATTTCATTTTTGACAACTTCCAAGTTTCCAACATTCATACTTTGTACATTCCACATTCTGATTATTAATGGATGTTTTCAGCTTTTTCTTCCCATTTTGACTAATGGAAGAATGGAACATTATATGGCTAAATTTAATAAGCTTACTGAATAAATTATCCATGCCTGATGACAAGAGATGAAGTACTGCTGCAAGTATGAACATAGAGACAAAATAGTGAGTAGAAACATAAGTGAGAGAAGGTTATCTATACTCTTTCTGTGATACCAAAAAAAGAAATTAAAGCAAAATAGAACATCCCTTTATTTAAGGGTATGTCCTCAGGGGCTACAACAATAAAGAAAAACATGGCAAAGATTAATACAGTATTTTAGATAGTGGTTACCTATGGCAGGAAGTCAAAGGGATATTATGAGCAGGAGAAGCATTCATTATTTACATGTTAAAGATAATATTCAGTTTCTTAAGCTAGATGGGGATTACATGGTACTTACATCATGCTTGTAATTTACACATACATGTGTAGTAAATATATTAATAGACATCAAATATTTTATTAAAGGGGCAAATGGGAGTTTATGAATTTGTATAAATTTATAATGAACCTTTAAAAAAACTATCAAGAAAAATAAATTGCAATGCTTTTAGATATTCAATTTTTATCCTGGGAATCACTGAAAAATAGCTCAGACTATTAGAAATCTAAAACAATAAAATATCAAGTTGGAAGCAGTAATTATCATCCCGTATTTTCTTCTATTCTTTCTTCTTTATTTGGTGGTAAGAGAGGAGAAAGGAGGGAGGATAGTGGCAATGATATGCTTGAGCAAGCTCATCCTAGTTTACAATACTCAGCTGTGCACATCTCTCCCCAACTCTGGTTTCAGTAATTTCATGTTTACCATGATATGAATATTTGCACCATCATAATCAGCAAATGGCACAGCCATAGAAAATAGTTTGGTAGTTCCTCGAAAAGTTATAAAAACTTAGAATTACCCTATGACCCAGAAATTTCATTCCTACATATATACCCAACAGAACTGAAAGCAGGAATGCAGATACTTGTACTTCAGTGCTCACTGAAGCACTATTCACACTAGCCAAAAGGTGGAAACAGCCTAAATGCTCAGTAGATGAATGGATAAACAAAAGGTGGCACATACAAAGAAATACTGCTTATCTACAAAGAGGAAAAAAAAAAAAAAAGTCCTGATAGATGTGCTACAATATAGAATAACCTTAAAAACATTATACTGAGTAATATAATCAGTTCATAAAAGGTCAAATGTTACATAATCCTACTTGTATGAAATTAGAAGCTCTAGTTGTGCAGTGGGTAAAGCATTTGGCTGCTAACCAAACAGTCAGTGGTTCAAACCTACCAGCTGCTCCATGAGAAGATCATGAGGCAATCCAATTCCATAAAGACTTACAGCTTTGGAAACACTACAGGGTTGTTATGAGTCTATGGTAGTGGGTTTGTTTTTCATTTGTTTATTATGAAATATCTAGAATAAGCAACTACATACTGACCAAAGTTTATTAGTGTTTACAGAGGAGGGTGTGAGGAAGGCAGAAAGGGCAACTCACTGCTTGGGGGACACTGAGCTTCTGTTAAGGAGGATGGAAGGAGTTGGACACAGTGTGATGGATGAGCAATATGATAAATTAATGCCACAGAACTGTACAAGTGAAGAATATTGTAATGACAAATATTTTGTTACATATATAGTTTCCACAATTAAAAAGTAAATGCATAAAAGTAAAAAACAAAAGCTATATACAGACACACAAGGAACCTTATTGGTGCAGTTATTAAGCACTCAGCTGCAAACCAAAAATCAGTGGTTCATGTCTACCAGATGCTCTGCAGGAGAAAGATGTGGCACTTTGTTTCTGTAAAGGCTGTTGTTAAGTTGTTAGATGCCATCAAGTCAGCTCTGACTCATAGCAACCCTATGTACGACAGAATGAAATACTGTCTGGTCCAACACTGCTCAGTTCAAAAAGATTATAGCCTTGATGGTGCACTTCTACTTTTCCTATAGGATTGTTGAAGATTGGAATGAACTTGAGGCAATGTGGGGTTTTTTCCCTTTTTTTTTTAATTTTAATCAGCAAACATTCCTATCAGGGCCCTTTTTTTTGCCTTAGAGAGCAAGCTGGATGTGGGTTTTACTGTGCATGAGCAAAATACATCAGAATTCTCCCCCACCATAGGAACTAAATAAATCAGTGTGTTAATCTTTAGATAGAGTGAACCACAGGACATCTGCACACACTCACATGCACAAATAACATTTACAAATATAATAAATAAAATAAAATACTTCTGAGATATCCTTTGTGTGCAGCTACATCTGTTGAGTTACTTACATCAAACTTGTAATGGTAGAAAGGATATTTGACATACAAACAGGAAGTTGAGAAGTAACATTTGCAACAAATTAAGAAATAAATGTTAATTGCAATAGAAATGATAGAAACAAATCTTCGGAAGACACCATGAACTGTATTCTTCATGTACACTAGTTCATACGATGGCCACAACTACTTGTCAAAGTAGCTATACTTTTCTCAAGAAAATTGCTTAAAGTGACAGTCAGTTAAGGAGAGCTGGGATTATAACCCATTTCTATCCTAATTAGCATTCTGATTATCACTCTTTATTTTTCTCACCACTCAAGTCTGGTGTCAGAGATCAGTCTTCAAATTCTGACTCTTACTACCAATGAGATGTTAAAGCTAATAAACTTTAAACCTGATTATTTATGAATGAGATAGTAATATGTAACTTATGTGTTTTTATAGGAATTAAGTGAGATTTTATTTTCACAGAAATAAATTAGTATGTTTTGGTACATAAATTCCCATAACTATTAGTTATTATTATTATATCCTATTATTATTAGTAGTTTTTGAAAAATTTGTCTGACAAAAAAAAAAAAAAAATCTGCCATGTAGATTTCTTCACCACATTCTCACCTGCATGGTCTCCACTCTCTCTAGTGCTTCTCTGTAAACTCTTTTATAAGATGCTGTTCCTTTGCTTATTCCTTAAATATCATTCTCCAGTATACCATCTGTATTCCAATCTGATGACTTATCAATCATGAGTTAACATCCTTGTGAAAGGATACTACTTTTAAAAATATAAATTAACATCAAGAGAAATAGATGGGGATATATTGATCTGTCTTCCATTTTTCTCTTCTGATTGAGTTCTTTATAATAATAATGATAATAACCCAAATCCATTGCTGTTGATTAGATCCCAACTCAGCAACCCTATACGACAGAGCAGAACGGCTCCAAAGGGTTTCCAGGGCTGTAATTTTACAGAAGCAGACTGCCACATCTTTCTCACAGGAGGTAGCTAGTGGGTTCTAACTGCTGATCTTTCATTTAGCAATTGAATGCTTAACCTTTGTGCCACCAAGGCTCTGTTTTCTATAATGGGACTTATAATTTCTCATAGAATCTTCCCTCTGTAATAATTTTATATTTGTTAAAAAAAATTACTACAATAAATATAATTTTCTAGTCTTTGGAAAAAAAAAAAAAAAAACTATCTGCAGTACAGCTTTGGTTTTCTCAAACTCCAGTTTTTAAATCAGATCTTTTAGATGTGAAAAGAATGGGTACTTCTATTTTAAGATTTTGAATTCCAGCAACAGGTACCTTTCAAGAATGAAACCTATTCCATTTTCTTCTAAGTAGAAAGCTGTTAGAATCTGTCAATCAAAATATAAAACTTCCACAAAGGAAAAAGCATTCTACAACATAAAGCCATTTATTGATCTAAATCAAATGAAAAGGTGAATCTCTTAGACAGACCCTTTTCTTAATGTGCTCTATTCCCAACTTGAGCCCAGGGACAAGAAAGGCTGAAATGTGACCTGCACAGCAGGCTCCTGACCAACCATGAAATGACTCCACACATGGCAGATCCTTGTGTAATTGCAGGGTGTCTGGCACATCTATAGCCAACAGAGACTAGCAGCTCCAGGTCATAGAACTCATCCCCCGTCATACTGTATAGCACGCTTCTGCTTTTCCCGCCACCTGCAATTAGTTCTACATGAAACTTCTCAGCCCCAATTCCACCTCTTCTTTTGTAATAGGAACTTTCTAGTTCTCTCTTTTTAGGGGAAGGATGGATGGGCTAGTGGAGGAGATTTGGTGAGGAAGGCAAGATTCTGCCTTTCCTCCATCCTTACCTACTTGTCACAGCTCCAATGCTGTTGTCTTAGCAATGTTCCCAGTCTCCATCCCACTGCCTCCTTTCCTACACAAATCTTTAGTTCTTCTCTTTTCTGCCTTCAACCAGACTCAACTCTGAGACAACAGCAAAAACAAATTCTGACATGTAATTTTTTCTTATTCAATCATTTATGAACAAAGTTTCATGATTAATGTCTTTTCCCTATAATTTTAATTGAGAAAAGATGAATGAAGGGCAACTAAGGAATACAGTCTTTTTACCATGTCTTGCTTTTAGTACTAGTAGTCAATATTTCTTTCTAACTGCAACCCTATTCAATTCCATAACATGTTTATGTGCACATATCTGTACAATGTGCACACAATAAATTTTACGAACTTAAAAGAGCTTCCAAACTCACTGCCATTGAGACAGTTCTGAATCACTGCAACCCTCACTGGGTTTTCAAGTCTAAATCTTTAGGGAAACAGATTGCCTCACCTTTCTTCTGCAGAATGGCTGGTGAGTTTGAACCACTGATTTTGGTTAGCAGCTAATGATTATAAAATGATTGAATTTCTCTGGAATACAGTGCAATCAATTCTCAAAAAGTTAAACTTAGAATTAAGATATAATCCAGCAATTACACTCTACATATATTCCAAAAATGACTGGCAGCAGGGACTTAAACAGGTATTTGTACATCAAGGTTCATTGCAACATTAGTCACAAATAGCTGTGAAGTGTAAAAACAACTCAAGTGGCAATCAACACATGAATAGATAAAATATGATGCATATATGGTATTTATATACACAGACAGTAGAATATTATTTATCCATAAAGAGAAATGAAGTACTGATACATGAGACAACACGACAAACCCTTAAAATAAGCTGAGTAAGATAAGTTAGATGCAAAAAGATAAATGTTGTATGGTCCTGAAATATAAAATATCTACAATAAGCCAATGCATAGAAAGCAAAGTTGATAATGTGGTTAACAGGGATGAGTTGTTGTTGTTGTTGTTATGTGCCGTCAAATCGGACCTGACTCATAGCAACCCCTCCTTGGGTTTCCGAGGCAGTATCACTACAGAAGTAGATTGCCCCATCTTCCTTCCGAGGAGTGGCTGGTGGATTTGAACCACCAGCCTTCTGGTTAGCAGTCAAGTGCCTTAGCCACTATGCTACCAGAGCTCCCACAGGGATGAGTAGGAGGAGAAAATGGGAGATATTGCTTATGGGGTGCTTAGTTTCTGGTAAAGATTGTGGTGGTTAATTTTGTGTGTCAACTTGGCTAGGCTATGCTGCCAAGTTGTTGGGCACAACGCTAGTCTAGTTGCTTTTATAAGGCAATTACATGTGATTAAATTAGTTGTCTTAAAGTCAATCTGATCACCTTCCATAATGTGGCCAGGCATCAATCTATTATTTGAAAACTTTAAGAGGAAAAAGGGAGTTTCTCTAGGGCACAAGTCTACCCCTAGACTATGAAAATATATTTTGTCAAAACATTGCTACTCTTCACTCTTGTTGCCTGACCTAAGGATTTTAGCAAGCAAGCCAGCAGGAGTCTTCAGCTTGTGGCTTGACCTACAGATTGTGGGCCTGTCAACCCCATAATCACATCAGCCAATTCATGAAGTAAATCAATCAATCAATCAATACTTCTCTTTCTCTGTGTCTATGTCTATATATACACATACACATTTCACTGGTTCTATTTCCCTAGTGAACCCTGCTAAAACAAAAGCCATTGCCACTGAGACAATTCCAACTCATTATGATCCCTGTTACTTTTCCAAGGCTGTACATCTTTACAGAAGTAGGCTGCATCATCTTTCTTCTATGAAGCAGCTGGTGGGTTTGAACTACTGATCTTTTGGCTAGCAGCTAATGTCTTAACCACTATACCAACAGAGCTCCTTGACTAAGGCAAAGCTGATAAAATCATTTGGAAATGGGTAGTGGTAATGGTTGCAAAACAAGGTGAATATAAATGTCACTGAACTGTGCACAAAAAATGTTAAATTGGTAAATATTTTATTATCTGTGAATTTCACATCAATACTTTTTTTTTTTTTTTTTAATTGAACAAGAGTTTAGTTTTGTTTTGGGGTCCCTAACTATGTATTATGTTAGATAACTTCCTCATTCTGTTTGATCACCTTTCTTTGCAATGGGCACAAATATAGATCTCTTCTAGTTGGTTGTCTTTAAAATTTCTTGGCATAAACAAATGAGGGCTGTGTTGTATTCATTTGTTGAGACATCCTGAAGGGTATTCTGTCAATTCCTGTTGCTGTGTTTTTCACGAAATCCTTCAGTGTAGCTTGGACTTCTTCCTTCAGTACCAGTGGTTTTTGATCATATGCTACCTTCTGAAATAATTGAAAGGTGACCAATTCTTTTTGGAACAGTGACTGTGTATTCCTTCCATTTCTTTTCGTACTCCTCCATTGTTCAATATTTTGCCCATAAAAATCTTTAACGATGCAACTCAAGGCTTGAATTTTTAATTCAGTTCTTTCAACTTTAGAAATGCTGAGTATGTTCTTCCCTTTAGGTTTTCTAACACCTAGTCTTTCCACATGTCATTATAATACTTTACTTTTTCTTCTCAAGCTGCCCTTTAAAATTTTCTATTCGGCTCTTTTATTTAATTTCTTCCATTAGTTTTAGCTACCTTCTGTTCAAAAGCAAGTTTCAGAGTCTCTTCTGACATTCATTTTGGTCTTTTCTTTCTTTCCTGTCTTATTAACAACCTTTTCCTTTCTTCACGTACAATGCTCTTGATACCAATGCATAACTCACCTGATTTTCAGTCTTTGGTGTTCAACACATCATATCTATTTTTTAGATGTTCTCTAAATTCAGGTGGGATGTACTCAAGATTGCATTTTGGCTCTCATGGACTTTTCAATTTCCTTCAGCTTCATCATAAACTTACATATGAGTAAATGAATGTCTGTTCCACAATCAGCTCATGACCTTATTCTGATTGATGCTACCATTTTGTCTATTGTCTCTTTCCATGGATGTAGTCGATTTGATTCCTGTGTATTCTCTCTAGTGAGGTTCACATGTGTAATAGCCGTCTATGTTGTTTCAAGTATTTACAATGAATATGTTGTTGGTCGTGCAAAATCCTATCAAGCGATATATCACCAAGGCCATATTTTCCAACTACCAATGCTTCGTCTTTGTTTCCAACTTTTACATTACAATCATGAGAACTTATTATACATATTGAGTGCATGTTTGGTCAATTTAAGACTTCAGATGACGGTAAAAAAGAAAAAAATAATAATTTCTTCATATTTGGCTTCAGGGGTTGGTACATAGATTTGAACAGTAGTAGTATTAACCTAGTCTTCCTATAAGCATAAGGATATTATGCTATCAAAGATAGCACTCCACTTCACGATAGATCATGACATGTTCCTTTTAACAGTGAATGTGACACCATTCCTCTTCAATTTGTTATTCCCAGCATAGATCATATAAATATACTATGAACAAAAAATATAAATAAGATAATTTAAAAATGGTTACAGCAATACATTAGTAGGGAACTGCCAGAAAGTCAAGCCATATACAGAATACAAGGCAGAATGAGGGATATCATTGCTGATATCCGATGCATCTTGGCTAGAAGCAGAGCAGAGAGTAACAGTAAGATGTTTACCTGTGTTTTATTGACTATGCAGAGGAATTTGACTGTGTCAATCAAAACAAATTATGACTAACAGTGCAAAGAATGGGAATTTTAGAACATGTAATTGTGCACATTTGAAATCTATACATAGACCAAGAGATAATCATTCAAACAGAACAAGGGAATACTGCATGATTTAAAATCAAGAAAAATGTATGTCAGGGTTGTATACTTCCACCATACTTTTTCAATCTGTATGGTTAGCAAATAATCCAAGAATCTGGAATATATGAAGAAGAATGTGGCATCAGGATTGTTGTAAGACTCATGAACACCTGCAATACACAGATGGCACAACCTTGCTTGCTCCAAGTCAAGAGCACTTACTGATAAAGTTCAAAGACTACAGCGTTCAGTATGGATGGCACCTCAACATAAAGAAAACTAAAATCTCCACAGCTGGACCAGTAAGCAACATCACAGTAAATGGAGAAAAGTTGGAAGTCCTCAATGATTTCATCTTACTTGGATCCACAATCAATACCCATGGAAGCAGCAGTCAAGAAATCAAATGACATATTGCACTGGGCAAATATACTGCAATAGATCCCTTTAAAGAAATAAAGAACAAAGATATGACTTTGAAGACTAAGATGTGCCTGACCCAAACCATGATATTGTTAATAGCCTCACATACAAGTGAAAACTGGACAATGAATAAAGAACTGAAGAAAAAATGATACATTTGAATTGCAGTGTTGGTGAAAAGTATTGAAAATATCAGAGTGCCAGAAACACAAGCAAATCTGTCTTGGAAGAAGCACAGCCAGAATGCTCCTTAAAAGCAAGAATGCCCAGACTTCGTCTCACCTACTTCTGTCATATTATCACAAAGGACCAGTCTCTGGAGAGGGATACCAGGCTTGGTAAAGCAGAGGGTCAGTGAAAAGGGGGAAGATCCTCAATAAGATGGATTGACACAGTGGATGTGACAATAGGCTCAAGTATAGCAATGATTGTGAGAAGGGCACGTAACTAGGCAGTGTTTGATTCTGTTGTACATACTGTCATTGTAAGTCTGACTTGACAGCAACTAACAAGAATAACAAGTATATATTATAGTATTATAAATAGCACTTTTTTAAAATTACAGAAGACAACAAGAAATAAAATATGTTCTGAAGCCACTGGCAAGGGAAAGAAAAGTCTAAAAGACAACCTAGTCCCAGGAAACAGGAGAAAATAGAAGGAAAATGAGAGATTAACAGAAGAAAGCAAAAGAAAAGTACCAGGGCTCCAGTCAGCATCAAGAAACTACTCAATCGATTTCTTGACTTGAAGGCCTACTAACAATAGCTGTTTACTGTCTACATCCTGGCTTCTCAGTTAGGGCTTTACCTACAGGCAAGTAGACATGAAATAGTTAAAGCAATATAACTCTAGGGAAACTGTAAAATAAATAGATAGCTTTTCACTAGAGTAGCTGACCCAGAATAACTGTAGTAATGGAAGATGAGAAACAACACTAGCAGAGAGGGCTTTTGTCTGATGGGGTAAGTTGATTCAGGCAATACTCACCTTTTATCAATTAAAGTCTTAGAGATTTCTATGTAATACTTCATACCACAACTGCCAAAGTCACTCACAGTTACTCTGAAGTGTGCAATTGACCTCTGGATTTTTCAAAATTGTAGCATCTTCATGAAAATGAAAAATGTAAAATGAAAAACAGAAACAGAGCTGTCTCTCTGAAAAAATTCTGTGTATGTTTATTTAAAACAGCCTTACCTCAGGTCTAGGCCCTCAGAATCAGGCTCTCATACAGTGATTACACTGTGTGGTGATTATTAACAAAGTGCTATCAGGAGACACCAATAGAATTAGGAGACAGGACAGAGAGGGAGAAGAAGCCAATCAAGGATAAGATTTTAGGCTCAACCTGTGGAAAATTTCCTCAAAATTGGATCCTATAGGAAGCCTTTGGGATATAGGCTATGTCTCAGCTTGTCCTGAAAGGAGGGAAGGGAGATAGGGGTGGGAATATGCGAGTTGGCCTATCAATTATTGCTAAGTACCTTCAAGGGCATCTCAAACTTCCAGACACTTCTGGCTCTCTGGCTCTGTGTCAAAATGGCTCCAGTAGTTCAACTACAGTTCTGTGAAGAAGAGTCAAAGGTACAGACTATTTGAAGCAAAAGCTCATCAAAACTGAAAAGGATACATAGAGAAAGGGGATGGAGAGAATGTCAGGATAATGGGCAGTGTCAACTACAGTCCCTTTCAATAGCCATGATGTAGCAACTGGAAATTTTAAGCATTTTGGTCTATCTGAAATCAATAAGAATTTGAGCAATATATAAACCAGCCCTAAATTGGAGAATTCTCTCCATCTTGCCTTGTGACAAATATATATATATATATATTTATATATATATTAACTTTTGAATTAGTTTAATCCTATGTTCAACACAATGTCATACAGACTTTATTTCCAAGACCCACAACAAATAGATGCAAAATAATTCCATGACTTAAGATGTAACTGTACTTTTCAATTGGGTTTTGGATCATGAAATGATATTTTAAGTATAAAACAGGGTAATAGGGAACTTATTTCATAAGAACAATTCAATACACAAAAGAAAACAAACTCACTGCCATCAAATCAATTCCAACTCATGGTGACCCTTCTTGGGTTTTCAAAGCTTTATCTCTATGGAAGTACACTGTCCAGTCTTCTTTCTGAGGTTAGTTTGAAGCAGCAGTCTTCTGGTTAGCAGTCAAATGCCTTAGGCACTATGCCACCAGAGCTCCCAAACCAAACTCACAGCCATTGAGTTTTTCCTGACTCATAAGGACCCCCATTGAGTTTCTGAGGCTGTAAATCTTTACAGAAGTAGATCACCCAGTCTTCCTTCTGTGAAGCCACTGATGTGTTTGAATGGCTGACCTTCCCATTAGCAGTCAAGTGCCTTATCCACTACACCACCAGAGCTCCTTAATATTTGTATCATTCAAATTTATGCACAAACCAGTAAAGCAAAAGATGAAGAAATTGAAGATTTTTACCAACTTCTGCAGTGTGGAAATTGACCAAACATGCAATCAATATTGATAATTACTGGTAATTAGAATGCAAAAGTTGGAAACAAAGCAGCAGCATCAGTAGTCAGAAAATGTGGCCTTGGTGACATAAATGACAATGAATATCACATGGGAGAATTTTGCAAGACCAACGACTTATTCATTGTAAATACATTTTCAACAACATAAATAGAAACTGTATTTCTCACCAGGTGAAATACACAGGAATCAAATAAACTGTATCTGAGCAATGACGCAATAAGGAAGCTCAATATCATTGGTTAAAACAAGGCCAGGAACTTAATGTGGAACAGACCATCAATCACTTATATGTAAGTTTAAGTTGAAGAAAATTAAAACAAGTCCATGAGAGCCAAAATATGACCTTGATTATAACCTACCTGAATTTTAAGAACACCTGAAGAATACAATTGATGCTCTGAACACCAATGACTGACGATCAGACAAGTTGTGGGGTAATATCAAGAACATCGAAAGCAAAAGGTCATGAAAAGGAAAAGAAAGGAAGAAAACACCAAAGTGAATGTGAGAATAGACTCTTAGACTTGCCTTGAACAGAGAGTAGCTAAAGTGAATAGAAGAAATGATGAAATCAAAGAGCTGCACAGAAGATTTCAAACAGTAGCTTGAGAAGACAAAGTAAAATATTATAATGAAAGGTGCAAAGACAAGGAATTAGAAAATGAAAAGAGAAGAACACACTTGGGATTTCTCAAGCTCAAAGAACTGAAAAAAAAATTCAAGCCTTGAGTTGCAATATTGGAGGATCCTATGGGCAAAATATTGAGTGATAGAGGAAGAATCAAAAGGAGGTAGAAGGAATACAAAGAATCACTGTACAAAAAAGATTTGGTGGACATTCAACTACATCAGGAAGTAGCATATAATTAAAAACCAAGGGTAATAAGGAAGAAATCCAAGCTAAACTGAAGGAAATGGTGAAAAACAAGACTCCAGGAATTGACTGAATACCCATTGAGGTGTTTTAAAGAATTGGTTACAGCACTGAAGGCACTTACTCATTTATTCCAAGAAATATGGAAAATGGCTACCTGGCTAACTGGAAGAGATGCTTATTTATGACCATTCCAAAGAAAGGTGATCCCACAGAATGTGATAATTATTAAGCAATATCATAAATATCTTATGAAATTTAAAATATTTAATAAATGTCACAGTAAAATCTTGATTAAGATAATTCAAAAAAAGTTGCAGCAGTATATTGACAGGGAACTTCTAGATTTTTATGGTGGATTCAGAAGAGAATGTCAAACAAGTGTGTGGTAGTTCAGTTTGTGTGTCAGCTTGGCTGGGCCTGGTTGAGTGGCTGGGCAGCTGGATGTAGTATTCCCCATGATGAGATTGGTAATCAACTCCATGATGGAATCTACTGTGAGCAGCTGAGTAGCTGCCTTAGGGAATGTGGTCTGTTTCCTATATATAAGCAGAAGCTTTGGGGAATAGTCTCTAGCTTATGGCATGCTTGGACCCTGCATGTAAACACGTCGTTGTTCAGTAGCCTATCATGCTCTGCTGACTTTGGGACTTTCAATGGACTTAAATTAATGGCTTGCCATGTGGTTTGGTAACATCAGGACTGTGCCTTTTTATTTGTCAACCTTGAGCTTGCTAACCTCAGCAGCCAGTAGCTGTCTGAGTGAAGAGATGCCTCTAGCTTCAGTGGACCGGGAGCAAGAGGCAGAGCTGAAGCCCAAGGTCAAGGGGCTTTCACACAGCTCCGAGAGCCTGGCACTTTGAAGCTTGGACTTAAAGCCTCTAAATTTTAAGAATAAACTATGGTTTGTTAAGGCCATCCCATTTGTGGTATATTCTTGTCAGAGCAGCGCTAGGTAGCCAGAACAAAGGGATATCACTGCTAATGTCATACAGATCTTGGCTGAAAGCAAGCATTACCACAAATAGGTTTACTTGTATTTTACTGATATGAAAAGCATTTGCTGTATCTTACAAATTATGGATATCACTGTGGACAATGAACATTTAATTGTACTCATGAGAAACCTGTACATAGACCAGGAGGCTGTTGTTAGAACAGAACAAGGAGATACTGCATGGTTTAAAATCTGGGACAATATGCATCCAAGTTGTATCCTTTCACTATACTTATTTAATTTGTATACTGACCAAATAATCTGAGAAGCTGGACTATATGAAGAAGAATACAGCATCAGGATTGGAGAAGACTCATTAACAACCTGTGATGTACAGGTGATACAACCTTGCTTGCTCAAAGTGAAGATAACTTTAAGCACTTACTGGTGAAGATCGAAGACTACAGCCTTCAGTATTTACTACACCTCAACAGAAAAAACACAAAAATTTCTAACAAATGGACCAATAAGCAACATTATAAGTGGAGAAAAGACTCCAATTGTCAACAATTTCATTTTACTTGGATCCACAATCAACATCCATGAAGCAGCATCAAGAAATGAGACACGTCATTATGAGCAAATCTTCTGAGAACTACATGTTTAAGGTGTTAAAGACTGAATATGTCACTTTGAATACTAAGATGTGCCTAACCCAAGATATGGTATTTTCACTTGCCTCATAGGATGGTCAAAGCTTGACAATGAATAAGGAAAACGGAAGAAGAACTGATGCCTTTGCATTGTGATGTTGGTGAAGCATACTGAAAATTTCATGAACTGCCAGAAGAACAAACAAATTTATCCTGGAAGGAGTGCAGCCAGAATGACACTTAAAAGCAAAATTGGCCAAGCTTCATATAACCTACTTTGGTCATCTTGTCAGAAAGGACCAGTCCCTGGAGAAGGATATAATGTTTGGTAGGTAGAGGGTTAGCGAAAAAGGGGAAGACACTCAATGAGATGGATTGACACAGTGGCTGCAACGATGGACTTAAGCATAGCAAGGATTTGAGGATGGTGCAGGACTAAGCAGTGTTTCATTCTGTTGTACATAGGGTCACTGTGAGTTAGAGCCAATTCAGAAGCACCTAACAACAACAACATCATTAGATGGGCAATATTGAGTATCAGATTGTCTCCGGAAACTGTAACAGACTAAGCTTCAAGTTTCAATTTATTTCATTTTAACTTTTATTCTATGACTCTATGTTCAGCATTATCAGGAGTTGACAGCACTTGCTTACTATAGAGGAATACACTGTTCTCAACGGAATCACATTTTAGCAACCAGTCTGATTTTTTAGCAGTACAAATGATGATAAAGTTTTCATAGTGAAATAAACTAAAACTAGCATCAGAAATAAGCCTTATGGACCCAGAAAAACAAATGAATAAAACAAACATGAACTCTTCAGACTGATCTTTGGTGATATTAATATACACTGAACTTGAGTCTCCAATCCATCCTTTGGTGGTATTTTCCTACCACAAAATGCACAATATCTAATAATGAATTCAATATCTTTAAAAAACATTAATCTAGATATGGAGGTGACGATGCAATTGCACAAAGATTATTATTTTTTTTTTTTGTATTTTTCAGGTTGTAAGAACAATTTGACAGGTTTGTCTAAAACAAAGAAAAGGTAGCTATAAAATATTCATGAAAATTATTTTCCCATTGCTTTTAAATAAAAGAAAACTTTGGAAAGAGAGTTATCCAAAATAGCTTTGAATCTCAGGGTTAGCAGTTGTAAGAAGGGAAGTAGGTAGGTAATGTTAGTTGGAACCATTTACTGTCAAACATATTTCAGTAATTTTATAACAAAATTAAAATGATAAATAACAGTACAAAACAAAGATATGATTAGGAAGTTACAAACAACATTGTTCAGTTAATATAGGTGAGGAGCCTTATAAGAATGAGAAATTACTATTCTTGGGACACTCCTTGCTTTATCTTCAAATACTCTACAAGTTGTGTGGTGCAGTCAGAAGACAAATTTTTCACCTGTCCAATATCCTCCATTTCTTTGAGGAGATGCTATGGGAATATGGAAGCCCAAGGTATAGCAAAATCAGGAGAATTTCCACAAATAGTTCACTTTCACTCTCTGAGAACTTGGGTCATCAGATACCCATCTTTTCTTTTCTCTTTATAGGTTAGAGATATGGTCAGGTTTAAAAAAGAAGAGAAAAAGAAGGCAGAGCCTTATGACATTTTGACTTTTGTCCCCACTTCTAGGCCTTTTGAAAACAACTAACTCAGCCGAAGAATGAACCCCTCTGCTAATACACCTTGAGTGGTTTCAAGTTTTACTTTTATAAGTTATACTAGTTTTCTTTGTTTTTCCTCTAGCATTCAAACTGATTCTTCCTGGTTCTATGACAGCCAACAAAATGAAACCAAAGGGATACAAATTTGTAAAATATGGGTGCACCAGAATAATAACTGAAATGGGAACAACTACAGTTACATTCCCTGCTGGCAACTTAATCTTAACTTACAAAACAGGGCAGCATGCACACTGCATAACAATCAAATCCTTTGATAGTTACAGTCAGAAACAGCGGTGTTTGGTGTTCAGCTCAAAGACCAACCACATCATTTTGAATATGTGTTGCGCTCCACAATCTTGGCAATAATCCCATCTCTTACAGCAGGCTCTTGAAAGGGTTAACTATGTCTCTCATGTTTCTGATTCCAGGGCTTCAACCATAATTTTCCTATTCTGGAACACCCACATTTTAAAAACTCAGGCATGTTCCAATTTCACTGCACTGGCCATAACTGAACTTGTTCAAATTGCCTCAAAGCCCTATTTTTTTCTGGATGTAATCTTAATACTGGATCATATTGTATTAATCAGTAGTTTATCTATTGTAGATTTTAGAAAATACTGACCATCAACCTAAAAAGCAAGGCCATAGGTAAAATAATATTTGCTTTAAAAATGTTTTAGCTCAAGGTTTAATTATTTGTTATAGTTATTAATCTAATTAATTAATTAGTGACTTCATTTTCTTTGCTGGGAACACTCCTAGAGATTATGTTCAAGGAGTGTTATCAATTGACTCAAGAAGTCCTACATTCAAACTGTACTTCTATCATTTAAATAGAATATGCAAAATTCTTGTAACTGTATTCAATTTTTATAATCTAGTAACTACATCACTCAAATAAGGAAAAAAAAAAAAAGATCCAAAGAAAAATGAGTCACTATTTCTACTCCCCAGAAACTCAAAAAGCTCTATGTACATAGAATGACAAATAACATTCAAGTAAAATACTATGAGTTTAGAGGAGAGAAAGAACGAGAAAGGGAATTTTCAAAAGGAAAGAAAGACATCAGTGCAAAATGTCTTTAGTATTCATACTTAAGAGTTGGATATGACCATAAAAATTGGAAAGAGTAGAGAAAGGCATGTCAGACAAAGCAGCAATGCATGAAAATGGATATAATGGAAAAGGCAGAGAGGTAGGAAAGCATTTACAGGGAACTATGAGTTTTACAATTTGTCTGGATAATTAGGTAGGAGTGAGTGATAAACCTGAAAATGTGGTTTTAGATGAGGTTGCTGAAGACAGGGAATGTGTTTCTCAATGGTAGAAAACAGCATCACAAACAGTCTTAAGACCATTTAACCTAAAGGCTGTTTGGAGAGAGTCTTGGCTAGGGAAGAAGGGAGAAGATTAGGAAATCCTTATATACCACTATAATTCAGGAAACATTTAATGAGTGATGAAAAGGAAAAGGTGAACTAGAACAATGATGGAGATTGAGGAAAGAAATAAACAAGCAAAATATTTAGATTCATGTGACACCTTAAAGACAACCTATTGCTTTATAAGACCTCTATTAGCAAACCCATTTCTAGTAATTCTTCAGGGCTGAATCATTTGTTAGAAGAAAAACATAAGAGTCCTAAAGAAAGCAGTTCTACAGATACTTTTCCAATTTCATATGCATAAAGTTATATTTAGCTTAATATGTATATAGATAAAATTACATGTACAAAATTTTATTTCTAAATTATACGCAAAATGTTCTATATTAAAAGAGTTCAAAAATGTAGAGTGAGAAAATAGTAGACAATCACATATACATAGCTTTCATAGCCTAAGGGGAGAAAATTCCACAATAATAACTGATAGAAAACATACAAGCATTTAAAAGCTTGGTCATTAAGGAGAAATTTAGAGGAACTGGCAAACACTACATAACATATTCCCAACTGGATCCTTTATATGTGAATAAACAGCATAACTGAACCAAGTATTATCATTGGGTTTAATGATAGTGGAAAATGTCATTGCTCAAAGATAAGGACAGTGGGATTTCTGCCCAACGGGCAAGACTAGAGTGTCAAATAATTTCTGTTGACTTTAATCCAGAAAGAAAAAGAAAATCTCAAGTGTGACTTTGTGTCAGAAGGGATTTTTTGAGTTAAAGCAGGTACTATGACGTAGGTAAAATAACTAACTATTTGGGGACTTGGAAAATGAATGCTAATTTCAAATACTCCTCCATGGGTTTTTGAGGCAGTATCTCTACAGAAGTAGATTGCCCAGTCTTTCTTCTGAGGCGTTCTGGTGGTTTTGAACCACTAACCTATTGGTTAGCAGTCAAATGCCTTAGGCACTATGCCACAGAGCTCCCAATTTCAAATACAAAATACTCAGTGTTGCCAGAGTCTCATAGAAGACAAATATAGACCAAGGCAATTTCAAAACTGTTATTACTGTTAGGTGCCGCTGAAAAAATTTTGACTCATGGCGACCTTATTTCAGAGAGTCGAACTTCCCCATAGGGTATTCTTGGCTGTGACCTTTATGGAAGCCAGCATCTTTGTCCCATGGAGCCACTGGGTGGATTCAAACTGCCAACCTTTCAGTTAGAAGTTGAGTGTTTAACCATTTCCACTACTGTATCTTATTTACTCCATTTCTTTAGTGATTCCAGAGTAGCTCTTAAAAATGTATCACTAATGTTCAGAATTATGGTTCTGGCAAAGAATATGAAATATGCCATGGACTACCAGAAAAACAAACAAAACCTATCTTAGAAATACAGCCAGAATGTTCCTTAGAAACAATGACAGCAAGACTTCATCTCATGTACTTTCGACATGTTATTAGGAGGAGCCAGTCCCTGGAGAAGGAGATCATGCTTGGTAGAGGGCCATAAAAGAGAAAGACCTTCAACAAGATGGACTGACACAGCAGCTACAACAATGGGTTCAAGCACAGCAACAATTATGAAGATGGCACAGGACTGGGCAGTGTTTCCCTCTGTTGTACGGAGCATCACTATGAGGTGTAGACAACTTGGTAGCACCTAACAGCAACAACCAGCACAACAACAAATGTTCAGTAAAATGTTAAATAGGGATTATCTACATGCCTGACCTGAATGGACCAAGTAAGGCATCTGTAAAGTCTATCATTTCAAAACTTTTTCCATGTTATTTTTAAAAAAATGTCTGAACAAAATTGCTGTAAAAAGGTAGTGATTTACAAATGAACTTCAAATCAGTATTTTTTTTTTTTTTTCCAAATGTGAACCTAGGATCACATCCATTGTTGTTGTTGTTGTTGTTATGTGCCATCGAGTCGGACCGACTCACAGTGACCCCTCTCCTTGGGTTTCCGAGGCAGTATCACTACGGAAGTAGATTGCCCCACCATCCTTCCAAGGAGTAGCTGGTGGTTTCGAACCACCAGCCTTCTGCTTAGCAGTCAAGTGCCTTAGGCAGTACACTACCAGAGCTCCCATGGATCACATCTAAGAGGTCAATAAAATGTAAACACTGGTCTTTATAGCAGACTTACTGTACTGATTACATAAAAGCTCATAGAAGACAGAGGGCAAACCATTTTCTCAACTTGGTTAAAATGCTGTTATTGTAGAAATGAGGATGAGATATGTGTGACAAGATTCTGGAAAACCCTTAGATCTTCTGAGAGATAAGGCAGGGTGACTAGTAAATAGCTCTAACTGAACATGTGTTTATTGAATGGATGTACTTTGTGTGCCAAATAGAAATAAACACAACAAACAAGAAGAGTTTTCATTTTACATTTATGAAAGCAAAATATTTTCTCAGTTGCCTAAGCACTTCCTCCAAAGTTTGCCTAAGACATGATTTCTCCAGATCAGAAAGAATAGGTGCTTATTTGCTAAGCATCTGCCATGTACTAAGCCTTTTATGACAGTAACTCTGATTCATTTTATATAAAATTAAAGCTTAGTATTATTATTTCTAGGAGCTCTGGTAGCATAATGCCTAAGGTACTTGACTGCTAACCAGAAGGCTGGCGGTTCAAACCCACCAGCCACTCCTCAGAAGGAAGGTTGGGCAATCTACTTCCATAGTGATACTCCCTTAGCAACCCAAAGAGGGGTCGCTATGAGTCGGGGCTGACTCAAAGGCACATATCAACAACAATAATTATTATTTCTATTTTACAGATGAGGAAAATGATGATCAGAGAGGTTAAGTTATTCACTTAAAGTCACCAGATATATGGGACAAATATTTAAGGATGGTCAGAAAGTACTTCAGTTGAAAGGAAAAGAGAAATAGTCTGAGAATTGTTTAATTTACAATAGTGGAGCAGTTCCATTTTGATATATAAACCAAACCAAACCAGTTGCCACAGACTCAATTCCAACTCATGGCAAATCATGAATATTCGAGTAGAAGTATGTTCACTATGGTTTTCAATGGCTGATTTTTTAGAAGTAGATTGCCAGGACTATCTTCCAAGACTTGAACTATCAACCTCTTGGTTAGCAGTCAAGTGTGTTAACTGTTCAAACCACCTAAGGACTCCATTTTGATACAGAATGCTGCCTTTTTCCTCCCATTTAAATTTTCAAATGAGGCATTCTGACCTGATTTTAATCTTTTTTCTTCAAGATGCAATCATTAGTCATATCAAATAATATCTATTATATAAAATCAGTTGATATAAAATCCATTATCAATATAATATGCCAATTAAAAAGGGTAAACCATTGGTTTCAGTGCCTTGTTTTTATTTTTCATGTAAAAATTTTACATGTTCGGTTCATAATAAGTTAAATTAATTTCCTTCATAAAATATTCTATGAATATCCCTTATTTTAAATAAAATAAAAATATATTTGAATAAAGTTTTGGTTTGGACAGAGTAGGTTCACACTTCAAACTTGTTATTTGTCAAGCTGAATGATATTCAGCCTGATAAATTATCATGATTTTAAGACTGTTGTTGTTGTTGTTGTTGTTATGTGCCGTCGAGTCGTCCCTGACTCATAGCGATCCCTCCTTGGGTTTCCGAGGCAGTATCACTATGGAAGTAGGATTGCCCAACCTTCCCTCTGAGGAGTGGCTGGTGGGTTTGAACTGCCAGCCTTCTGGTTAGCAGTCAAGTGCTTTAGCCACTATGCTACCAGAGCTCTAGACAAATTTAATTAAAAAAAAAAAAAAAAAAAAATGAATTTCCCAAAGGGTTGATACAATTTCTAAGTTGAACATATGAGGAAAAGGCAAAAGCTAAAGCATTTTTTATTAAATCATAAGCAATATAAATAGAAGCTAAAGTAACAATACATTAAGAGGTAAATGAGTTTCTGCACCTTTATGCTTGGACTTATCATCTAGAAAAAATCAAGGAGAACAAGAACCAGAATAAAAATTCCCATATGTAATGATAACCAGAGACATTTATGACCTGTAACTCCAACATGGAACCAAGAAAAAAAAAAGATTAGGACTAAGAAAAGATGAGGTCTAAACAGTGAGAAGGTTCCTAGGTAGCACAAAAGGTTTGCGTTCAATTACTAATCTAAAGGTTAACAGTTTAATCCACCCAGCTATGCCTCAGAAGAGAAGATATGGAGATGTTTCTGTTACAATTACATCCAAGAAAACCACAAACTGCCAAAAGAACAAACAAATCTATTTGTCATGGAAGAAGTATAGCCAGAATGGTCCTTGAGAATGAGAAGTCAGAATGGCAAGATTTCGATTTAAGTACTTTGGACACGTTGTCAGGAGACCCATCCTGAAGGACATCATTCTTGGTAAAGCAGAGGGTCAGCAAAAAGAGGAAGACCTTCACTGCGATAGATCAACACAGTACAGCAATGATCATGAGCATCACGTAGAACCAGTGTTTCATTCCATTGTAACCATGGGTGAGAACCAACTCAAGGGCACATACAACAACAGCAACAGGGTTTGAAGAGAGGTAAGCTTAGAATCAAAATCTATTCGGTAGAAAATCTAATGTAATATTCAGAGTTTTGCTCCAGAAATACCAATATATTCATTACAGGGTGCTACCCCAAGCCTTTCTTAGGGTAGGATATAATATGTAATATCTGCTGGGTATTACCTCTCTAGATTATAAAAAATTCTGAATTTCAAAACAGATCTTGCTCCAACGTTCCCAGTAAAAGATTGTGCTAAGTTACTTGTGTATGGTTTCATAATAAATCTTCCAACTCCTCTTTCAGATCATCACATTATATGACTGAACAAGGTTGAAATGCAATAGTCTCTAAGTTACAATAAAAACAAAATTATCAAGAAAAATAAACAAACAAACATGGAGTTGTTCTACTCTGTAGTACGTGAGGTAACCATGAGACATAATCAACTCACAGCAACTAACAACAATAGCAGCAAGTGGCAAATGATAGAAACAATAAAGAAAACCAAGCTGGTTTATGCCCCAGAATCATAGATAATATGAAGGACTGGGGGTACCAAGTACCTTGGAAGGTTGGGGATGACACTTAAGACTAGGAAAGCGATGGGTGCTTATGGCCTTAAGGAATAATTAGACCTGCAAAGCTCACCCACATTTCCTATTTCATGGTCACTCTTCACCTAACCTCAAGGGAAGCAATGGTGTATTCTTTGGAAAACTTTAAGACTAGGAGACCTCGAACACATACTTACTTGGCAAAGGGTATTTGACTTAACTGAGGTTTAGTAAAAATCAGTTAAATAACTTGTAGAATTTTTCAACCCACTTTTTCCTCTCAGCATGTAGAACTGTATCATCCAATATGGCAGCAAGTAGCCAGATGTATGGCTATTTAAGTTTAAATAAAATAAAATAATACAGTTCCTCAGTTTCACTACCCACTTTGCAAGTGCTTCATGACCATGTGGCTAGTAACAGTTACTGTACTGAAGAACATAGGTAAAGGGCACTTCCATCACTCTAACAATTCCACTGGATCGCACTGAAGAAATGAGCAGCTTGTGATGAGAAATTATTGGAAGATTAAATGATGCCTTTCAATAACACCTGAAAGCCCCAGAGTAAGATCCACAGACATTAAAATGTTCGTATAATGAAAACATAATTTGTATCCTAATCAGTGCTGAATTTGCAGATGAAATTCTTCTAAAAAGAAACATTTAGTAGCTAACTCTTACCACCTTTCATGCAGTTTCAAATTAACTTTCTCTTGTTTTATTTTTCAATTTGAATTTAACACAAAGGATTATGAGACATTTGGGAGAAGCTTCCAACATGAAAATTAGAGACCTTAGCAAAAATAAATACGCATCACAGAAATGCAGAAGAAGGAAAATTAATATCTATGATAATAGACACTATTCCTGCATGACAATAAAAAAAGGATGCTGTTAAAAAGGAATATTGAGAAGGTTTTTTTTTTTTTAAAAAAAAGCTCTGAGATATTAAAAATAGGAGAGCAAGCAAATGTATATAAAAAAAATAGAAAGTTTAAAGATAAAGTCAAAATATCCTCAAAATTAAAACCAAAATGTAAGTCAAAGGGATGAACAATAGAGAGAACAGGAAAGAAAAGCAAAGGATTAATTATAGAGAGGCAACACATGACTAACTGCAGTTAAACAGAGGAGGGAAGGGGGGCCTCAGAAATTTTGCCCATAAAGTTGTAGCAGGAACCAGGGAACACTTTTCTTATTTTGTCATTTTTTGTTATCTTTAAAAGAAGGCTTCTATCATTATTAAGGAGCTCTGGTGGTGTATTTGTTAATGCATTTGGCTACTAAGTAAAAGGTCAGTGCTTCAAACCCACTAGCCGCTCTGTGCAAGGAAGATGAAGCACTCTGCTTCTGTAAAGATTTACGGCCTTGGAAATCCAATGGGGGTTGCTATGTGTAGGAATATACCCGATCACAGTGAGTTTGTTTTTTGTTTCCTATCATTATTACATTTACCCTGAATGTACATCACACTGATGAAATAAAAATAGTAATTATTGGAAAATTCAATTTTATAATATGAAATTGAATCTACATACTCAATTGGACAGATCATCAAGTTATTCAGAAAGTGCATACTTGAGGTAAGTTCCTTAGGATGCATTAAAGGATTTTTTTTTTCCTTTAGGAAGTAGATAAGCCATAGGCCAAGACAAATCTGATTCCTTCCTGCTGACTCATTTGCATGAATGAAGTAAAACATTCGAAACCTCAAGAAAGATAAAAATTCAAGCTAATGAGGCCATTTGTGCAAATTCATTAGCATGAACACTTCCTATTGATTAGCACCAAGTGTTACAAGAAAACTCAAGAATAAAAAGCAACATACAAAGTGGGAAGCTGCTCTCCCAAGATGGAGAAAACCCCTGGGGATGAGGAACTGGGGAGTTAAGAAAAACATCTGGTCTCCTTTGCAAATGAAATTCTTCTAAAAAGAAACCCTCTCTAGCTAACTCTCAGTACATATGACACCAGATTAGAGCTTCATTTTTATAAAGCTGTTGCTACATGTAAACCAATTAAGGAAAGTAAATTTTAGTGCTAATTATTTATAAAACCTTACCATTATTTTATAAACACTCAATCACTTCTCTGTCTCTCAAGTGCCCAAAAATGTCTCGCTCCTTGTCAAGCTAAGGAACTGTGTTTCATTAATGGTCTCAAGGACATCTTTGACCTCTGAAATGAACTTAGAAGTTCCTTCCCCTAAGAAGCTTGGGAAGATCAACTCATATCAATTCCAATTTATGGGTACCCACAGGTCCTTCTAAGTCCCCATTTGTAGTACTTAATACACTGTTGTAATCATCACTTCATTTAGTCTCCATTCTCTGTATTCTGTGAGATAGTTAGTTACCAGGGTATCTTAATCATTGCTGTAACCAGAGCTACTGAGAGACTATCTAGCCTAGGAAATACATGAAATTGATTGAAAGAGCAAGTGAATAAGTGGCAACGTAGTTTTACAGACCAGGAAAGGCAGTAATAGAAAAGCAAATGACTTGTCCAGGATCAGTTAGTAGCAAAACCACAAGTACCATTTAGGTTTCCTGCTTGCATGCTTAATGCTTTTTACAAAGAATTAAAACAGAGCTCATTAGTCACATCAAGAGCCTCTAAATAGGATCATTAATACCTTATCCTCTATTAGTCTTACAAATGAACCAGACTTCCAGACCAAAAGACTTGTTTACTGTCCAGATAGACCCTGATTACCTCTCCTGTCCCTGTCTCTGATGCCTGTATTCATACCAAGACTTCCTTGCCTTTATCTTTAACTGCATCCAATTTACTACTAAGGTCCAGCTAAAATTCTATCAGTGGTCAATTACCAAAAGGAAAAATAAAAACACTGAACATTTTCTGTATACTAGGCAATATGGGGGACAGGAAGATGGACAGTAAATTGCCTTCCTTAAAGAAGAATACAACTTAGTCGTAGTAAAAATTTGATAATAACTAATAATGAGTCGGGGCCGACTCGACGGCAAACAACAACAACAACAACAATAATGTATAACTCTGGTGACAGTTTTTAAAGCACTTGGCTGATGACCCAAAGGCTGACAGTTCAAACCCATTTCCAGAGGAGAAAGGTGTGGCAGTCTGCTTCCATATAGATTGCAGCCTTAGAAACCCTATGGGCAATACTACTCTGTCCTACACAGTTGCTATGAGTCGGAATGGACTAAAAAGCAATGGGAATGACTTTGGTATTCGAGTTTTGGTGAGAGGGTAAGGAAATAGACACTTTTACACAAAGTAGGTTGATATGTAAATTGGTGCCACTGTTTCATTTTGTTTCAGGGGGGAGGATTTAGCAGTATCTCTCCATGTTAAAAGTGCCTATTTAGGCCCAGCAACTCTGCTTCTAGGAGTTTAACATACAGATATTGTCCTATGTATGCACAAATTCCTACAAACAGGAATGATGACTGTAGCAGTCTTTGTAGGAGACCCAAAGTGACAAATAAATATTTATCTATAGGTTACTGGCTACAAAAATTGTGTTACATCTCAACAATAATAACAAAACATTTATTAAACAGAATGTGGTAGCTCTCTATGGGCAAATACAGGAAAAACAAAACAAAACTCGATATTAAGTGAGAAAAGCAAAATACCCAACAGTATGTATACTATGATTTCATTTGTATAAAAATATATATTCCTTTATATACATTACAATTATGAAAGTATAGTAAAACAATGCAAATTGGGATCAAATGCCTCTAGGAAATAAGATTGGGGATGTGAGGTGGGCATTATCTTTTTATTTTTTATTCTTCAGTATTTGTATTTTTTTTAACCTCACACAACAATCATATGTGTAATTATCTAGTGAAATTAATTAAAAATTTTAAAAAGTCTATGTATATTTACTAAGTTGATGGGAAACTATGGTGAATATTAGGGAAAAGTTAAAGAGTGATATTTTATACTCTCTTTGAAGTAAGTAATGTTTCTAGACAGAAATATTAGAATTCTAAGCAGAAAGTGGCCCATGCTTCCCAGCTTCCCTTGGCAGGTAAGTATTGCCATATGATTAGTTCTAGCCAATGAAACAGAAGTGAATATATGCACTTCTGAAGTGAGGCAGTGGAAAGTTCCTGTATCATGGTACTCAGTCATCAAGAAGGATTTGTGTTGAGTCGATGGAATAAGATGGAAGAAATTTGGATTACTGAGTCACGTAAGGAGAACCATAATGTGTCACATGTACCTCAAAAGCCAAAAAATACACTTTCATTATGGAAAACACTGGGATTTGGGTGTGTTTGCCACTATAATCTAGCCTAGCATGAATAACCTCGGTGAAAAGAAATAGACAGCCTCAGTGAAAGAAGTAACACACACATTGTTGTTTTTCTTAGGTGGCATTGAGTCATCTCCTACTCATAGTGACCCTATGTACAGCAGAACAAAACACTGCCCAGTTTTTTGCCAGACCCAGGATCCTTGCAATACTTGAGCCCATTGTTGCAGCCACTGTGTCAATCCATCTAATTGACAACCTTCCCCTTTTTCATTGTCCCTCCACTTTGCCAAGCATGATATCCCTCTCCAGGGAACGGTCCAAAACAAAGTGAGACAAAGTCTGGCCATTCCTGCTTTCAAAGAGCATTCCGGCTGCACTTCTTCCAGGACAGATTTGTTCATTCTTCTGGTAATCCACGGCACTTTCCGCATTCTTCACCAACACCACAACTCAAATACATCGACTCTTTTTCAGTCTTCCTTATTCATTTCCCAGCTCTCACATGCATGTGAGGTGATTGAAAATACCATGACTTGTGCCAGGTGCACCTTAGTCCTCAAGGAGACATCTTTGCTCTTCAGCACTTGAAAGGTCTTTTGCAGTAGATTTGCCCAATGCAATGTCTTGACTGCTGCTTCCATTGATGTTGATTGTAGAACCAAGTAATATGAAGTCTTTGACAACTTCAATCTTTTCTCCATTTATCGTGATGTTGCTTATTGGTCCCATTGTGAAGATTTTTGTTTTCTTTATACTGAGGTGTAATCCATACTATAGACTGTAGTCTTCAATCTTCATCACTGAGTGCTTCAAGTCATCCTCACTTTCAGCAAGCAAAGTTGTGTCATCTGCATATCGCAGGTTGTTAATGAGTCTTCCTCCAATCCTGATGCCTGGGATTTGGGTGTGTTTGTTACTATAATCTAGCCTAGCATGAATAATATAGACAACCTCAGTGAAAGAAAAAAACATGGGGGTGAGGGAAACTCACTGCCATTGAGTTGATTCCAACTCATAATGACCCCCGTTGGGTTCCCGAGGCAGTAAATCTTTATGGAAGTAGATTGTCCAGTCTTCCTTCTGCAGAGTGGCTAGTGGGTTTGAACCACCAAACTAGTTAGCAGTCAAACACCTTAGGCACTATGCCACCAGAGCTCCTTAACAAAGGGAAATGTGTTTGAAAATGGAAGTCTAAATTATACTAAGGAGCTCTGGTGGCATAGTGGTTAAGCATTAAACTGCAAACCTAAAGAGCAGTGGTTCATATCTATCAGGCCCCTTCTCAGGATAAAGATGCAGCAGTCTGCTTCTGTAAAGATTTATAGCCTTGTAAACCCTAGGTGCAATTCTACTCTGTCCTGTAGGGTCACTGTGAGCCAGAATCAACTCAGTAGTAATGGTTTCATTTTTTAGTTTTGCTGAGGGGAGGTTGGTGGTGGGGGTGGTGGTGGTTTAAGTTATACTGGTGAGTGTCTAATGTGTCTGTAGAGGTACAAGTGGAAGAATGCTCAAAAAATGGTCTAAGGTTGAAAGGCAAAGTGGCTTGGCTATCACGGTGAAGAATTAAACTCATTTTATTTTGATTAAGATGAAAGATTTTTAGGTTTTTTTTGTTTGTTTTTGTTTTGGGTTTTGTTTTTTTACAATGGGAATTAATCCCAAATTGGGTGGCTTAAAACAACAAAAAGTTACTAACTCCCTCATGAGACCACAAGTTTGAAGTCAAATTACTGGCAGAGTTGGTTCCTTCTGAGGAAAGACTCTCTTCTGCCCGCTCCCCTAACTTGTGATGACTACGGGAAATCTTGGTATTTCTTGGCTTGTAGCCTTTTCATGCAATTTCTGCCTCTGTCTTCTTTTGACCATTTTTTCTCTGTGTATCTTTGCATCTTCACACAGCCTTCATGGAAGAATACCAGTGATTGGATTTTGGGCTCACCCTAAACCAACATGATGTTATCTTAACTACATATATCTCGCAAGCACCCTATTTTCAAATAAGGTGACATCTGAGATCTTCAGGTACACGTTACATTTGAGTGGATACTATTCCGTTCAATACAGCACAAGAATACAAAGACAAAAGGTGAATGAAGAGGAAATGATTGGTTAGTAATATGAAATCCAAGGAGGTAAAAGAAGGTGAGGCAGGACAAGAGTGATTCTGGTATTTAACTGATAAACTTAAGAAAGTAATTAGTAGAGGAAGATGAAAAGAAATTAGGATATAAGAGGAGGTTAAACAGTGAGTAGGTGGTGAGGAATTGGGTTCACTTAGTAGAAAACTCTCTGAAGAAATACAACAAGAAAAAGGAAAAAGAGAAACAGCAGCAATTTGAGGAAAAGGCAAAGATAAAGAAAGGTTAGTTTGCTGTTACTTATTCAGTTAGCTATTTTTTTAGATAGGAAAGATAATGAAATATTCGTGGCAAAGACGAGTCAGGTTGGCAGAAAAGAGGACAACAGAGAGTGGTAATTAATTGTGCACGACCAGGACTTGTTAGTAATAATCCCACTGCCAGCGAGTAAATTCTGACTAATAGCAATCCCTACTGGGTTTCCAAGGCTGTGAATCTTAAAGTTGATTGTCTCATCCTCCTCCTGCAGAGCAAAGTTTGAACTGCCATACTTCAGATTAGCATCCAATGCCTCACATGCTATGCTACCACAGCCTGTTATAGTAATGGGTACCATCAAATATACAGGTGGCAAAATTAGTCTTGAGCACGTCTCTGACACTGGAAGATTCTGAAGTGAAGAGTGGGAACTTAAATGGGGTCACACTCCAAAAACCAAAAACCAAACTCAGTGCCCTCAAGTTGGATCTGACTCATAGTGACCCATCCTTCAGTTTCTGAGGCAGTATCTCTACAGAAGTAGATTGCCCAGTCTTCTTTCTGCAGACCGGCTGGTGGGTTTGAACCACAAGCCTTCTAATTAGCAGTCAAATGCCTTAGGTGTTACACCACCAGCGCTCTCAGAGGAAGCAATAAAAGACAAAATTGCCTGATGTGAGTATGAAGGCTACAAGTAGAGTTTAGAAGTGAGCAGATCATTGGAGGACAAGGTGTGTGATTGGGTGCATTTAATTTCCAGGAATAGACAGGCATCCAGGATGAGAGAAACACAAGGATATGTGAGCTCCATTAAATGTCCAGATAAAATGACAAAATTCTTAGATTGGACATATCTTCAGTTTGGTGGTGTTAATTAGTTAGGCGTAGCAGCAAGAGGATAAATTGGAGAAAGCACGGAATTAGCGTCTTTCAGAGATCTTGGGTGGTGCAAATAGTTAACACGCCTGGCTGTTAACTAAAAGGTTAGAGGTTCGTGTCCACCCAGAAACACTTTACAAGAAAGGCCTGGTGATCTACTTCTGAAAAAGAATCCATGGTACAATCTATGGAGCATATTTCTACTCTGATACACATGAGGTTGCCACAAGTTAGAGTGGACTCAACAGCAAATGGTTCATGATCACACTGAGGTGAGAAGGGTCAGGCCAAGTATAGTCAGTTATGCCATGTTTATCATCAAATTTTCTAAATGTTTTTCAAGTGTGAGCTAGGGTTGTTGTTGTTGTTGTTACGTGCCGTCGAGTTGGCCCCGACTCATAGCGACCCCTCCTTGGGTTTCCGAGGCAGTATTACTACAGAAGTAGGATTGCCCAACCTTCCTTCCGAGGAGTGGCTGGTGGGTTTGAACCGCCAGCCTTCTGGTTAGCAGTCAAGTGCTTTAGCCACTATGCTACCAGAGCTCCTGTGAGGTAGGGTAGGAAATTAAATATCTGCCAAACACAGGTGACAGGCCAAGTGGACTGCGAGGGAACAGTGGACGTAAGCTTCTATCTGTTAATGAAGTTAATTAAGATTTTCCTGAGCACTCCAAATAAAAGGGACCTTGCCTTTTCTGAAGTTTTCAGCATTTCTGTCTGTTTCACTCCCATTTGTTTTTGTTGTTATGTGCCATCGAGTTGGACCTGACTCAAAGCAACCCCTCCTTGGGTTTCCGAGGCAGTATCACTACGTAAGTAGCATGTATAATCTCTCAGTGCCTCAAGTTTCTTCATCTGTAACATGGGGGTAATGATGGCAACCACTTCATAGGGTGATTGTAAAGGTTAACTGATATTATCAAATCATTTCATCATCCCTATTATCCAGAGATTTGCATATTATTAGTAATTTCAAGTTTTTAGCTGAAAAAATTGAGAGTTTAATCTTAGTCTTTAAAGATTTCTCTTGAGCTTACCATTAGCCAACATTATTCAACATTTGATGAATCAAATGCAAAATATACTAGATAAAGTAAAACCACATATTTAACCACTTAAAATGTGCAAATCGGACTGGTTATCCTCTTTTTTCCCACCTTCATCCACTCTCCCACTATTTCCCCCCTCCTTTGTTCCCTGGAGACTCACCCTCTGAACTGCATCACATGGATCCCTTACACATACATGACTTCTGATTGCCTCTGGCTTTTACAGGCACCAATAGCAGAACTGAGGGACAGAGGTGAGAAAGGCCAGGGTCCATCCTCCCCAGCTCCCTGTCAATGTTTACACCACTCTGGCAGTGGTTGCTTCTTTTTAAGACCATAGCTGTAGTCCAGTAGGCCCAATGTGACCCCCTCCTCAGGTCCCTCAGGCCTGGATGTGGTAAGGCTGCCACCTCTGAGTGCTTTGATATGACTTTCTTCCTTTAGCGCTGCCCATAACTCAAAGCATAGTTCAATTAATTATCTCAAGCATTTTTTGAGTAGTTTTTCCTATCTGTGTCCAGACTGATCCATACTCTGTATGAAATATCATACATTTTACATGAAGAATGAATTTTAGATGCCTAGAAGACCTTAAACTACATTTGAAATAGATAAAGAAATTGAAACTTGGAGAAGTAACCTGGCTCCACATTTGCAAGTCTAGTAAGAGCAGAGCAGAGGGGGCCAGATCTCCCAAATCTCAGAACAAGTAATTTCTGCTCCATCCTGAGATATCCCTCATAAGAGGACTTAAACTGGAAAACAAAAGGTTTTGATTATAGGATGCTTCTGCGAGACAATGCTGTGATTCTATTAAATAAATTCCACTGTCAGACCTTTCCAACCCATTGTCAGAACTGTCCTACCATCTCTCTCTGTGGAGATAATTAGGATTTAACCTCTGTGTCGAAAGCAAAAAGCTGTCAGCTTTCAGAAAGAGATATTACTTAAGGGTCAGAAGTATTTTCTTCTGATCAATTCTTATCTAAATGGATGAAGTTCTTAGACCTGCTTCTTATTTTCAGGTGAAGAGGCATCTTGTACTCTTTTTTGCTCTCTTTCTTGCATACTTACAGAAAATCATTTACTACTAGGCATAGTTGAAGAATGCAGTCTTCTAACTAAAATAATAAATTTTCAGTCCTTATTCATTAAGCAGAGAATTTATTTACACTCATCAAAATTGACTACTTAACCATTTTGTTCTCCCTAAAAACTATTCTTAAAATTGATGTTGTGCACAGAAATCGATAGCTTCTCACACCTGTGTATACATATATATATACACACAATAATATACACATATATAAGTACTTATGTGTGCATATATACATATGTACAGATGTACACTTAAACACCTACTATAAAAAATGATAAATGTTCAGTTGGGGAAAAAATAAAACTGGCTGCTAACCAAAAGATCAGCAGTTCAAATCTACCAGCCATCCCATGGGAGAAAGATGAAGTACTTTCCTCCTGTAAATATTTACAACCTTGGAAACCCTATGGGGGTATTTCTACTTTGTCATATAGGGTCACTATATGCCAGGATCAACTAAACGCAAGGGGATTTATTTTGGTTTGGTTTTACTTAGGGAAACTTTGACATTCAGGACGTCATGTCATCCTCCAACGTTTGTAGGTGGCATTGATTAGTATTGCTATTTGATAGATTAAAAAATTGAAGCATAATGAGATTACAATAGCCTAAGCTAGCATAGCTAGTAAGTGGAGAAATCCAAATTTGAACCTCAGCTCTCTTAAATAAAAAATATTCACTCTTTCTATTTCCTGGTGCTCTACAGTCAATACCATTTTCAGGTTGATACACAGATTTTAACAACTGTACTGATGAGACCAAATTATGTCTTTTGCCAATTTCTTTCCTGGCCCCACATCCTCTTTGGAAGTCTTCTTATCCTGTAGCCTTTGAAGGAACAGTACCTATCTGGTCAAATCCCCATGCCTTCTCTTGGGAATTTGGATTTGGGTATTGGAGATAAAGGTTTAAGGCTCTATTGGGTACTTGGAGGGAAACATCTTGTGCAAGGCATGGCAGGAGGCCATGTGCATGTAGGAGCAGGGCGCATGAGCATCTCCAGTGAGAAGCAGAGCTGAATGAGAGGCTGGGCAGCTCTGGAGAGAAGGAGTGAGTAACCCAGATCCTAGTCTCCTCTCTTTAAAAGGCCGGATTGTAGCTGCTGCTTTAGAATTCCACGAGGTACCCTCTTAATTATCTCTCCCTCTTAATTTACATAAGCAAACTTATTAGTATTATGTTACTTATAACTAAGTTACACAAAATGGAATAATTTTCCTGACAATGATTTTCATCTTTTAAGAACATCATTATGAATGTGAATTCTAAGTGTTGGTGGCCATTAAACAATAAGAATTAACGGAATGTCAGACTAAGAATTTACAATTTTCAGACTGTGGTTAAAAGTGTGGGCTTTGAATTCAAAATGCCCAAGTACAAAAATTCATATCAAGTGTAACATAAAACAAGTTATTTTTTTCCAGTCTGCTTTTGCCTCTTCAGAAAAAGAATATGGAAAATAAAATTAATTAAAATGCTATATGTAAAGCAGTCAGCACACTTGCTGAAACACAGAACTTAAAAAATGATACTTTGTTTTGTTGTTTTTACTTTGATCACCTCCACTGTGTCACTTCACATGTCTTACTTTCTAAAGTTTTATTTTCATTTCATGTAGAAGAATCAAAATTCCACCCATAAATCAAAGTAATTCCAAATCCAGTTGTGAAATAAAATCAAGGCCTGTCATAGTCATTTGCTTAAATTTCTAGTAAGTTTCATTCATTATCATAAGAATGGTTGAGAAGATGAGACTTCATTGAGACAGGGAGGAAAATTCTTTTTAAATATCCTGTCAATGATAAGCCAGACAACCTTGGAATATAATCAAGTAACTAATATGAAGATAATCATGCTGTCTATCATAAATGTAAATGAGTGCCAACTACTTTCACTAGGGGCTACCTTGAAGTAGTTTTTCCATCTGTGCTGAATGACATTCTGCTAAACAACTTTACTTGCCCCACTCCACATCCCAAAGCAGGTCTTTCCAAAGAAGGGTAGAGGCATGGCTTTGAACTAGTTCATTCTGGTTTAACAGGATCGTCAGGTGATTCTTACAGATCTCCAAGTGCTTCTTATATACACAAGAATCACCTGGTGATCTTGTTAAACATAGATTCTGGTTCAGGATATCTGGGTGGAATGAACTGATGCCAAGAGTGGCTTATAATAGGGGGAGAGTCCATATTCCAGAGCACAATGAAACCTACAGAGGGATTTCCAATCATATCAACCTCGTAACCATGCAGGTCTAGCCAATTGAACTACATAATTAGGGTCAGCTAGAGATAGAATTACCATTAATTGTTTTCAGATTTCAATCTCCGGGCCTTTCATTCCAGAATCACTAATTAAAATAAAGAAGAAAAAAGTGCTCAGAAGTGCAGGGTCAATTTATGCCTCATAATCATCTATTAGTAAGCCCAATGGCTCGTTCATGGAGAAGCTATTCAAATCATGTATTCTAGTAACACATACTTAAATTCCAGGTACTCGTGAAAAAGATTAATGAATTCTAGACACCACTGTTCTGTCTAGTGAACAAGCTGTCTTCCCACCCTTCTTTGGGAATAGCTCCACTCCACAGAAATAAGGTTGTGCTCATGAACTATGCTAAATTTCTTATGGTATCTTGCATCTTAGTGGTGACAGTCATTGGTCCAAGATGTCAGTGTAGAACTTTAGGCAAGCCTAAAGGGATTATTTTTATGAAAACGCTAAGAGAACTAAGAAGCTAAGAGGACTCTAGTCTTAGAATGGTTAGACTATAAATCAGACCTGCTTGTGGCTATTTCCATAGTCACACAGAGACAAATGAAACTCATCTTCAGACAGAAATAGAGATGAGATGCAAATGAGAAGGTAATAGAGACATGGTGGCTTTTTTTAAAATCCCTATTTAATCTATACTAGGTTAACTCCTACCATTCCCAATTTTACAGGCTAATAAACTCAAACTAATTCTAGTTGGATTTCTGTCCTTGCAATCAAAGCATCTTGAAAATAAGCCACTACACCAGAATTACTTTCTTTGAACGTTATTGAGATTTACTTCATTTCGAAGACCCAAGAGTTACAGTAGCAATTCAAACACTAGTCACTTTCACAAATATGTATATGTGTGTGTGTGTGTGTGTGTGTGTGTTGTACCGAGCCCTGGTGGTGTAGTAGATAAGGCACTTGACTGCTAAATGGAAGATCAGTGGTTCAAACCCACCAGCTGCTTCATGAAGGGAGACTAGGTAACCTACTTCTGCAAAGATTTACAGTCTTGGAAACCCAATGGGGGTTGCTATGAGCCGGAAATGACTCAATGGCAATGAGTTTGGTTTGCTTTCGGTTTATATATGTACACACATATGTGTAATGTATATGTTGTGTGTACATATATATGTACATGCATATGAACATACATGGGAATATATCTTCGTTAGTGTTCCACAGTTAGTTTCTAAGAGATTATATTGCCACAAAGGACAGCTGTTATGGGCATTATAGACAAGTAAATCTCTAAAAACACAAATGGTATATTCTAGATTAAGGAATGAAGCATCATGATGATGATAGCTAGCTCTTTAGAGTTGTTAAAGAACCCTAGCAGCACAAATATAAGTGCTTGGTTGCTCACAAAGAGTTTATTGATTCCAACCCGCCTGTAGGAGAAAGACCTGGCTGCTTCTGCAAAGATTATAGCCAAGAAAACCCTCTACTGTGTGGCTTAATGGTTCTAAATTCCTTGCCACGTGGTCTTTTCCATTAGCAACTCACAACATGGCAACTGGCTTTTTAAAGCCATTCGGAAAGAAAATCTCCTCACAAGGCTGGCGTTACAATCTATGTAATAAAATTGCATACATATCATCATGTACGAACTTAGTCATATTCTGTTGGTCAGAAGTAAATCACAGGTTTACTCATACTCAATGGAAGGGGATTACATAGGGGAACGGATACCAAGAGGTGGGGATAATAAGGGACTGTCTTAGAATCTATCTACCACAGAGATATTATTATTCCTATGTGAGAGAGAAAGATGCTGAAGAAGAGAGAAGTTAAGTAAATTGTTGAAGACCACACCGCTAAAGCACAGAACCAAGATTCAAATCCAGGCAGTCTGTTTCCACTATATCTTATGGGAAAAAAAGAATGCTACATGTGGTGTGTGGCAAATTCAATCTTAATCTCAGACCTGATATTTACTAGCTATGTGATGTAGGACAAAAGTCTTAACCTCTCTGATCTTCACTTTTTTTGCCCTCTCTAAACCAGAAATAATGAATAAGACTTATTTTATTTTTATAATGGCTAAATGACATAGTGTATTATGAAATAATTTGAAAGTGCTATGTATTTTATTAGAAATATTGCCCTGTCTTTATGATAAAGACTAAACATGCTGTATATTAATTTCACTAAATGTATTTTGTCCAAATGATTAGGTACCACATTTAATAAAAGTTGCTACAATCCCATACACTTAGATCATTAAGGGCCTTCACCATCTACAAGTTTTGCAACATTGACACCCACTTTAGTCTTGGCAAGCAAAGGAAGATGAAGTTTCCAAAAGGTGGCAAGATACACTGCTATCACCAGGACATGAAACCTGATCACTCTGACTAGAATGAGGGATTGCTTTGCACAAATTCACCCTGATACTTCTGCTTGTCATGTCCCACTATACTTCTACAACAGCTAGCCTTGGGATGTCTTCTTTTGTCACAATGGATGGAAAAGTGAAGCAAGTTCTTATCTATTTAGTATCTTCAATAGTTACTTGCTGTTCTAGGCAATTCACAAATGTTATTTTGTTTAACCTTCAGGAAGCTCTGTGAAGTAGCATTATTAACTCGGCATTCAGATAATTAAGAAATTAAGAATCAGGCGATCATAGAATTTATTCAAGGTAGAATTCAAACCCAAGACTACTTCAGGTTAGACAAATAGGGGAAATATATA
>NW_006921590.1:14191526-14213041 GCF_000298275.1 Orycteropus afer afer | reverse complement strand
ATTTATTTTTTCAGTTATTCAAGTACCATGGAATAATTGAGCTCTTAAAATAGTTAGGCCAAAATAGAGAAAAGCAATGAGAAGTCAGATTACGTCATGTCTCAGAATTTTGAAAAAGAAGCCACTGACTTGGGATTCAAAAGACATTTATCCTGCACCTGACTAAACTGCTAACTACCTGTGGCTCTACTGTCTTAGATTCTATACAAGAAATCTCAGTGTTCCCTCTACAAAAATGATAGCGGCATTTCACCCTGTTGTATCTTTTTTCACGAAGAAGTTACTGGGATCAAATACATTAGTTTTTTTTTTTTAAATAAAGCTTTATCAATGTAAGGAGTTTGATTTTTTTCATTTTTTTTAAATGTAAGGAATTATCACAATCATGGGAAGCAGATCCAGTTTTAGAACTATTTAGTCTTGAATAGTAGTAAAAAAAAATATTCTCATACAACATCTTATTTTATCAGAGTATTTAAGTTTACACTCTGAATACAGATAGACAACATTTTAAAGCTTCCTCAACTTAAAATATAAAGTATGTCAAAGAAAGAAGTAAATTAAATAAGTCTTGCTTCTAATCATTATATACCCAAAAGTGGACTAATTTCAAAAAACGATGATGAAATTTTATTAGCCATTGAGAGATGCCAGTTAACTTCTTTCCAGAATCATATTTTCCCAAAAATATCATTTAAAAACATGATGGCTTTAAATAAAAATGACCTAGAATACATACTAAGTATCACACACCTGCTTCCCTGTAACAACAGTATGCATTTGTGCATACACAGAAGAGTAATGGGACTTTCTGTGTCCCTGGTAGAGCGCCAGGACACTATGGGCAGAAACTGATTTCAATACAATTGAATAAAACTAAAGAAGAAAATAACAACAACTGTATAAAAACACAGCAGTCATTTTTATGCTTAGGCCTACCCAACACTGCAATGAAAGGCCTGGGTTAGAGGTTGGAGGGTCTTGTCACAAGAGTTCAAGCAAAGGCTTATGACTAGGGCAGACCTAGATTTTGTGGTGCTTAAAGTTTATATAATTTCAATGAGTATTTTTTAAGAAAAGAGCACATACTTCCCAACATTAAAATTAGATTGGAAAGAGAATATTTATAATGAACAAAATTACAACTTCAAATGTTACCCAAATAAATAAATAAATAAATAAAATAACAAAACTAATAAACACCACAAACATAAAATACAGGAGGAAAAAAAAATAGCCATTTGTTTTTATTAACATCCCATATTACTTTTTTCCCTGTATCTTTTGGCTATATACTCTTGACTGCCTCTTCATGTGACAGTGATTCTGTACAATTTTCTGCAGAGAGATTATAAAGAAATAAAATCAATATGTTATAGTATGGTGAACTGATTTTGGTAAGAAAACCATAGTTTTCCTTCAGCTTCAAAACTGACCATTGGTGCTGTTTGTCGTTGTTATGTGCCATTGAGTCAGCCCCGAATCATAGAGACCCCTCCTTAGATTGCCAAGGCAGTATCACTAAGAAGTAGATTGCCCAGTCTTCCTTCTGAGGAGTGGCTGGTGGGTTTGAATCCCTAGCCTTCTGGTTAGCAGTCAAGTGCCTTAGGCACTATGCTACCAGAGCTCCTTGACCATGGGTAGTTCAGTGTAAATTCAATGGATTGTTGTCAAATTAGGGATATTTCTCTTAAGTTTCTTTTATATATGAGTTACAAGATTTAGAAAAATTTTCCCCAGTCTAGTTTCTAGCTCCATACATTTCAAACCTCATTTCTCCTACACTATACACATACCTTCAATGATAGGCTCTTTAAAATAGGTTCATATTGAGATCTAAACTTTGTACCTGAACCTTCCTGTTATGCTGTGGCTAATTTAATAACTAGGTAGAAAAATTATTTCTGGAAATCACTTTTACATCAGGATGGGTAGCATCAACTTAACTCTACAAAAAAAGGTTCATAAAGTCCAGTAAATATATTCCATTAAACTCAAACTGAAGGTATCCCTAATCCAACTTCTTTTTAGCCAGATCCTAATAATACCTGCAGCCACTTCGAGATCATCCAACATATGGGAAAGTATGGAAGAAGTCAGAAGGTAAAGAAATGGCAGTCTTATCTATTTGTAGTGTCTAAGGCATTTGACTGCTAACCAGAAGGCTGGAAGCTCAAACCGACCAGCCACTCCTCAGAAGGAAGATTGGGCAATCTACTTCCGTAGAAATACTGACTCCAAAACCCAAGGAGGGGTCGCTAGGCATCGGATCAAACTCCACAGCAGTGAGGGTTTTTTTTTTTTTTTTTCCTTTAATAGACACATTGATATGTGTCCATGTGACCATGTAAACACATTGATACAGTATTATCAGGGTCTTGGAAGTGATTCACCCAGTTAAGGGGCCTTGAAGCTTAAACTGTTAGTTTCACAGTAAATTCTCATTTATATCTTATTGATATAGAAGAAGATCCAAAATTGCATGAAGTTTGGTCAAGAAAAGCCTTAGTGAACATTCTAGTGTTGTAATCACACAAACTTCTGTTTCTTTCTGCATTGAATGGCCCCTTGAAATCTTGGAGAAGTAAACAGGCAAACCTGTATTATCAGACTAGGACAAAGTAAGAACATTGGGCTTGAAAGTTGGAGCAACACATATAATGAATCAAGGAAAAACTGCTTTGTAAGGGAACTGACATACTTGGTCCTCACTGGTTTCCATGTACATTACACATTGATGTTTATTATAGCAATCAATTCCCCTTTACCTGTATCTTAAAGTTGTCATATTCAGAGACCACTTATATACTACTGTAAGAAATCAACTGGGTGGATAAGAAGGTCTGAAGTGAAACTCGTCCACGTGGTTAGCCAAAGTCGCAACATCAATATCCTTGACACGTGTCTTTGAAGTTCACTGGTGGGTTCTCTTGATTCCAGTCAGACAGAAGTGGAAAGGAACATGGCAAATGGAGAGGGTACTTTTTTCCCATCAGGTCTAGAAGAGTGGGGTTATCACTTTCAGTCATATTCCTTTAGCTAGTACGCCAATATATGGCTACACATTCAAAAGGAAACCTGGGGAATACAGTACCTTTGATTAGCCACCTCCCAGCAACTGCTCACACAATGGAAGTAGAACACGTTGTTGGTGGGACAGGTAGTTACCCCTACCACAGCATCAAAACTACCCTATAGGCTTCTTATGGAAAGGTAGTGAGCACAGTGTCTCACTGCAGCTCACCAGATCTTACTATATCTCATTTAACTCTAAAAACTCATTGCTGTTGGGTCAATTCCAACTCATATGACCCTGTAGGCCAGAGGAGAGATGTCCCATAGAGTTTCCAAGGCGGGAGCTCTGGTAGCATAGTGCCTAAGATACTTGACTGCTAACCAGAAGTCTGGCGGTTCAAACCCACCAGCCACTCCTCGGAAGGAAGATGGGGCAATCTACTTCTTAGTGATACTGCTTCGGAAACCCAAGGAAGGGTCGCTATGAGTCGGGTCCGACTCGATGGCAAACAACAACAATCTTTACAGAAGCAAACTGCTTCATCTTCCTCCCACAGAACAGCTGGTGGGTTTGAACCACCGATGTCTGGTTAGCAACCAAGCATGTAACCACTGAACCAACGTTGTAATTAACCTTCTTTTCAATTAGCTACCTCTTAGATTCCACCATTATTATCCCCTAAAACTCTCATATCCCCCAGCTATGTCTTCACCTCATTTTTTCAACTGCCAAGCACATGAGTTTTGTTGTTGCTATTATTTTTGTGCTTATCTCTCATTTAAAATATTTTAAATTTTAAAATAAAAAAGTTAGGGTTTCAGGTAGTCAGCCCATTTTATAAGGCCTTCTTCATAATCACTAAAGAGAATAACTGTGCAGAAAGTGGGGGAATTTTGTGCATGATGGAAAATTGGTTAAAAGTAAAAAAAAGAGAACCCTGATCAATTTGAAAACACCACATTATTCACTGAAAGAGGAGAAAAGAAATAATCAGCTAATCTAAACGCAGCAGCTTCAGTCATCTGAGCAATTTTATTTACTTTGGATATGAACAGATAACTTTCTGAAAGGCTAATCAGAATTAATGAATAGAAAATTTAAGGAATAGAATTAATACATGGAAAACAGGAAAAGAAAAAATTTAATCAGGCTTCAAGTTTGCTCTATTTAAATAAGCTGTAATCTATTACAATTTTAAAAAAAGAAAAAAGCTCCTTAGTCAATTTCCCTTTTCAGAAGACCTTAAGATTAGAAAATAAATAAATAAAAGACTTCGAGGGGTGGGGGCAGGCAGCTGGGGGTTAGTACTAATCAAATAATATGCATGGTAATTTGACAATCTGAGGTGGCCACTATTCCCTTGCAAAGCAATTTGGCTAACAGAAACAAGGTAAGGAATGGCTTAATTCTTGTTTACTGCTGCAAATATACAGACATCTGACTCACTGATAATGCTAAATTAGTTGCTTCTCCACTGATGCTAAAGATACCCTTCAGAAACTTCCATCAGAAAATCAATTTCCTTGCAGCAGAATTTCTGAAGGAGGCCAAGGAACCTTCTACTATTAGGCTAAATAACTAGTCACAGCAAAACACACTTCATTCCAAAAATGACCTCTAGAAAACAGCACAGTTGGTCCTGCAACCACAAATGTTTCCCTATTCTTCAAATCTAACTAGTTTTACCATAAAACAAATTTCAAAACACCTCATGTTATCCTGCTTATTTATTATAAATGTCTTTAAACAATAGTGATTAGCTCTGGAAAATACACATATAAGGCTCACTCATTACCTATAATATGTATGATCTGGTGTCTAACTTCATATTAAGAAGCTCTGGTAGTGTACTGGTTAAGCCATTTGGCTGCTAACCAAAAGGCCAGTGGTTGAACCCACCGACCGGCTGCTCCACAAAAGAAAGGGCAGTCTGCTGCCGCAAAGATTTACAGCCTTGGAAACCCAATGGGGGTCGCTGAGTAGGAATCAAATCTATGGCAGTGAGTTTGGAGTTTTAATTTCATATTATAAAATTCTTCTTGTGATAACTGTTTGCTGTTCATAAATAAATATGTCAGAAATTATGAACACAGGTCACTTTAAAGCTAGGACTACAACGTATCAAATAAATAAATAAATGTGTACATTGTGGTGAGCTATGAGTCTGCAATGTAGTTTTTTATTGTATGAAATGTCCTAATTATGATTTCTTCTTCCTGCTTATTTCTGAAAGGCCTCCAAAAAGTTAAAAGGTACCACATCTGACTAAATCACAAAAACACATTGATTTTGCCCTTACCACATATTACAAAATACTGTTCTAATGATATTTTCCTTCTCTTCAAGAGCCCAAATTTCAGCAACCTCCTCTCTGACCTTGAAATAAGCCCCATCAATAACAGTTTGTACATTTACAAGACTTAATGTGTTGAGTAATAGAGAATTCTGCCTTCTAGGGAAACCCAATTTTCATTTCTATGCCTATAATTAATAGAATGGTGACCAAGATGCCTTGACTCTCATATGCTCAGACCCCCTAAGGTAGATTTGTCATACAAAAGTGTCCCCAGCAAAAAAATAAGGATTTAATATGGGTGCTAGGCACAAGGAATTTGACTAGGGTCTACAGAGCTAGATTGGAGTCCTAGGTCTGTTATAAAATAACTGTGTGTCCCTGAGCAAATCACAACTCTCAGGACCTCCTGTTTGCATAAGTAAAGTGAGGTATTTGCATTAGATGCTGACTGTTACTGTTAGTTGCTGTCAAGTCAATTCTACCTCATGTTCACTTCATATGTCACAGTAAAATTGCTCCACAGAGTTTTCAAGGCTGCGGCATTTAAGAAGCAGATAATCAAGCCTGTCTTCCGAGGCTTCTCTGGGTGAGTTCAAACCATCGACCTTTTGATTATAGTTGTTGAGCATTTACCTATTTGTGTTATCCAAGGACTCCTTAAAAGCCAGCTAGTGATGACTAACCCATCACCTGTCTGGCAGTTTGTCATACTACAGTGGCTTGAATGCTGCTGTGATGCTGGCAGCTACAGACACCATTGTTTCAAGTATCAGCAGTCACTCATGCTGACAGGTTTCAGCAGTTTCCAGACAAAGACAGACTACAATAAAGGACCGACATATACTTATGAAAATTTGCCAATGATAACCTTTTGGTCACAATAGAATACTGTCTGACTTGCTTTCTTTGGAAATGTCATTAAGACGGGATCAATCACTGGAGAACAACAACATGTTTGGTGAAATAGAGAGCCAGTAAGGTCCTGGGAAACATTCAGCGTGCAGACTGGTATAATAACCACAATAATGGACTCAAGCATGGTGGTGATTTTGAGGAAGTCACAAGACCTATTGTACGTAAGGACACCATGAGTCAGAGTTGACTCAGTGACGGTTACCAAAAACAATGATGGCTAATAGTTGCAGAGTGCTCCTATGGGCCAAATATTTTTCAGGGCTTCACATATCTCAGTTCATCTCTTGCTTTAGCAACTTTAAAAGATGTATACTTTTATAAATTTTTCTCTACAGATAAAGAAATGCAGTGCATGGTAAAGTTAAGAATCTTGCCCAAGGTGAAAACAGCAAGTGAGTTTTTAAGCAGAGATTCTACCCAAGAGCAAATGCTCTTAGCTACCACATTATACTGCTAAAGTCCTTTCTAGAACAGATGTCCTGTGATTTATATCAACGTCTTTTATAACACACTTAGCTATAGTGCCCTTGGTCAGATTTTTTGACAGGAGATATGGTACAAGGGAAAGAGCACTGGACCAAAACCAGGCAAATGGCCTTCTCTTCCTCCTCTGCTCTTAAGAAGCCAGGTGCACCCAAGGAAGTTGCTTATAAGCTTTCTGTGCCTCAAAATCCCTTCCAGCTCTCCGCTTGTGGGATTTTCATTCTGAATTAATAAATGGCACATCTGTCATTGTGAGTGGAGGTCTAGTTTCCTGGTACAGCTTTTTTTTTTTTTTCCCCCTTGTATGTGGTAGGTTGAATGATGGTTCCCAAAAGATATCCCCATGTCTTAATCTCCAAAGCCTGTGAACATTACCTTATATGGTAAGAATATAAATTTTAATGAAAAAGAGTCTTTGTACTGTAACTAAGAATTATGAGTACAGGGGATTACCCTGCATTATCCAGATGGACTTTAAATGCCACTTCTAAGTATTCTTATAAGATAGAGACAAAGGGAGATTTTACACATGGGCGTGCAGAGTAGACCCATCCACTGCCATCAAGTTAATTCCAAGTCATAGTGACCCTATAGAACAGAGTAGAACAGCCCCATAGAGCTTCCAAGGCTGTAAATCTTTACAGAAACAAACTGTTTCATCTTTTTCCGGTGGAGTGGCTGGTGGGTTCAAACAACCGATCTTTTGGGTTTGCAACCAAATGCTTTAACCACTGCACCACCAGTGCTCCCTGTAGAGTAGAAGGTGAAAATACAGGCAGAAATTGGAGTGATGTGATGGTATGCTAAGAAATGGCAAGGATGGCTAACAGCCACGGGAAGTTAGAAGAGAGGTATTGTACCTCAGTGCTTCCAGAAGGAACCAACCCTGTAGACACCTTAGCTCCAGAACGAAATAAATTTCTGCTTCTTTAAGCCACAAAATCTGTGGTGATTATAGCAGCCTGAAAAAACTAATACATCTTAAATGACCACCATAAATCTTCAAGCTTATCTGTTTCAACTTTCCTTTCTTAAGCAGTTATTTCTTGGCCAACCATCAGCCAATCTCTCTCTCCAGCCAACAGAAGGTTGATTTTGTAGGAGACAGAGAGCCTTTAAATAGGCCGCAAACTCTTAGACCCAGAGGAAGAGCACAGTCAGCTAAACCAGTCCCCTCTATATTAATCGCTCTAGAGGCTATTACATGACTCAGTACTGATCCTTTTCGGTTTCTGTCTGACTACGTATTTAAGAACTACTCCATGTGTAGGCAAAAGGGAATATATCCATGACCATATACAAGTTTGGCAGATGACAGAAATATGTATTAGTGTATATTATAAGAATGCCCACATAAATGGGAAAATAATGGGGGCCAAGTTATGATAATTTCTTAGCCACAGCCAACCATCCTGAGGAAGTTCTTGGGCCTGTGGGCTTGGGACCATGGTCACAGGGGACAACAAGCTCAACAGGTATAAAATACTATACAAAAACATTGTTCTACATCCTACTTTGTTGAGCAACTGGGGTCTTAAAAACTTGCAAGATATTGCCATCGAGATACAACAATTGATCTCACCTCATCCAGAGCAAAGAAGAAAACCAAAGATGCATGGAAATAATTAGTCCAAGGGAGTAGTGGACCATGCAAAACTCCACCTACATGACCCTGAGACCAAAAAAACTGGATGGTACCCTTTTACCACAATCAATCACTCAGAGAGACATCAGAGCAGGAGATCCAGGATAGAGTGGGAGAAAAAGGTAGAACAAAACCCAAAATCATTTTTAAAAAGCAAGCTTACTGGTCTGATAGAGACTGGTGAAATCTCCAAGACTATGGCCACCCTTCAGGTTGGGACTGAACTCTTCCCACAGCTTCCAGCCAAATAATAAACAGGTATATTAGGTGAATATTTACACCAGGTAGGTACATTTCTTAGAACAATCAACCAAGGGAGATCAGAAGGGCAGTATTTGCACAGTGAGATAGCTCAGAGAGCAGGAATGCACAGGAAAGAAGGACATAGGGAAAAAAGGTAACCACAGGGAAGTGGGAAAAGAGCTGTTGCATATTGGGATTGCAGTCAACATCATGAAGCCAAATGTGTATGAACTGCTGCATGGAAAATGAATTTTCTCTGTAAACTTTCACCCAAATCACACTAAAAATAAAGAAATACTCCAAAGTCACCTTCTAGAATGCATTTGTTTAAAACAGATTCCTAGGCTCAATTTTAGATTGCCAAGAAAGCCTGGAGGAGTTAAGGAATTTCCATTTTTCACTAAGTCGCTAAAGTTGTCCACTAGATTTCTGTCTTCATTCTTCTCACTGGGCGCATGCTCTTTGACCTCATCAATTATATAGTGCCTGGTCCTGCATCTCTGCCTGCAGCTCACACCTCTTTTGAACCCTATATTGCTTACTGAATATCTCCAGTTTGGACTTCTTGGTCTCACTTCAAAGTTGACATATCCCAAACTAAACTGATTATATTTCCCCAATATACATTTTTCCTATTGTATTCCATAACCTGCATTAACAGTATTATCTTTTATTTAGTCATACAAGCTAGGGACCATGCCACCCAAGACTGGCTCTCTACCTTAGCTCTTATATCTAATTAATTGCTTATAAAGTTGTGTAGACTAATTTTTCTAGATTTTTAAATATAAAAGGAAAATAAGTATATTCTAACAATTTACAGTTAAATTTATATAATTTACACACACACACACACACATACATATACATACATAAATACACATACATTACAGCTCTTGGTTATATTTTTTTTTACTCTCTCTCCACACACACACACACACACAAAAACGTAGGGCTTCTTTCAAGGATTTCTTTACACTACAGAGAGAAATTTCTGCCTTTTCTGTTTGACATTATGTCAAGCTCATTTTCCTTGCCTCCCCAAGTCTGTTGTTTATTTGGTACTGGGATAATAAAATTTAGATTATGTATCTCTGAAAATGTAAATTGTAAAGAAACTGTTCTGGTTAGCTAGTGCCGCACTGACACGAATATACCACAAATGGGATGGCCTTAACAAACAGGAGTTTATTCTCTTACAGTTTGGAGGCTTTAAGTCCAAGTTCAAAGTGCCAGGCTTTAGGAGGTGGGTGAAAGCCCCTCAGTCTTGGGCTTCAGCTCTGCCTCCAGCTCCCAGTCCACTGAAGCTAGAGGCTTTTCTTCACTCAGACAGCTGCTGGCTGCTGAGGCTGCCAAGCCCAAGGTTGACAAGTAAAAAGGTACAGTCCCGATATTACCAAATCACATGGCAGGCCATTAATTCGAGTCCGTTGTAAGTCCCCAGGTCGGTAGAGTATGGCAGGCTACTGAACAATGACACGGCTACATAGGGTTCGGGTTTAAGGTGCCATAAACTAGAGATCATTCCCCAAGGCTTCTGCTTATATATAGGAAGCAGATCACATTCCCGAAGGCAGCTACTCAGCTGCTCCCAGTAGATTCCACCATGGAGTTGATAGCCAATCTCATCATGGGGAATACTACATCCAGCAGCCCAGCCACTCAACCAGGCCCAGCCAAGTGGACACACAAATTGAACTACCACAGATACTTTTTATCAAAAATGCCATAGCTTGTCCTAGCCTTAGAGCATTTTTAATAAAATGTTGATATGTACGAAAAAGTAATTGTGTATCCCACATCTCACAAGTTAGTATTCAATCTAACACTCCTCTTAAATTCTACTAAATTTTCTCAAGTTTAGATTATTTTTGTGCCTCCACCGGTATAAACACTTCAGTGTTGACCCATTACTTACACCAGGGCCAGGAGACCTTTTGATAAAGGGCTAGACAGTAAATTCAAGTATGTTAGCCTTTATGAATCACATATGGTATCTACCACATACTTCTCTATTTTTTGTATTTGAGTTTTCCAGGGCAATGTATTTCTCTTTACATAAGACCTTTTTAGTTCTGGGTTTCCACTTCTGCTAAGATGATTTGATAGGTCACATTCTTGCAAAGAGATTGGTTAGTCTACTACGCAAATAAGATGTGTAAAACCCATGAAGGGATTGGTCAATTACTATGAAAACTAGGTTGCTGTGGCCTACCTAGGTGATTGGTCAGTATTCCCATCCTGGTAGGCTTAGAATAGCCAATTCTACAAAGGTTAGGGGTGATTTCATTATTTTCAAGATGAACCTGGTGTAAAGAACATCCTTTGGACCCAGGGTACTTGTGCTGAGAACCTCCTACACCCGAGAGAGAGAGAGATGTAATACTGAAGATGGTGACAGACTTGAAGAGATGGTTCAGCAAGAGTGGCAGTGGCACAAGACAGTGTGGACCAGGAGACTAGTGGTGGGGTTTGCCAACCCACAGAGTGAGAGAACTGAGAACCTTCAGGTAGAAGGCTTATTGGCAGAGCGGGGTGCCTCTGTGAACTTGTCAGGGGAGCTAAAGAGCTGTAACACTTTCTCATCCAAGTTAGAGGCCTGGAGGCAGAAGCCCAGCCACAGTGAGGGCCAAAGGGCTTGCCAGAGGATATGGCAGAGAAGGAGCTGAAAGCTAGTTTGGTTGGAAGCTGTCCTGATTGAAGGACTTTATCCTGTCTCTTGAGTTGTATCTTATTACTTCCAAGTTGAACCTGATCCTGAATTGTAACCTTTTACTTCCCTAATAAACCCTACAATTGTGTGACTGTGGTCTGTGAGTTCTGTGTGGCCAGTGCAATGAATTCTTGAAAGAAGCAGAGAAGTAGAGTGCACTGTGGGAATCAAAATTGGTAAATCAGAGTTGATGCTGTTGGCATTAGTATTGGTTGGTAAAAAGTTGAAGTGTGAAAGTATGTCTGCTCTCCACTCTCAACTTTGGACTGGTCTTGATTCTCCTCTCTCCCTTTGAAGTTAGGCAAGGTCTGATGCCACCACATCACAGGTTTTTCACACATTTTAAAGGAAATCTGGTCACGTAGTGGTTAAAGTGCTTGGCTACTAACCTAAAGGTTGGTGGTTCCAAACTACCAGCCACTCCATGGTAGAAAGATGTAGCAGTCTGCTTCTATAAGAAATCACAGCTTCAGAAATCCTATGGGGCAGTTCTATTCTGGGGGGTTTAAGGTTTGTTTTTCTCTGATTTTACACGCTTTCAGGATGTAAAACACATTCTTCACTCTAGGCCAGTCTGCTATACAAAATCAGGTTACAAACTGGATGTGGTCCTCTAGCTGTAATTTGCCAACCTCTGACCTATAAGGTAAACTACAAACTATAAACACCTCTCTGATCATGTCCTGTGTCACCCTCTTCTAATTCATTCATTTCTGTGCCATCCATCCCCAAACTCTACACATAAGCCTTAATACAATACCTCTTATTAATACAATACCTGCAGTTCACTAAACCAGAGACACTGTAGCATTTCTCTGAATTCTGGCACATTCTGTCTCTTCTGCTTGAAATGTTCTTCTCTTCCAAGTGCATGAGCAAACTCCTACCCTTACTATGACACAAAGCCCAAACATCTCCTCCCTTTGTGAATTCTTTCCCACCTCCACCCAAACAGAATTAGTCACTTCTGTTATGCCACCAGTATGCTTTATGACACTGGATATAATGATATTCAGAAGGTTGGGCAATCCTACTTCCGTAGTGATACTGCCTCGGAAACCCAAGGAGGGGTCGCTATGAGTCGGGTTTGACTCGACGGCACATAACAACATAACAACACACTTTGGGGTACTCTATTCTGAATGGAACTCTGGTGGCATAGTGCCTAAGGCATCTGACTGCTAACCAGAAGGTGGTAGTTCAAAACCACCAGCCACTCCACAGAAGATGAGGCAATCTACTTCCATAAAGATTTACCACCCTGGAAACCCAATGGGGGTCGTTATGAGTCAGAACTGACTCGATGGCAGTGGAATTGGTTTGGTTTAGGTTTATTCTGAATGACCTCTGTAAATCAGAGAGGATGACTCAATTTTATATGCCAATGATTGCATAGTAAATGGTGAACAGATACAGTCTTAATATAACATAATTTCACAGAAGGCAATATGCTTTAGGTCCCTTAAATAAAAATTTGGAACCTAGGCAAAGATAGGATTCTTTAATAAGGAAAATGCCCATCAGTAAAAGAACAAACAAAAGTTTACATAATATAGAGCAACATCGCCCAGAGATGTGATATTTAAATATCTCTTTCTCACACCTCAACCTTTATGTGAGAGTAAATACATATAAGTATATGCATATTTACATATAATCAGATATGCCTGTAGTCATATACATTTTTAATTCATACTCCATCTTCATGCCAAACAACACTAATAAAACACAAACTGATGATCTTATTATTGTGCTTAAAACTAACAATGTTGCCTGATAAAACAGAAGCTCTACTGCACTAAAAGCCCTTAAAGAGAATGAGTCTGTGTCTGTCTAGTGACAATGGCAGCAGCTTCACTTTCCCAGCTCTGTCCTGTGGCAGGAGTAGGGCATGAACAAGAGATGAGGAGAACCTCACTCACTATATTCTGGACCTAACTGCTAAGGTGATTCAGGGAACTGTATCAGAGAAAGCGATTACCAGAACACTCCTGAGTATGAAATTTGCCTATGATATGTCTGAGAAAGAATCAGGGAGGTATGTGTTGTACTCTATTTGGGGTACTAAAAAGCCATTTCTGTTCAGTGAATGATATTAACATGCATAATGTAAAAATATGGTAACATGATTGAAAGATCAGTAGAATTAACCCTGTGAGTACTCAAGGATCAACATGTTAGCAAAGCATTTGCTCAAAATACTATGTTGAGAAAGGTGTTTCAGAAAGCAATGATGGGTGCATTGGAAATAAAGCTTATATTGGGGGGGGAGTGAGGCAGTCATAAATCTCTGACTACTTTGTATTTTTAAACTGAGGCCAGGAAGGATCTAAGCATTGGGTTTTCTACCTCTTGTGTTCAAAACAGGAATAATGGCTAAAATGAGGCTAACTGCTATTCAAATTAATCATCATAACTCAGTATAAGAGTCTTCCTTTTTGTCAATTTTTAAAACATTCTGCCCTGCCCGCCTCCCACCTCCTCAGCCCCCACTTAATTATTCTTTCAGTGAACAGACATGTGATTAGGGTGGGACCTCTATCTCATTAACAGGAAGATTTATGCTAATGAAGTACCATTTCATACTAACAAGCTAATAATTAGTCCCATTTAAAGCAGACATTCCATTCTATACAACCTTGAAATCAGACTACCCCTACGCCAGGGCAATTCTTCCTCTAGTACCTATATGCTTGTCCTTTTAACATCATGTAGCACAGGTTGTCAAGGCAAGTATTTTAATTTGAGCCCACTGTTTTTCTCATTTGAATGTCCTTAGCCTATTTAATAGCGCATTTTGGGTTTGCCCAGTGTGCTGAATCATGAGTCATACACCTAGTCCAAACATGGGGTGACCGTGATATAATGCTGCCAGTTTATTTCATTTCTGAAAAGTCTCAGTAGGAGGCAGTTTTCCACAAGGGAATCAAGATACAGAACTGACAAGAGGCTCAGAGTCCAAAGCTGGAAATCTACATATTCAAAACTATTAATGGTATATGATTACAGTGCAAATCCATTGTAAGTAAACTCATCACAAATCAAACACTGTAGGCAAGCAAAGCTGTGTGTCTGGGTGCTATGCAGAAGCATGTGCGTGCACACACAGTTTATTTTCTGAAGCAGTAAATACCTGGTGTGGGTTAACCATTAAGCAATGGAAAGCAATTGTTTCCTTATCAAAAATCTGTTCTACTTGCAAAGCTGTTAAGAAGGTTGCAGAAAAACAACTTTTTAAAACTGGACTCCATGCTGCAAGAACTAGGTGGCTTTTTCCCCTGATAATTATGCATTTGCTGTCTAAGATTAATCAGGGAAGTTAATGATGCAAAAAATTACATTTATAATCCAGTCTGAATACAGCTGTACTGCAAGCTAAGTTCTAAGTTCTATTAAAGTAAATGGAATTAATGGGCTGTCACCGGCAATCTTAGTATCTATCAGTTACTAATTAACATTCTTTTGTAAAGAATAGTTTGTGGTGGGGAAATAATACAACACACCTTAGTAGCCAAAAACCACACTCGCTGCAGTCGAGTTGATTCCGACTCATAGCGACCCCTCCTTGGGTTTCTGAGGTGGTATCTCTATGGAAGCAGATTGCCCAGTTTTCCTTCCGAGGAGTGGCTGGTGGGTTTGAACCACTAGCCTTTTGGTTACCAGTTCAATGCCTTAGGCACTATGCCACCAGAGGTCCCACTTTAGTAGCAGCTATTCTAAACCTGAAGTAGACACTTATATGTATATTATAGTATAAGATGTTCACAATTCAGAGTGAGCAAAAAGCTGACAATTCAGTGCCATAAGTTAAAAAAAAAAGCTGTGACTGTGTGTGTGCAAAAACGGCAAGGAGGCCACATGTTCTGACCTCCTCTAATCTCACAAGAGGAAGACAGCAGTAACCCAAGGCCTATTACTGCAAGGCCAAACATGCTGCCACCCTCCAGCCCTTTTTCACCAACCGTTCCTCCCAAAGCACCCACCACCTCTCTCCTGGGTTCGATAATTCACTGCAGTGGCCACACAGAACTCACAGATTACAGGGTTTATTAGGGAAGCACCAGCCTACAACTCAAGTTCAGAAAGAATGCTCAGTCTCTCTCCCAGCCCACCGTCCCTCAGCCAAGAGTCTCTCACAGTCTCTTTCAGCAGCAGTGCTGGTCCCTCGGTGTCTCACTCAGCAATGCGTGTCTCTTGCGTCTCTTTCCCAGCAACGCGTGTCTCAGGAGCCCATGTCTCTTTCAGCAGCATGTCTTCCTCAACCAGCAGTCAGAGAGAGTTCTGCCTCTAGGAGGCCTCCTTTTGAGCCCGGCAGGATGGTCAAACTAGCCAATTATAGCATCAGAACTCTAAGCACCTGAGAGAGAGTGGGCACCTCCCAGAACATTGTTTTGTGCCACTCCCAACAGAAATACTCCAGGTGGACACCTTCAGCAATCAGGAGCTCCTCAGTTGCTCATAGCAAATCCCACCTTAGAGTTTACAAAGACTTATGGGTAGAAAAGCCAAAGTAATTTACTATACCACAGTGTGTAAAGCTGTTTGTTTTACACAGTAGCAAATGATCACCTCACAGGAAGACCTTTCAGTGGGAAATGTCAACTTCAGCTAATAAATGCAAAAACAGAGCTGTGCAAACTGCAAAACTAGAGAGTTATTAGCTGTAAAACCAAAGGAAAATGAATGCACTGCATTATCTTTCTAGATACTCAAGCACATTTGCTACTCTCATCACAAAAAGCTCTCAGTCTGATTACTAATTGTATGTCTTCTATATGAATTTGAAGTGACTTTCCAACCCTTAACCACTGTGTGTGTCTGTATGTGTGTGTGTATTTGGTGTTATTATACAGAGGAAAACTCATTACTCTTCTGGCGTTTAATTTTGTTTCTTTTTTTGGTATTGTATCGGTTTTATTCCCTTAGGCACTCTGGTTTTGTAGTGGTTAAATCATTCGATTGCTAACCAAAAGGTCAGTGGTTCGAACTCACCCACCACTCCACAGCAAAAAGATGAGGCACTTTGCTTCAGTGAAGATTTACAACTTTGGAAAAACCATGGGGCAGGTTCTAGTTTGTCCTATAGGGTTGCGCTAACCGAGAATTGACTTGATGACAGTGGGTTTGGTTTTTGATTTTCTTACCTAGGAGCATGTGCTTTGTCACTTTTTGTTAATAAAGTGAGCAGTTTTTTGTACAGCAAACACCTTGAGCCTTGATTCATTCACAGTTACTCACAAATTGAGAATCTGGTAAGAAAATCTCTCTTAGGTCTCATCATAAATGAAAGATGAATTATTTTAAATGGAATCAAGAAGGAGTGCATTTGAAAATACTTTACAAAGAAAATAAATAGAGAATTTTCCCTCAATTTTTCAGTATTTCAAATTTTCCTTGACATAAACAGTTAACATGTAGTCAGGACAGATCATTGGTTAGGAAGTGTTTCCAAGTGCAGGACTCGATTTTTTCAGTTAGGTCCATACTTAACTACATGAATCAGAGAAAAGAAAAATGTTTTTATACGTAATGGAACAGACTGAGTTCTAAAAATGGAGCGGAAAGTTCAAGGTTCAAGTGTAGCTTTGTACCTGGTAGGATAGGAAGACTCCCTGTGACATTTTTCACCCATTAAAAGAAGACAACAGTACATAAACTTTCTTCCTTTTCAACAGGTATTGGTATGTTAAAAGATTCATGTGAGATAAGAGACAGGAAAATGTTCACATATGTAAATTAATTCTGAGTTAAATTCAGTCCCTCTCTGTCACTCAGAGAGCTCTGGTGGCATAGTGTCTAAGGCATTTGACTGTTAACCAGAAGGCTGGTGGTTCAAACCCACCAGCCACTCCTTAGAAAGAAGACTGGGTGATCTACTTCCGTAGAGATGCTGCCTCTGGAACCCAAGGAAGGGTTGCTTTAAGTCAGAAACAACTTGTGGGCAGTGAGTTTGGTTTTTTGTTTTTTTTTTAAAATATCACTCAAGAAGCCTTATTTTTAATTTCCCAAGGAGTTAACTATTATTATTTATTTTAAAATAAATGATGTAGTTAGCCTAATCCTCACTTTACTCCATGATGGCTATATTATTTCTCTAGCCTAGGCTCATTTTCAGTAAAATTTACATCTTCATAAGATTTACTAATTCATCTGTTCTTTCAAAAGGATCTATGTTACCACATCAAATATAATGGTGAAGAGAAATACAACTTAAAATTTTGCCTGTCTCCACCAAAAAAAGTTTGCCTTCTTTCCTACTTTATCACTGAAACAAAGCACCAATAGAATCATTTTCTCAATAGGAGAACTACCATTTTCTATAAAGACAATATAATGTGTGCTGAAGAATGAGACTCTGATTTTATATTGCCCTCCTTCACTCTTTACCAACTGTAATTTTGGATCTCAGTTCCCTCATCTGCATGATAAAGACAACACAGTATTAATTCCGTTGGGTTGCTGTAAGGATCCAAAGGGACAATCACTTAAGTATAGTGACTAGAAGGTAAAAATGTTTAGTAAATACAAACTTCTATTATTTTATTCCAGATTAGAACAAAATATTATCTGGAAAATAATAGTTCTTTTCAGAAACCTCTTATCAGGAAAAAGAAAAAAAATTTGTGGCTCTGCAAATGGTTGTTATACTATCACTATTCTGTACCGTTGTTGATGTACCTTGGAGGTTTTAAATTGTCTCTTTTTATATCACACAGCCTGATGATGGTAGATTTAAAGAAATCATTTTCCCCAGCCAGTTTTGAGCTGTATATTCTCTTTCTTACAAAAGCAAAACAATAAAATCTTGCATGTGGAAGGGTTTGGAGTGAAAATCAGAAATATGTTAGGATAATCGGTCTGTACTGAGAAAAGAAAAATAGTACTAAGGTGTTTTATTTTGCTTCATTTGTTTACTTGGAGACACAAATTGACTGGACCATATGTCTAGTCAAGATGGAACCTGATACAGTGAGGACTAAGTTAGAAATATTCAGTTTGGCTCCTTCTTCCCACTTCCCACATAACCAATAAATGTTATTTGATGGAATCCAACAGTATAATAAAAGTACCTTTTATTGCCATCACTACACAATTTTGGAAATTACAATTTGGTCTGTCCTTAGAGCTTTCCAGTTTGGTCACAAGCCTTAGAATAGAGCCCAGATTTCCTCTGCATTGAGGATCACCCTGTCACACTGCCTGCTTCTCTGGGTGATCTACAAAATTAGTCCAATATTAAAAATTGGCAGGAAGGAGGTAATCTTTTTTTCTCTCTTTTCAAAAAGTAGTTTAATAAAATAATAGTGCTATTTCTAGTCAGACAGATACATTTAAAAAAATAAATAAAGTGAAACATATAATGTTACCTGAATTGGAAAAGATTTAGTTTACTTTAAAATAACAGAAAATTTGGAAAATAATCATACTCTGAAGCCTTATAATAACTACTGGCAAGAAATGAATAGGAGAAATCCAGGCAGCTAGAAAACTGCTAGCTCGACAATCTCACAGACAACCCTTGAGTCCCTACCCAGAACTCAGGAAGGAAACCATCACTCCCAGCTTTCACCCACCAGCCTCAGAAGACACAACTTAAGCATCATGCAGGTTTAGTAAATGCTGACAATTCCAGGAAAGCCATGAGCCAGCTGCAATCTGAATCCTGGAACCAAGGAAAGAACTTATTTAACTGAAGTCACACTGCATCTGCCAGACGTTTCCTGTTTCTGAGTTGAAGTTAAATTTGAATCAAAGTGTGAAGGTAAAAATTGCCTTCATGTTAGAGTGATTTGCCAAAATCACCCTACCACCAGCTCCTACCATGGAAATAGTGAAAGGAAGGATTTAAGATTCCATGAATATTAAACGTTGTAAAGATCCACTCACTCATAAATATGTTCATAATATGTCTCTCAAATTCTTTTGACACAGCCATAAGGATAAATAAGTTAGACACAAAATGTAACAAGACAGAACATAATTGGCTTTCAGAAAATACTTAAAATAATTTGAAGGTAGACTCCAATTATCGGATAAAGCACTAAAGGTATATTTCTTTTTTTTTTTTTTCTATTAGATCAGCTTTATGAATAATAATTACAGAACAAATTTCCTAATGTTTCCAAGTTCAGGGCAAGGGGCTTTCTAAGTCCTCCTCAGGTTCCCATTCTTGCAGATGCAGACATTACACGTGCTTTTGCCCTCTCCTCTGAGAGGCAGTGTATGAAATGATCCAAATAATTGGCAACCAGAAAGAACTACACGACAGCTCTGTAGGGCACACTCAAATGGAAAGTTCCTAAACCTGGTAAACCTTTCAGACCTTCAGTCAATCTTTGTCTGAATCCAAGCCTGTTAAACAAGAGTATTTAGCAAGATTTTTCTCTTCTTTCACTGGTGGCTGTAGAAACACATACATATTCACCACATTTGAACAACTCAAGAGAACAATGTCACTGGACTACATTAGGGAAGAAATCTTGACTTGTTACCAAATATAGCCCCTGGTGAATAGCTAAATGTTAAGAATTCATTTTTGCCCATTTTTCTAATTGAGTGATTGAGCCACAAAATAAAGTTGTACAGCTTCTCTATCTGTGCTGTCCAACACAGTCATATATGGCTATTTAAATTTTATCAACATTAAAAATTCATATCCTTGATCCTTCAGCCACATTTTAAGTGCTCAGGAGCCACACATGGTGAAGGGCTGCCTTACTGGGTAGAAACAGAACATCTCCATAATTGCAGAAAGTTTACTGGGCAGTGCTATCAATGTAGTCAAAGCATTCCAGGTTGCATTCTAGCCATTTCCTATCCTTTCAGATTCCTTAAAGCTACCATTTTATTTATTTTTTTTTTTGGGTTAGCTACATCCTATATTTTATCTCCATTTAATTATCAGAATTTTCCTATGAGATAAAGGACATAATTTCCATTTTATAGATTAGTAATAGGAAGTTGAAGATAAAGCAAATTGCCCAAGGTCACCAACCTAAGGTTCAATCCCAACTCTATGTAAATCAAAGTTCTTGCTCTAAGTACACTGTGTGGTATTTCTGGAGATTATACACACTGGTTCAAGATATTTCAGAAGTATGAGCTACAGAACAAACACACCCAAACACACCTTCATTGTGTGCTTTTTGGGTGAAAACATGACAGAGGGAGGAAGTAGAAAAGGAAACTCAAAGGGAAGTAGAGACACTTGGGGCCAGGAACTATGCCACATGTGTTATCTCAATCTTAACCAAAAATCCAGGAAATAAATATATACAAGCCAAACAGGGAATTAAGGTCACTTAGTTTTAAGTGAAAAATCGCTCACTTACTGGAGTCAATGTAATGCCATCTCTTGAGGTCAGATCTGGTTATGTTTTTCTTTCTTTTCTGTGGGGAATTCCTTTGTGATTAAAGATAGAGAGATCCCCATTGGCTCTGGGCAAGAAAAAGTAAGCAGTTTTATCTCTACCACCACTTTGGGGCAACCTTGACCACTGCAATTACTTTAACCTCTGAAGGGGAAGCTCAGCTGGTAAAGGCAGTAACTCACTTTCGGTCTGGGTGCCTTGGTGAGATGGGAAATGCCAAGACAGAACATGAAAAATGATTCCAAAAAGGGCTTGCCAAAGCAAGACCTGATGCAAAATTATGGAGATATAACAGACATAGGAAACCAGATAGAATGAGAGGAAGACAAGTGTGTTATAATTTGTAAATAAGCAATTATCTGAATGGATCTCAGAGCCAAGGGTCAAGGTTACTATGGTTTGTATATGCCTCAGTGTACACAGATATGATCTGGACAAACCTATTTAAAGGATATGGATTTTGAGCAGCTTAGGGAAAAAAAAAAAAAAAGCCAATGTCAATTTGGGATTTGATGTCTATTATGAGGTTTCAGTGTTTGAGGTAAAGGAAAAAAAAAAAAAAAAAGGCTTAGGAAGGATCTCCCCCTTCCCCTGCCAATCCAATGAAACTAAATGAAGACTACTGAAAGATTTTCTTTTTTCCACGTAAGATTATAGATATCTTTCTATCAATCTATGTATACACATCTCCATCCATATATATATGTAAATTTTATATTTTTTATATAATACATACATATAACCAGAAGGCTGGCGGTTCAAACCCACCAGCCACTCCTCGGAAGGAAGATGGGGCAATCTACTTCCGTAGTGATACTGCCTCGGAAACCCAA
>NW_006921590.1:14169927-14191426 GCF_000298275.1 Orycteropus afer afer | reverse complement strand
CTGATTTTGGATTTGTCAGTCTCTACAACTATTTAAAGCTGGCGGTTCAAACCCACCAGCCACTCCTCGGAAGGAAGATGGGGCAATCTACTTCCGTAGTGATACTGCCTCGGAAACCCAAGGAGAGGTTGCTATGAGTCGTGGCCGACTCGGCAGATAACAACAACAACATATCTATATATAAATGTTTAAATAATTACACAAACTTATGTTATTTCACAAAGTGTGTGTGTGTGTGTGTGTGTGTGTAAGAGACAGAGAGACCAAGAGAGAGCAAGAGCTGGTTTGTCTAGGAATGAAGTGTAGGAACCACTGTGCTCTGGGGCTGCTAGTGAGGAACTCACTCTGGCCTCTATACTCTAATGTCCCTCATATACTAATTTACGTTGTGCCCTGAACTTTTGTCAAAACAACCTTGTAAGCAGTGTGTCACTTCTCTAAGAAGGATGTTGTTGTTTGTTGTTATGTGCCGTCGAGTCGGACTCAACTCATAGCGACCCCTCCTTGGATTTTGGAGGCAGTATCACTACGGAAGTAGATTGCCCAACCTTCCTTCTGAGGAGGGGCTGGTGGGTTTGAACCACCAGCCTTCTGGTTAGCAGTCAAATGCCTTAGGCACTACGCTACCAGAGCTCCTATCTAAGGATATTGACAGTATATTGTTGCAAAACATGTCACAAAAATAACACAATCACCTAGAGTGTCTTTGTGTCTCCATCCACCCCATCTCAAAACTATACATACCTCCTTGTTTATTGGAACTTCTAAGCTGTATAAATCTCAGTTGCTACAGATAACAAAGTACAAAGGAAAAAAAAAGACTAAAAGTACTAGTCTTAGATACTGTACAATAATATCAGACAAAGGTGTTTTTTCTGGTAAAGCAAAATATCAGAAAGTGTGCAGCTAGAGTCATCATTATCTACTAAGTATCTACTGTTCTGGAGCTAAAGGAAATTTTCTGTTAAAGTATTTTTGTCCCAGTCAATTATGAGGAAAGAGGAGCCCTGGTCAATTAATTGCCTTTGAATTGAGCCACAGAAGTGGTACACTTTGATTTATACCACAAATATAATGTGACCTAAAGAGTTACTGCGCAGGCAACAAGCAGAGCAGGCAAGTTAAAAATGTCAAGTACTTTCTTTGCCAACACATTTTTAACCGAAGAAGGGGGTATACTAATAACCGTTTGTCTGTGATTGAAGAAAAATGAGCAACAACATGACAGACTTGCAGTCTACCCGTCAAAAAGCCAAGAAGCCCCCGCCCCCACCACTCCCTCAGTCTGCTCTAACAGTCTGGACAAAGGCCTGTTCAGTGCAAGAAGGCCACTACTTTTTAGAAGTCTGAAAAGCATGCAAGGTAGTGACACCTTTAGGAAACATGAAGCCGGGGTTAATTAAAAGGCTGTCACAAATCAGCAATCCCAATCTAAAACATATATCCAGAAGCATTGAAAGCAACAATGATCACCATACACCAATGATCATTGCAGCACTTTTCACAACAGCCAAAAGGTGGAAACAACTGAAATTTTCAACAGATTATTGAATAAACAAAACATGATATATATACTCAGTAGAATATTACTCAGCCATAAATAGAAATGAAGGCCTGATATATGCCACAGCAAGGATGAAAACAGAAAATATGCTGAGCAAAATAAGTCTGGAGCAAAAGGATACATACTTTATGTAATAAACAAATATATAGAAACTGAAGATTATTAGTGGTCACCAAGGAGCTCTAGTGGTGTAGTGCCTAAGGCACTTGACTGCTAACCAGAAAGCTGGCAGTTCAAACCCACCAGCCACTCTTTGGAAGGCAGATTGGACAAACTACTTCCATAGCTCTACCGCCTCGGAAACCCAAGGAGGGGTTGCTATGACTAGGAACTAACTCTACGGCAGTGAGTTTGATTTTTGGTTAGTTTTAATTGCAGAAGGGAAGAAAAGGGGGAGTTTTGTCTTAGAGGTAATTGATGTTAATGGTGGTAGGGAGATTTGAAAATGAATAGTGAGAATGGCTGTAAAACATGAAGAATATAATCAATGTCATGAATTACACATGTAGAAATTGTTGAGATGGCACGTTTTGTTAAGTATATTCTTAATACACACACAAAAAGGATTGTTAGAGTCTTCACTCTGACACCATGAGCTTGAAGGTGGCATTTCATTGTCAAATGGAATCTAGTTTAATTCCTCACAAGTAACCACTCTGCTTTATGAGGAAGGGAAATCAATTGAGGAAGATTGTGGGGTTCAACTGAGGAAACTGGCAGTAGAAAAAAAAAATCTGAAGGTAACTAATTGGCTATGAAAAATTATGCAAGTCATTTTTACTAATTTCCTAAAGGATACACTTATAGACAAAGGATTTGAGGTCGCTGATAAAAAAGACCTAGATTAAAAAAATATAAAGTCAATAAAATAAGAATAAAAGGAGCCGCTTAACTTCTGAGCCTCTATAATTTCTCCCATTTAAAAAGGCAGTTGAATTTGTCAGTGCCTGCAGAATTTCATTTAGTGGCTTAGCACAATGGGTTGAATCGTCCACCTTCCCCAAATCCATGTCCACCAAAAGCCTCAGAATGCCTGACCTTATTTGGAAATGGGGTCTTTGCAGATGTAATTAGTTGAGGATCTCAAGATGAAATTATCCTGTATTTGGAAGGACTCTAAATCTAAGGACTGGTCTCCTTAAAGGAAAAAGGTACAACACAAAGGCACACAGAGGAGAAGACAATGTGAAGACAGAGGCAGAGGCTTCAGTGACATGCCTACAAGTCAGAGAATAACAAAGCTTGCCAGAAAACCACCAGAAGCTAGGAAAGAGTAAAGGAAGGATTCTCCCGTAGAGCATTCAATGGGAACATGGCTTTGCCAACATTTTGTTTCCTGACTTCTGGTCTCCCAAACTGTGTGAGAATAAATTTCTCTCATTTTAAGCCATCTACTTGTAATATATATGGCAATCTGAGGAAACTAATATAGTGACTACCAGTATCAAGATAATTTTTTCTTAATAATGCACATTTCCTGGAACTACTATGCCTAGTCCCTGAGTTATGACAGTGTTCTCTACTCCGATCACCCTATCATAAGTTGGATCTTATGTAAATTGAATTTTTTTCATTATTATTGCCTTTTATTACAGTATCCTTATAAATCTGATGTTTGAACATCTGCAGTTGAACATGTGAGAATGATATCATCAGCAAATTACACACTGCCAAATTGCACATAGTATAAACTAAGATGTACTACAGCAACAACAACAACAAACCTAAAGTCAGTGGTAAGTGCAGTTCGTTATAAATCAAATACATTGTAAGTTGGGGACGACCTATAGTGGAAACACTGATTAGTAAGTCTGAAGCGGAGCCATGCAATTGAAATTGTTATAATTCATATTCTGTCATACAATAAATATTAGGGATAGCAGCAATAATAACTAATAGCTAAAATTCCATAGCACTTACTATATGCCAAGGACCCTACTACAGTAACATATACAAATGCCTCCCAAAGCTATTATTCTATGACTCTTCCCACCCATATTTTAACTGAAAAATATCTATTAATGGCAGGGCAATTTTTTTTTTTAAAGAAAATCCTCTGGCCTCTAGCACTGTACATTAAAATTCATAGATACTCAGTAAAGATTGTTTGCTTGAAATGCAGAGGGTTAGACTAAAGTCTCTTTTTCTTGTGATCTTTTCCCATTCAACACTGGGGAAAATGTGTCTGCAATTTGGGGGATTGCATGCTCTTTTCCTTGTTGAAAGGCTTGTTGAAAATTGTGATCTCTCAAAGTAATTTGCAGGAGAGCTAAAAATACACAGTGTTGTTTATCATATTTCACTGGTCAGGCACCTTCTGAGAGTGAGGAACAGGTTGAGGCCTTGCAGAAGCTGGTCCACACAAACCCTATGAAAATCTACTTCTCATTTGAAATGTGCTTTTCTATATGCCTATTTCCCTCTCAACAGGTAAGAAGCTACATTCTTAAGACAAAAGTTAATAAGTAAACGTACATGTTATATATTACATGTTGACAGTTCTTTGAGAATGAAAGATAAATGACCTGAAAAATTACCACTTTCTCAGCTTATGGCACTGCTAATGGCTGCTTAATAAGGCACACACTTCTGTCTACCTACATGGAGTTTCTTACTTATTTTTTTGTTTGTTTTTAACTCACTACCAGCACTTTCTCAGGTTCCTTCCTAGGAAAAGTAGACTCAGTTTCCACCAAAAGATGGGAAGCCTGTCATTTAGGCTACTTTATTAAGCTCTACATGCAAATGTTTTTCTTTATTTACCAGAGATTAAAAGCTATGATGCACAATATATATAATGAACTCCTCTCATTCTTGAAAGTCTAATCACAAATTAAGCAGAATGATGCAAAACTGGAGCATACTGTACTGCCTTACTTTAGAATTGCTTTTATGAAATGGTATTCTGGCATCATTGCCTTGGTCTCTGCCAAATAAGGGTGGGAAGGCCCCTCACAATATTTGATTTAGGATGTAACTATTAGTCATCATATATTTGATGTTTTCTCTAGGAAGACCCATGGAGAAAGTATCCCTCTGTATTTTTTGTTACTGTATTCTCACAATAGTCCTGTAAATTAGGTTTTATTATTATCATAACCATTTACTATATGAGAAAAATGATTATGATATTTTCATAATTATTCAGCTAGTAAATGGTAGAACCACAATTCAAAACTTGGATCATCTCAATCCCCAAACTTTATTCTCTCAAGTTTTATTGCACTTCTGAAGTACCACGCTTATCTCCTTGTCACTAACACATTAAGTACATTTAGGCAATCATTTACCTTCAGTGCCTAGGGCATTTGACTGCTAACCACAAGGCTGGAGGTTCAAACCCACCAGATACTCCTTGGAAGGAAGATTGACTTCAGAAATCCAAGGAGGTGTCGCTATGAGTTGGAACCAACTTGATGGCAATGAGTTTGGTTTTTCTTGTTTCACTCATTTATGAGGAGTTCTAGTGGTGCAGTGATTAAGGCATTTGGCTGCTAGCCAAAAGGTTAGTGGTCCAAACCCACCAGTCTCTCTGTAAGAGAAAGATGGGGCAGTCTGCTTCTGTAAAGATTTATAGCCTTGGAAATCCTGTGGGAATTGCAATGAGTCAGAACTGACTCAATGGCAGTGAGTTTGGTATTTTGGTTTACTAAGCCCGGCTAAGGCACTTGACTGCTAACCAGAAGGCTAGCGGTTCAAACCCACTAGCCACTCCTCAGAAGGAAGATGGGGCAATCTACTGCCATAGTGATACTGCCTCGGAAACCCAAGGAGGGGTTGCTATGAGTCAGGTCCGACTCGATGTTACACAACAACAACAAAGCCATAAAATAAGGAGTTCTGATAACATAGTGAGTAAGACACATGGCTGCTAATCAGAAGGTCGTCTACTGTGTGGGAAGAAGATTAGGCAATTTAAACCCAAAAAGATTTAAAACCTTTGAAACTCAATGTGCTATGAGTTGGAATCCACTCAATAGCAGTGTTTTTTACTTATTTATTTTTCTTGCAAATCTATAAAGTCGGGAGAGAGGCCTAAACAAACTCAAAACACATTACAGCTATGATTTTAAAATCATTGCTTCCATCACAAATATGGATTTAAAGCTCCTCTACACTGTCATTATCATCATCTTAACTCTCATAACAAACCACCTATTGAGCAAACAATATGTGGTAATCACCATGTTAAAAATTTCACTTCTCTAACTCATCCCAAGAACAGGTAAAAGAGAGAGACAGAGAGAGAGAGAGAGGAATAGCCCAAGTGCACACACTAAGAGTAGATGAAGATAAAATATAAATGAAAATAATATACTGAATTTCACAGATCCTGGGAAGCACCCCTTTGACTTCTATTAATGGTTTGCACCAAGGATCAGCAGCCTTACCACATGTGAGTTTGTGTTTGGGGTTATGGGGGGAGTAAGGTCTATTAGCGTAACGTTATAACAAACACACTCTCTCACAGGAAAACACTGTATAGGATTTTCTGATGACGGTTTCCTTTTCCACTTCAGTGGGAATGTGGGCAGCACTAGCATCAGGCTCTTTAGCTCTGTCCTTACAGACAAGTCCACATAGATCCACAGTTGTCCTCTCCTCCCTCCAGGGCAGGTCAACAAACTTTCTTACAGCAATCAATATTTCTACATCATGCCCCTGAAACTTCCTATATTCGATGTGATCAGCCCACATCTTATTGCTTTCTCTCCCCATTATAGATGGGGTGTTGATGTATTTGGAACCAAATTGTTTTAGTCCTCTAGGGCTACTCTAACAAAAAATACCACAAATGGGTGATTGTAACAAACAGGGATTTATTCTCTTACAGTTTAGAAGGCTAGAAACCCCAGTTTAAAATGCCAGGCTCTAGGAGCTGGGTGAAGGCCCCTACCTTGGCCTTCAGCTCTGCCTTTTTGCTCCAGAGCCACTGAAACTGGAGGTGTCTCTTCACTCAGGCAGCTGCGGAGGCTACAAATAAAATGGCACAGTGCCAAGATTACCAGACAACATGTTAGGTCACTAGTTCAAGTCCAGAGATAGTCCCAAGATCGGCAGGAAATAAGGCAGGCCTCTGAATGAGCATAGCTACAGGCAGGGTTCAAGCATGCCAAAAAAGCTGCAGAGACCTTTCTCAAAACTTCTCTTTAAATACTGGAGGCAGACCACACCCCAAAGGCAGCAACTCAGCTGCTCCAGTAGATTCCACCATGGAGTTGATTACCAAACTCATCATGGAGAATAACAAAACCCAGCTTCCCACCCACTGAAATCCAGGCCCAGCCAGTCTGACACCTAACTTTAACTACCACACCAAGCAAAGAAAGATTTTAAGAAAACTCCTTCTCTTGAAGAAGTACTCCCTTAAATAGCAAGTACATCACTGTGGATAAGTTTTCCTCTTCCTATTGTCTAGTTTTACCAACTGCTTCCACACAAAAAATCTTTAATTGATATATTTTCCAAAATGTCCATGGTGTGATGGGTGAGCTAGCAGCCCTTCTGAACTTCAGTTTTCTGTTTTAATGACAGGCATTAAGAGGTATTTCCAGCTTGAAAAAATGTTTGAATTTGTAGCATATATATGTGTGTCTGTATACACATATACCACACCACCAGACTTGATGACAGTGAGTTTGGAGTTGTACATGCACACACACACACACCCTCTGGTGGTGTAGTGGATAACAGACTTGACTGCTAACCAGAAGGTCAGCAGTTCAAACCACCAGCTGCTCTGCAAAAGGAAGAATGGACGATCTACTTCTGTAAACATTTACAGCCTAGGAAACCCAGTGGGGGTCTCTATGAGTTGGAAACGACTCAATGGCAGTGAGAGTTTTGAGTTTTTATATAGATATGAAATACTTTAACTTGTAATTATACACACACACACAGTAATTTAGGGCATTTGTAATTTTATATATGTACACATACAAACAGGAGCTCTGGTGGTGCAGTGTCTAAGGCATCTATCTGACTGGTAACCAGAAGGTTGGCAGTTCAAACCCACCAGCCACTCTTCAGAAGGTAGGTTGGGCAATCTACTTCCATAGTGATGCTACCTTGGAAACCCAAGGAGGGGTTGCTACAAGTTGGATCTGACTTGACGGCATACAACAACAACAATATATACATAGACATATATATATTTACATATACACACATTGTAATTTGGGACATGGAGAAGTTTCCCAATGCCATAACTTGGGTACTAGTTTTAGGAGAATAAGATTAGAGTGTAAACAGGTTCTAGTAACTTTTTAAAAACCCCTAGGTTTGAAACCTATGTTATTTCTTCTCTTTAATTTTCTTAGATTTTAATGATACCATTCAATAACTCACTTCATAAAAATGTGTTAAAATTCAATTAATATTAATTTCAACTAATTTCCAGATAAATAAAATTTCATTTACCACAAACATTTGTAATACAGAATGCCCTACTGTAAAAAGCAGGCATATCTTGTTCTCCTGCACTTCACTTTATTAAATTTCATAGATATTTTTTGTTGTTACAAATTGAAAGTTTGTAGCAAACATGAGTCAAGCAAGTCTGTGGGCACTATGTTTCCAATAGCATGCATTCACTTAGTGTCTCTGTGTCATATTTTGGTAATTCTCACAATATTTCAAACTTTTTCATAATGCTAACACATACTCAATAGACCACAGTATAATAGAAATATAACTTTTATATACACTTGGAAACAAAAAATAAAAATCATGTGACTTGCTTTTTTGCAATATTCGTTTTATTGCTATGGTTTGAGAAACTTAACTTGCAGCATCTCTGAAGTATGCCTGTATTTAATAAATAAATGCTCAGTTTGTCTACAATTGTACAAGGGCATTTTTTTTTTATTATTGTTTTGCTGTTTCTGTCATTCTGTTTTATTCCTGGAAGGTGGAGAAGTGAAAGCAAAAACCAACCCAAGACCAACACTATGAAATTATTTTGTGAATTCTCTGAATTTTTGCATAACTTATCAGTTTAGCAGCAAACATTTTAATCAACAGAACTCACAATACTGCATAGTTTAATGTCCATCCATATTGCAACTAATATGATGTTCTCATGTTTCATAGCTATCTTCTTTTATAGTGGCACAAAATCAGCAGGTGTTCCTGGTTAGCACTAGGGTACAGTTATTAAAGGTACAATGTCATGATGTTGCTGAAAACAAAAGCCTTTATTTAAGCATTCACATTTCCAGAAGTGGATGTGTATTACTTTAGAGGTTACAAGATTATAAAATTCAATTTTATGTAAGTATATTGATACCATGCATATGTCTATTCGAGGGGGCTCGGGTGGTGTAGTGCCTAAGGCATTTGACTGCTAACCAGAAGCCTGGTGGTTCAAACCCACCAGCTACTCCTCAGAAGGAAGATGGGGCAATCTACTTCCATAGTGATACTACCTTTGAAACCCAAGGAGGCATCACTATTAGTCGGGTCCTACATGATGGTACATAACAACAATAACAACAACAACAGTTAATCTTGGCTACTCACTAAAAGCCTAGAGGTTTGGGTCTTCCCAGAGGCACCTCAGAAGAAAATGTTTGCCATCTACTTATATAAAATTAGCCATTGAAAATCCCATGGAGCAAAGTTCTACTCTGATACCGTGGGGTCATTGTGAGTCAGAATCAATTCCATGGCGACTGGTTATATGTCTGTTTATGAATGCTCAATAGAGATTTCCCTCATTTAACAAAAAATTAGTGGATTTTTAATATGTATCAGACACTTCTAGAGGTACTGGTAATACAGTGGTGAGCAAAATATACAAAAATCTCCACTGTCACAGAAATTAGGAGATCTGGTAGCATAGTGGCTAAAAGCACTTGACTGCTAACCAGAAGGCTGGTGGTTCAAACCCACCAGCCACTCCTTGGAAGGAAGGTTGGGCAATCCTATTTCCGTAGTGATACTGCCTTGGAAACCCAAGGAGGGGTCACTATGAGTCGGGGCCGACTCGACGGCACATAACAACAACAACAACAACAACACAGAAATTACAATGTATGGAGCCAATTGATTAAAAAATGGGGGAAAACCACTGTAACCATTATACACACTTAGAGGGCTTATACCTAGTGGTGAAAAGACAATGAACAAAAAATATGTAAAACAGTGTCAGATTTTTGTAAACATCATGTAGAAAAATAATAATGGAAAGGGGTTGTCTGTGTGCCAAGGAGGTAATGGAAGCTGCTAAGTTTTAATTAAAAGTGACCAACTTGAGACCAGTTTTCTTAATGTGTTCATTTACTGAGTTTATACCACAGTTTAAACCCTTGGGACATATATTCAATTTTTACTTACTTCTCATGCTGATTTTTGTCAATTCAGAACAATTCTGCATGAAATGCATTAAGTTCATTTCTAAAAGAATGCAGTGAAGGGGGAAAAAAAGGCAATATAATAGCATTTGGCTGTAGGGATTGAACAACAATGTATGATATGAATTAGGCCCATGGAGTGTGTTTTTTAATGAAGGAAACCAGAGAAAGAAGACATAACAAATCTATTTTCAAAGTCAATTAACACGGACTGTTGCTTCTCCTTAATTTATAGTGGAGCACACATCTCTATAGGATAGGATGTGACAGAATTTGGGGAAACAAAATAGAAACCAATACTTGTGTGAACACCACAATCAAGTTTCATTGTCCCAAGCAATTTAAAGTCTCAAGAACTCATTTTCTATATTTGCCAAATATTATAATTCAAATAAATGAAGCATTAATCTCTCTCCCCCACCAAAAAAAAAAAAAAAAAAGAACAAAACTCACTGCTATTGAGTGGATTCCAACTCATAGCGCCCCTCATTGGTGTTAAATCTTTACGGAAGTATATTGCCCAATCTTCCTTCTGAGGAGCAGTTGGTGGGTTTGAATCACCAGCCTTCTAGTTAGCAGTCAGATCCTTAGGCACTGTGCCACCATAGTTACTGAGGCATTTACAATACATTTAAATTATTTGTTAAATTAATTGATAGGAAAATTATTCTTGTATATTTATGTCAATATATCTGTTTTGAACAAGTCTATGATGTCACTAGAAAGAGTGAATTTTATTTTAATAAAACTTACTTAAAATTTAAACACACACACACACACACACAAGAAATTAGTATATACTTAACATTTAATGGTAAAAATGTCAAATTCTCTAGTTACCACTGTTTTACAGTTAGAGGCAGAAGACTCCCCCAAAAAGAAGAATAAACTCACTCTTTGTGATCCCTTATGAGAATGAAATGAAAATTAGCTATTAGAGGTATGTTGTGGTTGTTGTTGGTATTTGCCCTCAAGTCGGACCTGACTCATAGCCACCCCTCCTTGGCTTTCCGAGGCAGTATCACTACAGAAGTAAATTGCCCAACCTTCCTTCCAAGGAGTGGCTGGTGGGTTTGAACCATCAGCCTTCTGGTTAGCAGTCAAATGCCTTAGGCACTACACCACCAGATGATCTTAAAAATAACTGTGTTTAACATTTGAAGCCAGTGCCACTAGTGGCTAAACCAAGAGTGTGAAAGGAAAAGTTGCTTTTCTTTTTCATAATGAAAATAAACCACCAAATCTGCCATAAAAGAAATTCATGATGCTCTAGTTCCAAATAGCATTGTATGCTACAGGTCTGTTATTCTTTAAAGTATTAAATATATATTTTTACTACTAAATTTGAAACAGTACTTGACAAATTTTCATCTTTGTTTTCAATTGAATATCAAGGTGCAGTTTAGAGAGATATAAGGCATCAGGGTTGGAGGAAGACTCATTAACAACCTGTGATATGCAGATGACACAATCTTGCTTGCTGAAAGTGAAGAGGACTCGAAGCACTTACTGATGAAGATCAAAGACTACAGTCTACAATATAGATTACACCTCAACATAAAGAAAACACAAATCTTCACAACTAGACCATAAGCAACATCACAATGAATGGAGAAAATCTGAAGTTGCCAGATACTTCATTTTACTTGGATCCACCATTAACACCCATGGAAGCAGCAATCAAGAAATGAGACATAGTACTACACTGGGCAAATCTGCAGCAAAAGACCTCTTTGAAGTGTTACGAAGGAAAGATAATACCTTGAAGGCTAAGGTGCCCTTAACCCAAGTCATGGTATTTTCCATTCCCTCAAATGCATGTGAAAGCTAGATAATGAATAAGGGAAGACCGAAGAAGAGTTGATGCCTTTGCATTGTGGTGGTGGCAAAGAATACTGAAAATACCATGGACTGCCAGAGCACAAACAAATCTGTCCTGGAAGAACTGAAGTTAGAAAGCTCCTTGGAAGCAAGAATGGCCAGACTTTGTCTCATCTACTTTGGTAATGTTGTCAGAGGGACCATTCCCTGGAGAAGGGTATCATGCTTGACAAAGGTCAGCAGGAAAGGGGAAGATCCTCGACAAGGTGTACTGACACAGTGGCTGTAACGATAGGCTCATGTATAGCAAGGATTGTGAGGATGACACAGGACTGGACAGTGTTTAGTTCTATTGAACACAGGGTCACTATGCGTTGAAGCCGACTCAACAGCATCTAACAACAACAAAAGCTAAGTAACATCGTTTTGGTGGCAGAAACAGTTAACACATGCAGCTGATACCCAGAAGCTTAGCAGTTTGAGGCCATCCAGAAGTGCCTTAGAAAAGATGCCTAGGGATCTTCTGAAAATCATTCATTGAAAATCCTATGAAGCTCAGCTCTATTGTGACTTACAAAGGGCCATCATGAGTTAGAATTAACAACAGTTTTTGAAAAATTTCTAGTGTTCCAACTATGTCATAAAATCAGGTAAAGTCCATGAAAGGTATGTTGTGATGACTTCTTGAGGCTTACTATTCTTTGGTTTCCTTCATTCCTTACCTATCTAGTCTCTCCTTGTCTTCCTTCCTTCTTTTCTTTCCTTTCTTCCTTCTTCTCTCCTACCTTTCCTTCCTCTTCTCCTTCCTTCCTCTTTATCTATATACCTATCATCTATCTTTCATTTTATAGAAAGAAGAAAACTATCACTGACAAAGAAGTGTAATTTAAAATGTGAGTCAAGATAATGAATTTATTAATACATGTCAGGGCAACTTACATGTTTAATGGGAGCAAACTGTGATTTTATTCTTCAGGTCTAATTGTACTATCAAGAGGCACTTCCCTAAAAGTAAAAGCATACCTATATGGAAACAGAAATCCACAGTCATATACACATATGGACAGAACAATATCACAGGCGATCTTCTTATCACTATAGATTCTGTTTCAGAATTTTTTTTTTTAAGAAAATTTTATTCTATATAAGGTATTGTGGCTACCTAGAAATATAATGGTGAGCAAGACAAACTTGGTTCCTTTGCTCGTAGCATAAAATGAATTTTAAAATGTCATTTTTATAAAAAAATAAATAAATAATTACAGTATTTTAAAAATATATATATTGTGTTCAACTACTCCTGTGGCTTCCAGCCAAACAAAAGACATGCATATAAGTTGAACATTTACATTAGGTAGATACACTCCTTGGAGAGATCAGTCTTGGGAGAGGAGAAGGGCTGTGTATGCACAGGGAGATGGCTCGGGAGGCAGCAGTGCATGGGAGGGAAGGACACAAGAAGAGGTAACTATGGGGAGGAAGTGGGAAGAGAGCTATTGAATCTTGGGAAATTGCAGTCAATGTCATGAGACAAAGTATATATGAACTACTGCATGGAAAATGAATTTGCTCTGAAAACTTTCACTCAACTCACAATACTTTTTTTTTTTTTTAAATAGTATGATCAAATAAATAACACATACACACATACAATGGGAGGAAATGACAAAATTATGTTAAAAAGATCTGACATAGTACACCCATGGCTGCATGCCATGCATGCCTCTTGACATTTCCAGAAGTGAATTTTGGCCTCACTTACTCTCTTTTCAACAATCCAAAAGTGTTACTTTTGATCGTGTCTGTTTAATAAAAGTTTAAACCATGGTCAAGAACGTCATGGATTGAGTTTGGTAGTATCCCAGTAATAGGAAAACAAGCTTTTGTGATTGAGCATTTGCTCTGGGGCAGTATATACCTGGGCCTGAGAGCAGTGGAGGTCCTAACTGCTTGTCTGCAATCAGGTATGTTATGTCAGGGTCAAGTAGTAGGCTATGCATGGGGCTGTCCCAGCCTGCCCATGGGCTGGTCCTGCAGTGAGCAGGAGCCATTGCCCATGTACACCCAGGTCCCACAGTGCTGCCCCCGTGTGAAGCCAGGTAGTCTACTGTTCTGGCCCCACAGAGCCCCTGGGTGGCCAGAAAAACCTGTCTCATCCAAGTGAGGGACACACAATCCTTCTGTCTCTACGGCGCTAATGCCTGCCCTGTGTTGTCTGCACAAGCAAGAGATTCAAATGGCCCAAGTATAGCAGCCAGCTAGCCAGAAAGCAGCCTGGAACATGTGCAGCTGCCAGATACTGGCTTCACACACCTGACTGCCCTCTCAAGTCCAGGGTGTGCAGATCCATGTGCCTGCTGAGTTGCAGCCAGCTGTCCTAGTAAGAGTTGTTTCTAGGGCGGAAAACATGATTTCTTCCTGCATTGAATTTAGTGGACTGCAGAGTACTGAAGGAATCCTGCCAGGAGAGGGCCTGCTTTAGATACCTGAGAGTAGACTGGTGAGGGTCTGCTGTTGGGAACCAAACCTCCATGTCAACAAGCACCCTAACCAAGATTTAACATTAAATCCATCGGACAGAAAAAAATTTAAATGGAACTCATCAACAGGTAAAACCATACCCCTACTACCCGGCATTCTTTACCTCCCTTCTTTGCTTTGTTTATAACACTTAGTCCCACCTGGAACACTTTGTAATTACTTCTTCATTTATTTATTACATCACCCCTTGCAAAAATGCAAGCAGCATGAAGGAAGGTATTTTTGCATTTCCTACACCCCCAGAGTATAACAACATATGATATAATGTGAGTGTCCAATAAATATTTTAAATGAATTAATAAATAGATTAAATAAATAAATGAATAAATGTACAACTGGAATTTTTAATAAAACTGAGATATTACTGAAAATAAGTTTTACAAGCTTGTTAAATAAAAATATCAAGAGCATTTCCCCGTACCATTAAGTATCCTTTCAAACCATTATTTTGAATGACAATATACAATTTCACTCTCTCAATCGACCATTTTAATTTAAAGATTCCCTCATTTGATGTAAATTCATTTTTGTCCAGTGATCTGATATTATAAGTGGTCCTGTATCATACAATCTTGAATATGAAATTTTGACTATTCCCACACGGATTATGTATGACATTTTCCTCTCCATGAACTCCTATGTATATAACTTTTACATAAAATCCAATTCTGCTATAGATTCATGTTGTTGAAGGTCTTCCTCTTTTTTGTTGACCCTCTCCTTTCCCAAGCATGTATCCTTCTTCAGGTACTGGTCCCTCCTGATATCATAACCAAAGTATGATAGTCAAAGTCTGGCCATTCTCTCACCTAAGGGGAATAGTAATAGCTGAAGAAAATTAAAACAAGCCCACAAGAGCCAAATACAAACTTGAGTATATCCCATCTGAATTTAGAGACCATCTGAAGAATAGATTTGATGCACTGAGATTACCAATGACTGAAGAGCAGAAATGTTATGGGATAACATCAAGAACATCATATACGAAGCAAGCAAAAGGTCATTGAAAAGACAAAAAAGGAAGAAAAGAACAAAATAGACATCAGAATAGACTCTGAAACTTGCTCTTGAATGGAGAATAGCTAAAACAAATGGAAGAAGTGTTGAAATAAAATAGTTGAAGAGATGATTTCAAAGAGTGGCACAAGAAGATAAACTATTATACTGACATGTGCAGAAACCTGGAGTTAGAAAATCAAAAGAGAACACACTCAGCATTTCTCAAGCTGAAAGAACTGAAGAAAAATTTCAAGCTTCAAGTTGGAATAGAAGGATTCTATGGGCAAAAAACTGAACAATGCATGCAGCATCAAAAGAAGATGGAAAAAATACAAAGAGTCATTGTACCAAGAATAATCAGTTGATGCTCCACATTTTCAGGAGGTAGTATGTTATCAAGAACCAATGGTATTGAAGGAAGAAGTCCAAGCTGCACTGAAGGAACTGACAAAAAAATAATGCTTCAGTAATTAGTAGATTACCTATTGAGATATGTCAACAAACATCTTATTCACTTTCAGCAAGCAAGGCTGTGTCATCTACATATTGAAAGTTGTTAATGAGTCTTCCTCCAATCTTGATGTCACATTCTTCTTCATGTAGTCCAGTTTCTCATCTTATCACTCAGCAGACAGACTAAGTAAGTATAGTGGAAGAATACAAACCAGACATACACATTTTCTGATTTTAAACCATGCAGTATTCTATTCTGTTCAAACAAATACCTTTTGGTCTACTTACAGTTGTTTATGAGTACAAGAAATGTTCTGGAATTCCGATTTTTGTCAACGGCAGCTATAAGTTATGATCCAAACAGTCAAATGATTTTTTCATAGAAAATAAAACACAAGTAAACATCTTTCTGGTATTGATTATGATACATCTCACATCAGCAATGGTGCGTTAGACTGGGTTCTCAAGAGAAACAAAACCAGTAAAGTTCGTATATATGGAGAAAGAGAAATGAATCTTATGAAAATGGCTCACACACTTACAGAAGCTGGCAAGTCCAAAGTTCTTGGATCAAACATCAAGCTGGAGGCTTTTCCCAACTCACGCAGCTGCAGGGGCTGAGGAGCTCAAGGTTGGCAGGCAGTATACTGGCTGTTGACTCCAAAGAATGACAAATCCATTCTCCAGGCTGAATGGTGGATTGCTTGCTCACGGACAGTTGTAGACAGCGCAACAGAATCCTAATCCACAGAAGAGTGTCTCTTTTCCCAGGATGTCCATAAATATACTGGAAGCAGGCCACACTCCCTTTCAATGTATTGGCTGCTCAAAACATATACATCTGATCCCATCATTGGAACAATCCACATCACAATTGCTTAAACCACACAGAACTGTGGTCCAGCCAAGTTGATACACAGCTCCAACTATTACAAATGGCATCCCTCATTCTACGTCCCCTTCTGAATCCAGCATGAATTTCTGGCAGTTCCCTATTGATGTAGTGCTGCAACAGTTTTTTTAATTATCTCTAGCAAAAGTTTACATGTGTGTGATATTAATGACACCGTAAGATAATTTGTGCATTCTACTGGATCTCCTCTCTTTGGAATGTGTACAAATATGGATTCTCTTGTAGTTAGTTGGTCAGATAGCAGTCTTCCTAATTTCCTGGAAAATGACTGAGCACCTCCAGTGCTGCATTCACTGGTTCAAACATCCCGATGGCTATTCTGGCAATTCCTGGTGCCTCGTTTATTACTAATTTCTTCAGTGTAGCTTGGACTTCTTCCTTCATAACATTGGTTCTTGATCATATGCTACCTCCCGAAATAGCTAAACATTAACCAATTCTTTTTGGTACAGTGACTCTGTGTGAATACATCTTTTGAAGCTTTCTGCATCATTCAATATTTTGCCCATAGAATCCTTCAATACTGCAACTCGTGGCTTGAATTTATATTTAGTTCCTTCAGCTTGAGAAATGCCAAGTGCTCTTCTGATTTTCTAGCTCTAGGTCTTTGTATGTTCCATTATAATATTTTACTTTGCCTTCTCAAGCTGCCTGTTGAAATCATCTATTTAGCTGTTTCAATCATCTTTTCTTATCTTTGCTTTGGCTACTCTCTGTTCAAGAGCAAGTTTCTGAGTCTCTTCTGAGTATGGCTAGGTACCCAAAAACTTTATTTATAAAAATAGGTAGTAGGCTTATTGTGGCTCACAGCCTGTAGTTTTCTAACTTCCAGTTTAGACTCTTGATCACTCTACTGATATAGTAATTGTACCCTTAAATTTATTATTTCTAAAAATTATATGTATGTATATATACATACATATATAATTCTCTAGTTTTAATATACTAAAGTTACTGGAATATGTGTCCACACAAAACTACAACTACACATTGATCTATAAATACTCTTTCTATAAATACACACACAGACATGGTGCACTGGTCAAAATGCTTGCCTCCTAACCAAAGGCTGGCAGTTTGACTCTGCAGGAGAAAGAAGAGGCAGACTGCTTCTTTAAAGATGACAGCAGTGGAAACCCTATGGGGGATTTCTGCTCTGTCCTATAGAATTATTATGAGTGGAAATGATTTGTGGCAGTGGGTTTTGGGTTTTAAGTATAAACACAGACATGAATATTGATAGGGTGCTTCATCTGATGTCTCTGCCTCACTCATTCCAACAGTATCTTTTGATATACATGCAGAAAAATGTGGTCTGAAGCATGGTCCTGTCACTTTCCAAACATCCAAAAACCAAATTCACTGCCGTCGAGTGATTCTGACTCACAGCGACCCCTCCTTGGGTTTCCAAGGTGGTAGCTCCATGGAAGTAGATTGCCCCAGTCTTCCTTCTAAGGAGTGGCTGGTGGGTTTGAATTACCAGCCTTCTAGTTAGCAGTCAAATGCCTTAGGCAGTACACCATGAGCATTCCCAGCTCTGAGAAAATAGATAAACTAATTACTACCCTCATGCCTCATATCCTCTTTTGCAAAATGGGGATCACTTTACTATACTAAATTACTCTAACACTTTGAATAATCCAACTGTCCAAATCAAATGGCCCTAAGTCATTTAATCTTTAGACTACTTTTTCATAAGCAAAAGTTTCTTGGGATCCTGTCTTAATGTGGTCGAGTACTCCAAATGCTCATGAGGATCTCCAAAGTATGGAAATACAGCCATGGTTTTCTTATATCTGCTCTGTGGTGGCTGCCTCCCTACCACCGCCTGCAGTGGGCAACCTTCCTCATTAGTCTGCTGTTGTCCAGACTGGAAACCACCACTCATCCTCAATTTTCCTAGAGCTTCTGTTTAGTAGACTATTGTGGACAATAAAGGAGTACACCTAGAATAAATTTTAACACAAGAAAAACAAGTTTGTTCAGAAGAAAAAGGAGAAGGATTAGGAGAAGAAGGGGAGCAGGGAAAAAGGAGGAGGAGAAGAAGGGGAACAGGGAAGATAAAGAACTATAGACAAAGTAAGAGGAAGAAGAAGAAAAAAATTAGAATTTTCTATCACTGGGAATTTCACGAGTTATACCCTTCTATCATCTGGTACTTCTGCTATGTAACTTAGGCTCTTCTTGTTAAACCAACATTCTATCTCTCCATTCTCACACATCATCCACTTGAAGTTTCTCTCTCTTTAATATGCAGGGTATAATATCTCTCTACTTTCAGCCTCCTTACATAAAAGAACCAAAGCACATGTTATTATGCGTGATGATGCCTCTCAAGATAATTTTACCCTGCCCCTTTTCAGTCAGCAGTGTTCACACATTAAGATAAAATGCATTTAATTTTCAGAAGCCAAAGCTTTTGAATTGCAAGAGGTGGGCTTTTGAGTTTAAAAGCATAAATTCTAAAGGTTATGGCATAACGTCTCCACCACAAAAAGATGTTGTTGTTGTTGTTGTTATATGCCGTTGAGTCGGCCCTGACTCATAGCAACCCCTCTGTGGGTTTCTGAGGCAGTATCATTATGGAAGTAGATTGCCCAACCTTCCTTCTGAGGAGTGCCTGTTGTTGTTGTTGTTATGTGCCGTCGAGTCGGACCCAACTCACAGCGACCCCTCCTTGGGTTTCCAAGGCAGTATCACTATGGAAGTAGATTGCCCCATCTTCCTTCCAAGGAGTGTGGCTGGTGGGTTTGAATCGCCAACCTTCTGGTTAGCAGTCAAGTGCCTTAGCCACTATGCTACCAGAGCTCCCAAATAGTGGGTTTGAAATGCCAGTCTTCTGGTTAGCAGTCAAGTGCCTTAGGCATTATACTAAAGATAGATTTGAAAAAGTGCATAATCACAGAAGAGCCGTTTTCTCACTTCAAAGAATAACGCAATTCTCTGGGCTGAGAAAGATACTAGAGAGTTAGAGGGGTAAACGAAACTTTGTATTGGTTGGTAAACAAGAAGAGCCAAGGTGCATGGCAGGATAACAACTACCATAAGCTTTTTTGAAAAGTAGAGAAAAGGAAACCTGTTCCACATCTACCACAAAGAAAGGCCAGAAAACAGCAAGACCACAGAGTTTTCTTATACAGAGCATAGTTCTGAAGTAAAGCCTGTGTCTGCGTGGGGAGAAGAACATCTAAACAGATGGGTCTGAGTCAATGTCACAGACTTCCAGAATGTCCCAGTGATAAATTGTTCAACAGAATAACTTCTCATGCAACTCAGAGAAGCACTGAAACTCTTACAGTTTCAGAGCTCCCTCTCAATTTTCCAAGGATCCACAGTATGAGAGTGTTATGAAAAAAAATTAAAGACATAGAAAGATGTATGGAAGCCAGATAACCTACAGAGGCCCTATGATTTAGAACTGTTCTGTCTGGTTGTGTGACTATTTTAATTTAAATAAATTAAAACTTCAAGTACTCAGCTGTACTAGCAGCATTTTAAGTGCTAAATTGCCACAAGTGGTTACTGCCTACCTCAATGAAGAGTGTGGATATAAAACATACCCCAAATCATAGAAAGTTCTCTTAGACAGTGCTGATTTAGAACAAAGGTTGCAATAACAACTTAAGTAAACGGACAACCAAGCATCATATGGAATAGACCACAGTAGATGTCAGCTCTTGCCAGTGTGGATAGAAAAGGACCATGGACCAGATGTCTCCTGTCCTGACATTCCTAAGGTATCTAGAACTTAGATACAATGCAGGAAAGGGGAGAAGACTTTAAGTAAAATTGTATTTTCACCGTGTTAAGATTGCATTTTTACCACACATAGAACGGAGATTCGAAAAATAAAGTTCGGTTTAAGAAAAAAAAAAAAAAAAAAATTCCACATGCACAGTGCCTTGTGCATTAAAATTTATACTGCATTTTACATAAATCATGTTCCTCTGAGATAAAACAGGCTACACACCTATTATGTGAAAATGACTATGGAACTCTTTTAATAGATTTTATTTTGTACAATAGTTTTAGCTTTACAGAAAGTCTGAGAAGACAGAATAGAGAGTGCTCATATACCTCTTTCTCAGTCACATTTAGTTCCCCCATTATTAACGCATTACATTAGTGTGGTAGATTTGTTGCAAGTGATAAACCAATACTGATACACTATACGTTACTATCCACTGAAGTCTGCAATTCAAATCAGAGTTCACTTTTCACTTTGTACAATTCTGTGGTTTGGGTCCAACATATAATACCATATGTCTACCATTACAGTATTAGAGAACAGTCGCACAGCTGTAAATATCTCCTGTACTCTACCTATACAACACTTCATCAAAATGCCCAAACTCTTGGCAACGAATAATCTTTTCACTCTTCACGGATCTTCCTTTTTCAGAATGTTGGGATCATATCTTATCTAGTCATTTCAGATTATTTTCATTCACTTAACAGTAGGCATTTAAGTTTCCTCCATGTCTTTTTATGTGTTGATTGCTCATTTTTTTTGTAATGCTTAATAGTATCCCATTGTTTCAATGTACAACTAATTTTAATCCATTCACCTATTCATGGATATCGTGATTGCTTCAATTTTGGCAATTATGAATAAAGCTGCTATAAGCATTTACATGTAGGTTCTTGTGAAGACATATGTTTTCAACTCATTTGGGTAAATACTTAGGAGCATGAATATTAGATCGTATGATAAGAGTACATCTTTGTGAAAAAAAAGCAGTCATCTAAAAGCGGTTGTAGACAAGGATGCCCGCTATCACCACTTCTATTCAACATTGTACTGGGAGTCCTAGCCAGGACCATAAGGCAAGAAAGGGAAATCAAAGGCATCCA
>NW_006921590.1:14156921-14167229 GCF_000298275.1 Orycteropus afer afer | reverse complement strand
AATGACATGAGACAAAGTATATGTGAACTGCTGTATGAAAAGTGAATTTACTCTGTAAATCTTCACCCAAATCAAAATAAAATTAAAAAAAAAAAACTATACACAAATTCTGTTCAAATATGAAAAACAATAAATAAATAAAAGCGGTTGTATCATTTTGCATTTCCATGAGCAATGAACAAGAGTTCATATGCCTCCACATCCTCACCAGCTTTTGTTATTACTAATATTTTTCCCCCTGTAGCTATTCTAGTATTTATGTAGTGACGTCCCACTATTGTTTAAATTGTATTCTTACCACTAGCTACGTGAAACGCCACACTCAGGGCCTTGCTTATAGATGGTACTCAAAATTGGTAGTTTTTATTATTATTATTACTACTACTATTACTACTCCTTAGATTCATCTGGGGAGCTCTGGTAGCATAGTACCTAAGGCACTTGATTGCTAACTAGAAGGCTGGTAGTTCAAACCCACCAGCTACTCCTTGGGAAGAAGGTTGGGCAATCTACTTCCACAGTGATACAGCCTCGGAAACCCAAGGAGGGGTCGCTATGAGTCGGGTCTGACTCAATGGCACCTAACAACATCAACAAGATTCATCTTGTTATAAACTCAACCCCTCTAAGGCAAAACAAAGTACATATTTCATAAGTGGTCCATATCTAAAAACAACCAAATTAACTCTGAAAATAAACAACCAATAAGAGCAAAGGGACCTTAAGGTGCTATATGTTACAAAATTCGGTTTGTCTTCCAGGCAACAGTCCCTGAGAAAGTTTTGTGAATTCCAAATCATAAAATAAATGAGCTTCTTCTACTCACTGGCAGTGCAGAACTGGCAACAGCTGTGCTGTCAAATTCACACTGATCAGTTAACAGTTGTCCAAATCAAATTGCAACCAAGGTTGTTAGAGTCACTGATAAACAGTTGTTGAGAGCATGATGGTGCAAGTTGGTGAGGTCATGCCAGCAGCTGGAACTTGGGGTGTGAAGATGGACAGGAAGTAAGAGGCCATTTGAGACCCCTGTGACCTACACACTTACAGACTCTAGTGTAACTAACCTACTAACCTTATTGTCTCTAATAGTGGAGGATCATAACTGCAGTTGTCACTGTAGAAAAAGAGTAAATGAACAAAGTTTCAAGGGCATTATTCTTGATATATAGCCTGCATTTTAAGGCTGAGAGTTGTGCTTAGAAATAAACAATAAGAATATGAATCCACTGACTTGTAGAACTGAGAAATTAAAAGTTTGGGTGAAAATTTGAGAAAAATAGAGCTATTATGCTGGTTAGTAGGTTCAACTGCTACAACGAATAGTAAGACTTGAGTTTCCAGAAATGCTGAGGAGGCCTCACTGCAGTCCTCACCGACTACAGAAGCAACAACCCACCAACCTTCACAACCAACCAAGTTTAACGCCAACAGTCTCTGAGCAGAGAAGGCAAGACACAAAGCGGGCAAGAGTAGAACAACTGCATCCCAGCTACTAGCTCCTTCCCTTTTTTTGTAGGTCGTGCTAAGCACAAAGCATGTTCAGAATTAGACATAGACATGTATCATATAATATCTATTCAGGCAACATCTGACCACATAGCTATCCATAGTGCCAATTTATTAAAGATTATTATATTATAACTTTGAGGTACATACAATAGCTCACAACAACAAATAGGCACTACTTTGCAACACGTATCCAAACATTACTATTATTATTACTGTATTATTGTGTTAGGAGCCATGGTGATGCAGTAGTTAAGCAGTCAGCTGCTACCTGAAAAGTCAGTAGTGTGAACACACCAGCAACTCCAGAGGAGAAAGATGTAACCTGTCTGCTTCTGCAAAGAATTACTACCTTGGAAACCCTATGGGGCAGTTTTCTGTCCTACAGAGTCACTATGAGTCAGAATTGATTCAACGATGGTGGGTTTATTTTTTATTATTATGTTAAAGATGTTTTGGTGTATTTTGATGTGTTTCTTTTTTTTAATGCATAGAAAGGACACAATTTTCTATACTCTAAAATAAACATCTAATTGAAGTTACATAGGAACTGTACCTACCTGTCCTCACTTACATACAAATATGACTTAAAAACAGATTTAGGAATGGAATGTGTATGTAATCCAGGGACTGACTATATATAATGTTATGTTTGCACAATATCTGCATTATTTAATGTCTTATTTCACAGAACATATCATGGACATTAAGCGACATGTGACTGTACAGAGAAAAATTGTACATGGGTAAAACTTTGGAAATGTCTCCTTCTCTAGCAATAGATTTTGTTTTTGCACCTGTTAAGTCTGAAATTCAATACAGGCAGTACATTCCAAGAACAGAATTTAAATGAAAATGGTATAAAAATCTCATTGAGAGAAGTGCAGTGCCCATTTAATGAGAATGAAGAAAAAACTAAAAGGCTGCCAATGGTCATAGTACCAGATTAATCTTTTAAGGATAAACTTCAGGGAAATTTTAGCTTTCTTTTCTTTTCAAAACTTGAAGGACTATACACACATACACACACACATATATACACATATGTTGTTGTTACATGCTATCAAATCGGACCCAACTCACAGCAACCCCTCCTTGGGTTTCCGAGGCAGTATCACTACAGAAGTAGATTGCCCAACCTTCCTTCTGAGGAGTGGCTGGTGGGTTTGAACTTCCAGCCTTCTGGTTAGCGGTCAAGTGTCTTAGGCATTATGCTAACATATATATACACACACATACACATATATAAACTCAAAACCAATTGCTGTCAGATTGAGTCCAACTCATAGGAACCCTATAGGAGACCTCCAGATAAACACACACACACACACAAGTACATACATATTTACAAAGAAAAAAAACTGACTGCCGTCGAGTTGATCTAACTCACAGTGACCCCTTCCTTGGGTTTCCGAGGCAGTATCTCTACAAAAATAGATTGCCCAATCTTCCTTCTCATAGTGGCTGGTGTATTTGAACTGCCACCCTTCTGATTAGCATATACATACATACATACATACATATACACATATATATATGTATGTGTATATGTACATATTGTATGTATATACGTACTTGTTGTCAGAAGGTACCATTCCTTACAGAAGGATATTATGTTTGGTAAAGCAGAGGGTCAAGGAAAAGAGGAGGCCCTCAATGAGATGAAATGACACAGTGGCCGTAATGATGGGCTCAGGTATAGCAAGGATAGTGAGGCAGGCACAGGACTGGGCAGTGTTTCATTCTGTTGTACATAGGGTCATTATGAGTCAGAGCTGACTTGATGGCACCTAAAAACAACATACATATGTGTTTACACATATATATATTAAAAAAATAAAAAAACAAACTCACTGCCGTCGAGTTGGATCTAACTCATAGTGACCCCTCCTTGGGTTTCTGGGGCAGTGTTGTTGTTGTTGTTGTTGTTATGTGCAGTCAAGTCAGCCCTGACTCATAGCGACCCCTCCTTGGGTTTCCGAGGCAGTATCACTATGGAAGTAGGATTGCCCAACCTTCCTTCCGAGGAGTGGCTGGTGGGTTTGAACCGCCAGCCTTCTGGTTAGCAGTCAAGTGCCTTAGCCACTACGCTACCATAGGTCCCAGTATCTCTACAAAAGTACATTGCATGGTCTTCCTTCTAAGGAGTGGCTAGTGAGTTTGAACTGCCAGCCTTCTGGTTGGCAGTCAAATGCCTTTAGCACTACCACCAGAGCTCCTATGTGTGTGTATATATGTGTATACACACACACACACACATATACAAATATATGTATATACACACATGTGTATATGTATATACATACACACACATATATACACATATACACACACATATATGTATACAAATGTATATGCACACACATGTATGTATGTGTGTATACACACACACACATGCACATGCCACCCACTACCATCAAGTTGATTTGGACTCACAGTAGATTGTCTCATCTTCCTCTCACACAGAAGCTGGTAGTTTTGAACCACTGACCTTCTGGTTATCAGCCAAGTGCCTTACCCACTACACCAGCAAAGCTCCATACACATACATACACATACATATGTAATGGGTATGTATATAAGCCATGTAAGTAAAAACAATCATGGATTTGGTTTGGTTTTAGAAAATGGAGGGAGAACAGTGTCATTTATTGTGTACTTGCTTAATTATCTAAAGATCTCTAGAGGCCCAGTGGTTAAGTGTGTGGCTGCTAACTGAAAGGTCAGCAATTAGAACCCACTATTAGAACCCACAGGAGGTCTAGTAGCACCGTGCCTAAGGCACTTGACTGTTAACCAGCTGCGGTGCAGTAAATTACTTAGTGTGGCTTTTCTACCCATAAGTCTTTGTAAACTCCAAGGTGGGATTTTCTATGAGCAACTGAGGAGCTCCTGATTGTTGAAGGTGTCCACATGGAGTATTTCTGTTGGGCGTGGCACAAAACAATGTTCAGGGAGGTGCCCTCTCTCTCTCAGGTGCTTAGAGTTCTGATGCTATGATTGGCTAGTTTGACCACCCTGCCAGGCTCAAAAGGAGGCCTTTTAGGGGCAGAACTGTCTGACTGCTGGTGGAGGAAGACGTGCTGCTGAAAGAGACACGGGCTCCTGAGACATGGGTTGCTGAGAGAGAGATGCAAGAGACACGCGTTGCTGAGTGAGACACCAAGGGACCAGCACTGCTGAGAAAAAGACTGTGAGAGACTGATGGCTGAGGGACGGTAGGCTGGGAGAGAGACTGAGCATTTTTCCTGAACCTGAATTGTAGCCTGTGGTGCTTCCCGAATAAACCCCATAATCTGTGAGCTCTGTGTGGCCACTGCAGCAAATTATTGAACCCAGGAGAGAGGTGGTGGGTGCTTTGGGAGGAATGGTTGGTGAAAGGGCTGGAGGGAGGCAGCATGTCTGGCCTTGTAGGAATAGGCCTTGGGTTACTGCTGGTAATCCAGTCTTCCTCTTGTGGGATTAGAGGTCAGAACATGTGACTTCCTTGTCCTTTTTGCACCAGCCACTCCTCGGAAAGAAGACTGGGCAATCTACTTGGGTAGTGATACTGCCTCAGAAACCCAAGGAAGGGTCACTGTGAGTAGGGTCTGACTCGACGGCATATAACAACAACATTAGAACTCATTACCTACTCCTCAGGATAGGAGCTCTGGTAGCTTAGTGCCTAAGGCACTTGACTGCTAACCAGAAAGCTGGCAGTTCAAACCCACCAGCTACTCCTTGGAGGAAGATGGGGCAATCTACTTCCATAGTGATACTGCCTCAGAAACCCAAGGAGGGGTCGCTATGAGTCGGGTCCAACTCCACGTCACATAACCACCACCACCTACTCCTCAGGGGAAAGATGTGATATCTGCCTCCATAAAGATAACAGTTTTGGAAATGCTGTGAGGCAGTTCTGCTGTGTCCTACAGAGTCACAATGAATTGGAATTAACTTGGTGGCAACAGGTTTGTTTTTTGGCTTGATTTATTTTATCTGGGACTGTACTTGGTAGTACACAAACATCCCATATTAATCTATGAAGAATTTACTACTGTGTCACACAGCGTGATCTTTATTTTATAGATGAGGGAATAGATGTTCAAGGAGGTGAAGTAAATGGGCCAAGATTTACAGGTACTAAGTGGCAATGCCTCCTGGACTTGAAATCAGATCTTTCTTGTTTGCAAGACTGAAATGGGATTTAAAAAGGAAGTATCCAGCCAGAGACTGTTTTTGGTGATAACTGAGACAAATTCACTCAGCAAATAGTCAGTGAACAACTATATATTGACCACCACACTAGGAGAAAATAGCAAACTGTGAATTCGGAAACACATTAGATGTAGAGAAAGCTAATTTTGACAAATCGGCAGTGCTCACCTACTTCAGGAAGTTACAAAGAAACAAACGTTTCTTTCTTTACCATCAGAGACCTAGATGGACAATTCTATTACCTCTCCTTCCTTACAACATCATGGAAATGTACTGAATCAGCATTCAGAGGTGAAAGCTTCAGTATGTTGAGTTACAAATGGAAAGAAACACAAAGTAATGAGTAGTGAGTTACCTTCCATGGCAGCACTACTCAGTCCCTCTCTGCCTGATTCTTTGGTTTGCTGAAATCAAGGCTAGACAGAATTGAAAGGAAGTCCAAACTGATTCAGTTATCTGCCATTATACTTTGCTAACAGTGATCTTTTTAACTGGTAATCAATTTCTTAATGGCATATTTAGTCTCCAGTTTTTAAACAAAACAGAATGTGAGGAAAACTGTGGGTATAGACAGATCTAGGATTTCCATATCATATTTACAGATATCCTACATGTCCAAAATAATTTTCATTATCCAATTCCTAATATGGCTGAGAAGTAAATTATAGTTGGTCTCTAAGTACTAATCTTCTAAAGTGATTGCCTAAATAGCAGCACATAATAAACAACACAAAACCTCCCTCAATATAAGAGTTTCATTACTGTCTTACTGTAAGTCATTTCCAGATCTACATTTCTCTAATGTAATACTCTAAAATGATAGAGATGAATCCTTTCTTCTTCCTCACTTTCTCAATCTTTCTTTGTTCCCTTCCTCTTTTGGCCATCCCTCCCTTAAGAAAAAAAAAAAAAAAATCAACCAACCAACCCATTGATATTTAGTTGATTCCCACTAATAGAGACCCTAAATGGACAGAGTAGAACTGTCCTACAGGGTTTCCAAGGCAATAATCTTTATGCGAGGAGCCCTGGTGGCAATGGCTAAGTGCTCTGCTTCTAACCAAAAGACCAGTGGTTCGAACCCACTAGCTGCTCAATGGGAGAAAGGTGGCAGTTTGCTTCTGTAAAAATTACCTCAGAAACCCTATTGGGATGTCCTACTCTGTCATATGCAATTGCTGTCGGTCAGAATGAACTTAAGGGCAACAGGTAATTTTTACTAAAGGAGACTGCCACATCTTCCTCCCATGGAACCACTGGATCAGGTTTGAACCACTGACCTTTCAGTAAGCAGCTAAGCATTTAACCACTCAACTTCCAGGGCTTCTTCCCTCACTCTCTCCTTCTTTCCTTACTCGTACCCTTCCCTCTCTCCCCTTCTTCATCCTTCCATTTACTTACCATCATGGACATAACAAATTCATGCCTATTTTTCAAGAGCTCTTTAGGTTCTAAAGAATATCAGGTAATATAGCTAATTATATAAGGCCCAACAATACAGCTGAATCCCTGAAATGATGACTCTGTCCCATTTTCATTATCTGTAAGTCTGTTTATTTTACTCACAGAATTAACTATGGTGATAAAATGTGTTTCTCCTTCCATATTCCTGACTTGTTTAATCAAATAGTATCTTAAAGTACATCGCTATTCATTTTAAATGTAGCTTTAAAAAACAGGTTAACAACTGCCTACATCTAACTGTAGATTTTATGTGCTATAATATTATATGTCATCCATTACCAATTTTATAGGCTTAGCAGAATAAAATAATCATTGGTCTTTTTCATATGAATGCTATTAAGAAAAATGGTGTAAACTTCAACTGATTAAAATATTACTTAAAATGCTTTATTAAAATTTATTTTAAAGCCGTTTTTCTCATTAAGACTTGACAAATCTGGAGAGCACTTCATTTAATCTCCTTTATGAGGATGTTTTGCATGCAAAAGAGAACCCAAGGGACTGAGATTTCAGAAAAGGTTGGGCGGTCTGGAGTGCAGGGACTGGTAACCAGTTCTTTCCTACAGATCTGCTGTGGAAATTGTTCCTTGCACAAATCAAAGTGAGAGGAAATAGCAGAGAAGCAGAATCTTGTTTTTATTTTTAATTTTCTATAAACATGTTTCTATAAACAGTAACAACTGTGTGGTAGTTAAGCTTATGTGTCAACATGGCTAGGCCTGGCTGAGTGGCTGGGCAGCTGGATGTAGTTATTCTCCATGGTGAGATTGGTAATCAACTCCATGGTAGAATCTACTGGAGCAGCTGAGTAGCTGCCTTATGGATGTGGTCTACTTCCTATATATAAGCAGCAGCTTTGAGGAAGGTCTGCACCTTTTGGCACACTTGAATTCTGCACATAACTGAGTCATTATTCAGCACCCTGCCATGTTGTCTGCTGATCCTGGGACTCTTAATGGACTCAAATCAATGGCCTGATGTGTGGTTTGGTAATATCAGGACTATGCCATTTTATTTGCTGATCTTGGGCTTGTTAGCCTCAGCAGCCAGTAGCTGCCTGAGTGAAGAGATACCTCTAGCTCCAGTCAGCCAGGAGCAAGAAGCAGAGCTGAAGCCCAAGGTCAACAGGCTTTAACCTAGACCCTAGAGCCTGGTACTTTGAACTCAGACTTCTATCTAGCCTCCAAAACTGGAAAAGAATAAACTCCTGCTTGTTAAAGTCACCCACCTGTGGTATGTCTCTTAGAGCAGCATAAAGTAACCCAAACAAACTGGAAAAAGGAACAGCTGCCAGTAAAAATCTGTAAATCCTACATATTTGTTATGATTCTTTGATTAAAATGTTCCATAACAGGAATTAAATAGATTTGACCAAAGAAATGGAAAAGATATACTAAGAAATAACAAAGAAGCAATTGTTACTGCCATCTCCACAACTACCAAAAGCCAGAGCAGTGTCACTGAGGTCAGGCATATTCTAGAACATGAGATCTATGTGATACATATGTCATCTCACGCAATCTACAAATAATCCATCAGGCAGTAGTATTATTTCCAATTTACAGATGAAAAAACTGAGACATAGGAAAACCACCTAATTTCCCCAATATTACATTTCTAAAAAGTGGGAAAATCTAGAATATAAACCTAAGACTGCCTGATTCTAAAATCCATGCTCTTAAACACTATAGCCCTGCTATTCTGCTCAACGGGTAGTCCATAAACAAGCTGCCTCAGTATCACCTGTACTTCTGGTCAGAAATGCATAATTTGATGTAATTACATACTGACATTTGAGAATACTGCTCCATACTATAGCAATAATATAAAAATAATACATATTACATCATACATTGCTTTCTAACAAAAAATAGGTTCACACGTAATACTATTGTGGCCAAGACAAAGCTAAAAGACAAATAAGAACAGTGATCTGGAAGATGAAGAGTCCATTTGGATACCTACAGAAGGCGACCTGCCCTGCAACTTATAGATAACATGAACATACTGTACCCTTGGAGAATTAATAAGGGAGCGGTCATGGACTCATGTCCCCAGGGGCTGACAGCATGTAAATATGCTGAACTTGCCTAGGAAGGATTGTCTTACTACACCAAAAAGCAATCTTACCAAAACTGATACTGTCCTTTCTGAGGAAATAATTCAAGTTATTTCATAAGAGTTTCTACTTATACAAGGAAAAATGCTGGCAAAGGAACCCTTCAGAGTTCAATGGAATGTTTTAAATAGCTCAAACTTAAACACCAAATTTAATTAATTTTGAATGCAAAACTAGATACAGTTCTTATTATAAATCTAAGTCAGCTAAAAGGCAATGGGGCTACGCTAAAATATATTTTTTCCAAATCTTATTTTGTCTAAAAAACAGCCAATTCATTAGGGGGAAATTGATCTGTCCAATTAGTAGTTCTGAATTTACTACTTCAATTATTTAAAAGATGTTGTTTCTTGTGCCTGCCTCCTCAGCCAAATTGTGAACTTTATTCTTAATTTATTCCACAATATCCCACAAACATTTATGAATTCTCTGTTACTTGCATTTCTGAGAGTGCCTAGCATGATACTGGTATTAATCACACAACAAGTAAGTGCCATTTGATCCACTATGTAGAAAAAGGCTTGTTTAGATTCCCTGGAGCAAGACTAAAATTCCTTGGGGGAAAGGACAGGTTCCTAGTCACTGTTGAATTTCTTACATCTGGAACCTTGCCAGTAACAGAGTATTTATTGAATTAGTGAATAAATGAAAGGTTGCAAAGAAGTAGTAAGTTACTATGCTACTGAAGTGCACCATGGAATATGTTAATTTGAACAAATGACTAGTGTGCAATTTGACAGCAAAATATGCATATTTTATATTGTGAAATACAAATGAACAACTATAGCTTTGTGTTACAGCTATTTATCAGTGCAAGTAAACAAGTTAGATAGTTTCAGGGTTCTCATTTTACATATATCTCCTGCTCATTCACACCTTTTGTGGTTCAATATTTGCTGGAAAATAAGCTAATATACACATTTATATTTTTAGAAATATTTCTTTCACTTCCTGAAGTTAATGGATCCACATTATCATGAGTCAAAATTTATGAGTACAAAGTTCACAATTTCGGA
>NW_006921590.1:14155384-14156821 GCF_000298275.1 Orycteropus afer afer | reverse complement strand
TTTTTTAAATTTTGGTAGCAGAACTTCTTAGGCCACATCCTTAAACATGGGTGTTCTACAGGAAGATATTTTCAAAGGAGTAGAGATAAAATACACATTTTTATTATCACTGAGTTCTTTTTAGAGCATTCCTTATCTGTAAGATTTTTATGTCATTCTTAAAAAAAGAAAATAATGCAGAAATAACTCAAGACATAAGAGAAATCTAGAGGCACTTATTTTGCTACTTCATTTCTTCAAAAATAAGAGTTGCCAATAACAGTTAACCATAATGGCTACTGACCACCCAATATATCCATATGAAAAAATAAAATGGCTTTTACTGATATAGATTATTTAATAAATATGGAATCAGATAGTAATTATAGAACACATCACTGTATTTACAAATATTGAAGTTGGCAGGAAGCCAACTCATAGATATGATGAGAAGGGAGGTGTGGTAGTTATGTGTCAATTTGACTGGGCCTGGTTTTGAGTAGCTGGATGTAGCCTGATAATCAACCCTATGGGGGAGTCTGCTGTGATCAGCTGAGTAGCTCACTGGCATAAGGATGCAGTCTGCTTCCAGTATATAAGCAAGAGCTTTAAAAAAAGACTCAGCTTTTTGGCAAGCTTACACCTTGCATGTACTGGTAAAGGTAAGGCCTGTATAATTGTACAAGAATATCATATCCATGAAGAAACCAAAAGGTCATTAAAAAGAAAGAAAAGGGGGAGTTCAATCCAGCAAGATGGCAGACTAGGCAGAAGGACTGCACAGACCCTCTTCAACAAAGAAAAGGGAAACCAATTAACACAGACACAGAAGATAATCTTGGACCCCGAACCTTGAAGGGAAGGATACAGAAGTGGAGTAAACCCCAACTAGCAGAAGAATTTGAGTGAAAATACCAGAAAAGAAGACACACGGAGCTGTGGTCTGGCAGCGACCTGAGGGACCCTGACGGCACAGATGGCTTGGAGAGTCCCGAGTGGTAGTAGGACCTAAGAATTAACCCAAAAATCACTCTGCTAGCCAGGGACTGCATGGACTGTGAATGGTGGCTGGAGAATAAACAGAGAAGGTAAAGAGAAAGGTGGGCTGAGCTGTGGACTTTTGCTGATCCGGAGGGTGCCACCATTCTGTAGGTTTAAAAAGCGACTTGACTATTTTGGATATTTAAAGAGACGGTGCTCTCACAGATTCCTGTGGTGGTAGGACTTAAGAATTAACCTAAAAATAACCCTGCAAGCCAGGGACTGCATGGAGGACTGTGCACGGTGGCTGGGGAATAAGCAGAGAAGGTGAAGAGAAAGGTGGGCTAAGCTGTGGACTTTTGCTGATCCAGAGGGCGCCGCCATTTTGAAGGTTTAAAAAGCTGCTTGACTATTTTGGACATTTAAAGAGACAGCGCTCTCGCAGATTCCTAGGGCTTAAGAGCACGTTCTGCTTTC
>NW_006921590.1:14147769-14149257 GCF_000298275.1 Orycteropus afer afer | reverse complement strand
GAAGAGGTAACTATGGGGAGGAAGTGGGAGGGGAGCTGTTGCATTGTGGTAAACTGTGGTCAATGACATGAGACAAAGTATATGTCAACTGCTGTATGGAAAGTGAATTTGCTCTATAAATCTTCACCCAAATCACAATAAAGAAAAAAAAAAAAAAGAAAGGAAAGGAAGAAACAACCAAATTGGAAGTCAGAAGACTCTGAAACTTGCCCTTGAATGGAGAGTGTTGTTGTTGTTAGGTGCCATTGAGTCATTTCCGACTCACAGCAATCCTATACACAGCAGAACAAAACACTGCTCGATCCCACGCCAATTCCATGATCCTTGCTATATGTGAGCCCATCATTGCAGCCACTGTGTCAATTCATCTCATAGAAGCCATTCCCCCTCTTTCATTGGCCCTCCACCTTATCAAGCATGACATCTTTCTCCAGGGAATGTTCCCTTTTGACAACATGACCAAAGCAGGTGAGATGAAATCTGGCCATTCTTGCTTCCAAGGAGCATTTCAGGTGCATTTCCTCGAGGACAGATCTATTAGTTCTTTTATCAGTCTATGGTACTTTCAGCATTTTTCACCAGCACCACAACTCAAAAGCATCAACTCTTCTTTGGCCTTTCTTATTCTTTGTCCAGCTCTCACATGCATATGAGGCAATTGGAAATATCATTGTTTCTGTCAGGTACACCTTAGTCATCAAGGAGACATCCTTGCTCTTCAGCACTTGAAAGAGTTCCTCTGCAGCCAACTTGCTCAGTGCTATAACATTATCTAATGTCCTGACTGCTGCTTCCATTGGCATCGACTAGAGAGCCAAACAATGTGAATTCTTTGACAACCTCAATCTTTTCTCCATTTATCATGATGCTGCTTACTGGTCCAGTTGTGAGGATTTTGGTTTTCTTTATATTGAGATGTAATCCATACTGCAGATTGTATTCTTCAATCTTCATCAGTAAGTGTTTCAAGTCACCCTTACTTTCAGCAAGCAAAGTTGTATCGTCTGCGTATCTCAGGTTGTTAATGATTCTTCTTCCAATCCCGATGCCATGTTCTTCCTCATATAGTCCAGCTTCTTGGATTATTGTCTCAGCATATAGATTGAATAAGTATGGAGAAAGTATATAACACTGACGCACTCCCTTCTTGATTTTAAACCATGCAGCGTCCCCTTTTTCTGTTTGAAAGACAGCTTCCTGGTCAATGTACAGGTTCCTTATGAGTACAATCAAGTGTTCGGGAATTCCCATTCTTATCAATGCTATCTACTATTTGTCATGATCCATACAATCAAATGCCTTTGCATAATCAACAAAACACAAGTAAACATCTTTCTAGTATTCTTTGCCTTGAGCCAAGATCCATCTGACAGCAGCTCTGCTACCCCTTGTTCCACATCTACTTCTGAATCCAGCCTGCACCTCTGGAAGTTCTGTTGATATACTGCTGCAACCATTTTTGAATTATCTTCAGTAAGATCTTACTTG
>NW_006921590.1:14120970-14147088 GCF_000298275.1 Orycteropus afer afer | reverse complement strand
TTTGGCTCTCTTGGACTTGTTTTAATTGTCTTTAACTTCAAGTTCAACTTGCATATGAGCAGTTGATGGTCTGTTGCACAATCAGCTCTTGGCCTTGTTTTGGCTGAAGATATTAAGCTTTTCCATCTCCTCTTGCCACAGATGTAGTCAATCTGATTCCTGGGTGTTCCATCTGGTGAAGTTCACGTGGACAGCCACCATTTGTGTTGTTCAAAAAAGGTATTTGCAATGAATAAGTGTTTGATCTTGCAAAATTCTACCATGCAACTTTCAGCATTATTTCTGTCACCAAGGCCAAATTTTTCAACTATCCATGATTCTTTGTTTCCAACCTTTGCATTCCAGTGACCAGTGACAATTAACACATCCTCATTGCATGTTTGGTCAATTTCAGACCACAGAATTTGATAAAAATCTTCAATTTCCTCATCTTTGTCCTTGGTGGTTGGTGCATAAATTTGAATTGAATAAAAGTAGTATTAATGGGTTCTCTTCGTAGGCATATGGATATTATCCTATCACTGTCAGCACTGTACTTCAGGATAGATCTTGAAACATCCTTTGTGATGATGAATGCCACGCCATTCCTCTTCAATTTGTCATACCCAGTGTAGTAGATCATGTAGTTGTCTGATTCAAAATGGCCAAAACCAGTCCTTTTCAGCTCACTAATGCCTAGGATATCAATCTTTATGCACTCCATTTTGGTTTTGACAACTTCCAATTTTCCTAGATTCATACTTCATACATTCCATGTTCTGATTATTAATGGATGTTTGCAGCTGTTTCTCCTCAATTTGAGTGGTGCCACGTCAGCAAACGGAGGTCTGGAAAGCTTTACCTTATCCATACGAGTCAAAGTGGTTTTACTCTGCTGATGTAGCTCTTTCCTAGTCCTATTTTGAGAGCCTTCTAACTTAAGTGACTCATCTTCCTCCTGTGTGTTGGTCAATGTTTTCAGACTATTCATAAATTTGTGCAGTAATATATCAGACAAGTGTTTCTCTGCTATTCATAAGGATTTCCCTGTCCAATTCTTTAAGAAGTGGATGACCTCTTCCTTCTTCCAAGTCTGTCTCAGTCTACAACCCACACTGATAGCTGTGCACCATGTATACCCGCTGGGTTTGGAACACCGGTGGCATAGCCGCAAGACTCACAGCAACATGACACCACAGTAGGACAAGCCAACAGACAAGTTTGTCTCCCTTAGCTGTTCAAAAACTCTCCAACCTCCCCTTGCCTGGATCCCTACTGCTGCCTCCTAGCTCTGCCCAAGGTCTCCCTGCCCTTTTTCTGTTCTTTCTCCCGCTTTCCTGCCTTGCCATTTATGGAACATGGCTTGGGTTCCTTCCTTGCAGCTGACTCCTAGCTAAAGTAAACGGAAGAATTAATGAAAGAGATGAACAGAAGATTTCAAAGAACAGTTCAAGAAGACAAAGTCAATTATTATAATGAAATGTGCAAAGACCTGGAGTTAGAAAACCAAAAGGGAAGAACATGCTTGGCATTTGTCAAGCTGAAAGAAATTAAGAAAAAATTAAGCCTCGAGTTGCAATACTGAAAGATTTTATGGGCAAAATATTGAATGATTCAGGAAACATCAAAAGAAGATAGAAGGAATACAGAGAGTCACAGTACCAAAAAGAATTGATCAACGTTCATCCATTTCAGGAGTTGGCATATGATCAAGAACCAGTGCTACTGAAGTAAGAAATTGAAGCTAAACTAAAGGAATTGGCATAAAACAATGCTCCAGGAATTGGTGGAATACCCACTGAGATGTTTCAACAAACAGATCCATGTTGGGGGCAGTCACTCAACTTGGTCAAGAGATTTGGAAGACAGCTGCCTGGGCAACTGACTGGAAGAGATCCATATTTATACCCATTCTGAAGAAATGTGATCCCACAGAACATGGAAATGATCAAACAGTATCATTAATATCACATACAAGTAAAATCCTACTGAATATAATTCAAAAATTGTTGCAGAAGTATATTGACAGAGTACTTTCAGAAATGCAAGATGGATTCAGAAGAGGATGTGGAATGAGGGATATCATTGCTGATGTCAGATGGATCTTGGTTGTAAGCAAAAAATACAAGATGTTTACTTGTGTTTTATTGACTATGCAGAAGCATTCAATTGTGTGGATCATAGCTAATTATTGATAACATTGAAAAGAATGGGAATTTCAGAACACTTAATTGTGCTCATGATCAACAAGTACATAGACCACGAGGCTGTCATTCAAACAGAACAAGGGGATTCTGCATGGTTTAAAATTAGGAAGGGAGTGTGTCAGGGTTGTATCCTTTCACCATACCTATTCAGTCTATATGCTGAGCAAATAATCCAAGAAGCTGGATTATATGAAGACGACCATGGCATCAGGATTGGAGGAAGGCTCATTAACCACCTGTGATATACAGAGGACACAACTTTGCTTGCTGGAAGCGAGGATGACTTGAAGCACTTACTGAGGAAGAATAAAGACTATAATCTGCAGTATGGATACAGCTCAACATAAAGGAAATGAAAATCCTCAAAAATGGACCAATAAGCAGCATCACGATAAAGTAAGAAAAGATTAAAGTTGCCAAAGACTCTACGTTACTTAGTTCTACAAACACCAATGGAAGTATCAGTCAAGACATCAGATGACATACTTCCTTGGGTAAATCTGCTGCAAAAAACCTCTGTCAAGTGCTGAAGAGAAAAGATATCTCCTTGAAGACTAAGGTGCACCTAACCCAAGCCATCATGTTTTCAATTGCCTCATATGCACGTGAGAGCTAGACAATGAACAAGAAAAATGGAAAAAGAGTTGATGCTTTTGAGTTGTGGTGTTAGTGAAGTATATGGAGAGTACCATGGACTGCTGAAAGAATTAACAAATCCATTCTGGAAGAAGTGAAGCCAGAATACTCCTTGGAAGTGAGAACGGCCAGACTTCATATCTCACCTATTTTGGCCATGTTGTAAGAAGGGACCAGTCCTTGGAGAAGGATATCGTGGAAGGTCAACGAAAAAGGGGAAGGCCCTCAACAAGATGAGTGGCTGCGACAACAGGCTCAGGTGTAGCAAGGATCATGCGGCTGGCACAAGACCAGGCAGTATGTTGTTGTGCTGTACATAACATTGCTATTAGTTGGAGATAACTTGGCAGTGCCTAATAATACCACCACCTTGCATGTACCCAAGTCTTCATTCAACAGCCTGCCATGTTGCCTGCTGATCTTGGGACTGTTTCTTTACTTGAATTAGTGGCCTGCCCAGCTGCTTGATAATCTTGGGACTGTGCTGTCTTACTAGTCAGCCTTAGGTTCATCAGTCTCAGCAGCCAGCAGCTGCTTGTTAAGAGACAGAGCAGCAAGAGGCAGAACTGAAGCCAAAGGTCCAGGAAACTTCACCCAGCCCGAGAACTGGTACTTTGACCTGGGACTTCTAGCCTCCTACGCTGTAAGAGAATAAAGCCTTGTTTATTAAAGCCATCTAGAGCTAGTGGTATTTCTGCTAGAGTGGCACTAGATAACCAAAACAGGAGGCACTGTGGAGAACTAGTGCTTCAAAAACAGAGGTGTGGAAAAAGTGACCAAGACAAAGGCAGAATATGAGGAATTGAATACTTAACCAACATTTCCAGAAATCTATGAAAGTAAATACTAAATATAAATTAATTTCATGTTTTGTCCACTTAAATCCCTGGAAAGATTTCAGGAGCTAAATTTCAATTTGGAACGTTTTACTTTGCTTACTGATGCACTGTGGTGAGTATTTTTCTTCAGGTCATTCTTCTAGGTTTACTAAGCTCTGTAAAGAATAAAGCTTAATATCCACCTTTATCCTTCAACAATTGCAAGGGACTTCTAAGAGCAGTATTATGTCAAGTGGATATTTAATTTTCTGGCAGTATGGACACTCAAGTGAGTAAGAAGTGATTGATTATACTTGTTTATTTTTCTTTATTAGGCATGAAAGCTTTAAAATATGAAATAATAATAGAGAGTCCTCCAAATAGCTGGCAGGCATCAGCAAAAGATAGGTATTTTAGGACAATACTTATAATGGATCATACTTTCAGAGGAATTCTGACAGCAATGTGCGATAATTCTGCATAGTCCCTCTCATAGATTTCCAACACTTTTAAATAAAGGTAGAGATCAATGAGTGTGACACAAGGCACTGAGTTTTCTTGCCCGGTTTGGACTTGCTAACAATTTCCAAGAAGATGTATTTGACACTGAACACAGTGAAATCATCATACAACATTTAAAGGAGGAGCTAATTGATTCAAAGTTTGTTCCTGTTGCTGTTGTGGGTTTTTTTTTTTTTTTTTTTTAAGAATGTTAACATTTACCTTTTTATTTTTGTCAAAATTATGTTTTAGAGGTTCTTATAATTTTCTTAAAAAAATGGAAGTCTTAAAAAAGAAAAAGTCTAGGGTCAAGAGCATATAAAATATCGAGTCATACGTTTTGGCTCATGTTATTTGTATTCCACTAAAATGCAATATATTCATCAGATGTACCAAATTATTCCATCTGTGACTACTAAATTCTATTGTATGGAAGAATTTATTGTGTTTGGGCTAGTATGCACAATAGTATGGGACTGGGGGGGCAGAGGCAGGGGTTCCTGTAAGTCACTGCATTTCAAATAATGACATTTACATAGCAAATTAACTGTACAGGCAAGTCTAGTCAAAAATGTTAATTTTAAATTAGACTTTTAAATTAGACTTTTTAATCTCATTCAAGAGTACTATGATAGATGTAGCAAATCTGCTGCAAAAAACCTCTTTCAAGTTCTGCAAAGCAAAGATATCTCCTTGAGGACTAAGGTGTGCCTGACACAAGCCATGGTATTTTCCAATAGCCTCATATGCTTGAGAACTGGACAACGAATAAGGAAGACTGAAGAAAAGTCAATGCTTTTGACTTGTGGTGTTGGCAAAGAATGCTGAAAGTACCATGGAGTGCTCAAAGAACTAACAAATCTGTCCTGGAGGAAATGCAGCTGGAATGCTCTTTGGTAGCAAGAATGCCAGACTTTGTCTCACCTACTTTGGTCGTGTTGTAAGAAGGGACCAGTCCTGGGAGAAGGATATCATGCTTGGTAAGATGGAGGGTCAATGAAAAAGGGGAAGGCCCTCAACCAGATGGATTGACACAGTGGCTACAATGACAGGCTCAGGTATAGCAAGGATTGCGGAGCTGGCATCAGAATGGGCAGTGTTTTGTTCTGCTGTACACAGGATTGCTCCGAGTTGAGATGACTTGATAGCACTTAGCAAAAACAACATGAGAGATGTATTATAGTGTGCTTAATTATCCTTGCTTCTAAAATGATAACCTTCTCAAAACTCAGTGCCCAGTAGTTATCTAAAAGCTATGGCAATTCCTTAAAAAAAACAAAAAAATACAGACCTTTCCAGAGATAATTAAGTATCCACTTGACATTTTAAATTCGCTGGCTGGATCATCTTGTTTTTCAGAAAGTGTAAATAAAGGTGACCACATCTGAGAAATAATTGAAGAACAGTGCTTGAACACTGATTTGTCCAAGACTCAAAAATACTATCCCTAATACACTACCATAAATTCAAGCTAAAGCACATTCAAAATCAGATTCCACTACAATTGATAATAATAATAAAACCCAGAAATTTTACTAACTTCCTTTTCCTTCATTGGATCTGCAAATGTGGACAACAAATAATAATGTATTTAATCTAGCAAATAAATTTGAAATGCAAGTAAACTTATTGCCAAGTTTGCTCAACACATTTATCTGATTGACTTTACAACCACATTTCAACAGCACAAGGCTGCAAGAATTGCACTAACCTTTCTACTTGGACATTAGTCCATATAGTTTAATGTTGTATTATATAGTCCGTGAGTAAGTCAAATCATAACTGTAACAAAGAGACAACAGAGATTCGAACATATGGATCAAATGATGCTATCTTGTGTCTAAAAACATCACATTATTTTATTAATATCAGTTGGGCTCTTAACTAGTAATATAAGTGGCAATATGATGCAATTAAGTATTTTGCTGAACACATTTGCCACATAAGATCTGAAAAGCTTTTTCAGCGCAAGTACATAAAATGATGCAAAAAATAAAAATGTAGTAATCACCAAGAAGGAGTCCTGGTGGCACAGTGGTTAAAAACTCAGCCACTAACTGGAAAGTGGGAGCTCTGGTAGCATAGTGGCTAAGACACTTGCCTGCTAACCAGACGGCTGGCGGTTCAAACCCACCAGCCACTCCTCGGAAGGAAGGTTGGGCAATCCTACTTCCGTAGTGATACTGCCTCGGAAACCCAAGGAGGGGTCGCTATGAGTCGGGGCCGACTCGACGGCACATAACAACAACAACAACTGGAAAGTCGACAGTTTCAACTTTTCTCCCAGCCATTCTGTGGGAGAAAAATGTGGCAGTCTGATTCTGGAAAGTCTTACAGCTTTGGAAACTCTATGGGGCAGTTGTGTCTGAAATATACTTTGTTGTCGTTGTTAGGTGCTGTCGAGCAGGCTTTGACTTATAGCGACCCCACATTCAACAGAATGAAACACTGGTCCTGTGATAGCCTTACAATCCTTGCTATACCTGTGCCTATCATTGCAACCACTGAAGCAATCCATCTCGTTGAGGGCCTTTCCTCTCTTTCTCTGATCCCCCACTTTACCAAGCATGATATCCTTCTCAGAAGGGAATACTCCCTTCTGACTACATGACCAAAGTAGGTGAGATGAAATCTGGCCATTATTGCTTCTAAGGAATATTATGGCTGCACTTCTGCCAGGACAGATTTGTTTGTTCTTCTGGCAGTCCATGGTACTTTTAGTACTCTTTGCCAACATGACAGCTCAAAATCATCGACTCTTTTGTGGTCTTTCTTATTCATCATTGTCTGGTTTTCACATACATATGAGGTGATTGAAAACACCATGGCTTGGGTGAGGCATACCTTAGACTTCAAAGAGACATCTTCACTCTTTAGCACTTGAAAGAGGTTTTGTGCAGCAGAATTGCCCAGTGCAATACATCATCTGATTTCTTGACTTTGCTTCCATGGGTGTTGATTGTGGAAACAATATGAAATCTTTGACAACTTCAATCTTTCCTTCATTTATCGTGATGCTGCTTATCGGTCCAGTTGTGAGGATTTTAGGTTTATGTTGAGATATAATTCATACTAAGACTGTAGTCTTTAATCTTCATCATTAAATGTTTCAAGTCATCTTCACTTTCAGCAAGCAAGGTTGTGTCATCTACATATCGCAGTTTGTTAAAGACGCTTCCTCCAATCTTGATGCTATGTTCTTCTTCATTTAGTCCAGCTTCTTGAATTATTTGTTCAGCATACAGATTGAGTAAGTGTGGTGAAAGGATACAACTGTGAAGTACTCCCTTTTCTGATTTTAAACCATGCAGTATACCCTTGACCTGTCTGAATAACAGCCTCCTGGGACTATGTACAGTTTCCTCATGAGCACAACTGAGTGTTCTGGAATTCTTTTTCAGGGTGTAATCCGTAATTTGTTATGACCCACACAGTTCTATGCTTTTGCAGTCAATAAAACACAAGTAAACATATTTCTGGGATTCTTTGCTTTCAACCACCACTCATCTGTCCACCACTCATCTGTCAGTTTGTCATACTGTGGTGGCTTGTGTGATGCTGTGAGGCTGGAGGCTATGCCACCAGTATTTCAAATACCAGCAGGGTCACGCAAGGTGGACAGGTTTCATTGGAGCTTCCAGACTAAGACAGGCTCAGAAGAAGGAAGTGGCCACTGAATTCTCAAAGAACTGTCCAGAGAAAGTTCTGAAATGTAGAGTTCCTTTAAGTTGGAATCCACTCGATAACAAAGGGTAGATTAAAAACTGAGAATAAGAATTGATGATCATATTGTTATGTAAGTTTTATTTTTTGCTAGTAAAATCAGTGCTGCGATGAACATCTTTGAATCAAGACTCTTGATGCTGATGTGTGACAGTTTTTCTACATACTTGCATTCAATATTTTAAACCGTGATCTACAGTAAGAAGTATGCAGATGTATATACACATGTGTATCCATACACATATTATGTGTGTATATTTTATTGTTAGCTGCTGCCAAGTCAGTTCCAACTCATAGTGACCCTATGTACAACAGAATCAAACACTGCTTAGGCCTGTGTCATACTCATAATCATTGCCATGGATGAGCTCTTTGTTACAGCCACAATGTCAATCCATCTTGTTGAGGGTCTTCATCTTTTTTTTGCTGACTTTCTGCTTTACCAAGCATGATACCTATTCTCCAGGATGTATCCCTCCCGATAAGTCCAAAGTAAGTAAATTCCTTCTTAGGAGCATTCTGGCTGTACTTCTTCCAAGATAGATATGTCTGTTCTTCTAGGAAGTCTATGGTATATTTAATACTCCTCACCAACACCGTAATTCAAAAGTATTAATTCTTCTTTGGTTTTCCTTATTCATTGTCCAGCGTATGCATGCATATGAAGCAACTGAGGATACCACAGCTTGGGGTCAAGTACACCTTACTCTTCAAAGTGACATTTTTGCTTTTTCACACTTTAAATTTGCCCAGTGAACATGTCATTTGATTCCTTGACTGCTGCTTCCATGGGCACTGATTGTGGACCCAAGCAAAATGAAATCCTTGACAACTTCAATTTTTTCTGTGTGTGTGTGTGTGTGTGTATTTTCCTTTCAAAATTCTATTTTTCTTTTTTTACCACCATTTCAAGAAAGTAAAATTCAGAACAAAACAAACTCTAGGCTTAAAACCATTTTCTCTGACTCTTTCCAAGACTAAGACCTTAAAACCAGAGTAAGTCACCAGGACCATAGATATCTAAGAGCTAATAATAAGTTGGTTCTGAAAATCAAATTAGTATTTTTAAAATTTATGTATACTGGAAAGAAAGCATGATTTTCTGGAAAAAGTCCAGTTTCTCACATACCTCTTCATACACAAACATCAATTATCTGACTCCATAAATTCCATATATGTAGAAAGTGCCAGAAAATGCTGTTAGCCTCTGTTGTCAGTCCTTCATATCACAAAGTCCTAGGAAAGCAGGGACTGTTCTTTGTAATGTAGAAGCACTTACACAGTAAGTATGCACAGATATTCTAATGAGCTCAAAGACATTTTGATAAAGCAGATTTGTTTTCTATGTAATTTCTTTGAAGAAACTGCTTAAAATATTGCATTATCTATTATATTACTGGATTATCATTATCTTCTTGTTTCTATATTTAAAAAAAGTAACTTAGATTTAGAAATCAAGAGAATAGTATACCTTATTCCCTCATATATTGTTGTTATGTGCCATGTCTCACAGAGTTTCCTAGCCTGTAATCTTTACGGAGCAGATCACTGGATCTTTGCTCCCACAGAGTGGCTAGTGGTTTCAAACCACCAACATATCAGTTAGCAATCCAGCGCTTAACTATTGCACCACCAGGGCTCTTGTCCTTATGCACAGTCAGTTAAATTTTCCCTATTTTTAGTTCCTTAAAATCCCTAGGAAAGGTCTTTGAAAGCAAATTCTATTTTAGAGTACCCAAAGAAGAAAGTTCATGAAATACCTACTAATTCCAGCATTTTATTATTCACCAAAACACAAAATAAAATGTGGCATGAAGGGGTTACTCTTCAGGCAAAAGAAAAATACAAATTATTTTAGTTTTGACTCTACTACTATCTTGATTTATGAGCTTTAGAGAGAGCCATTTGCCATTGCCTCACCTAACCAGGATAAAGGAAATGGGGTAGAGCTAAAGGAATTTGAGTCAAATTGTACATGTGGCTCTCTCAACCAAACATTGTGCAGATTAGCTAAGTAACTGTTTCAAAGTTCCTTTCACATTCTTGGCATTGACAGAACCCTGAATGTTTTAACATAGGGCAGTGCTTCCCAACCTGTACTGAAGGACAAGCATGCCCTCCATTCTATCACAGACTGATACTTTGATAAAACAAAAACAATTTACCAGGAAAAGAAAAAAACATACAAAGATAGCCACAATTCTTTATCAGCTGCAACAGATGTAAAATTGTTCTGTTAAGTTGTTATAAAAATGTCTATGTGTTCACTCTCAACTGCTTCCCTCCCCCAATTTTGTACTTACCTCACTGCAGACCCGTAAACAGTTCTTGGACCAGTACAGATGAATGAACCACACTTGGAGCAACAAACATGGAACATGGAACAAATACAGTTGTGTTAGCCAAATTGTTCATTCCTTTGACTAAGAGTAATAAGAAATACCATTAACGTTGTTCTTCATATTTGTGGTGGATGGAAAATGTAGAAGAGACAACTTCAAGAAGTAGTCTGGGAAGTTTTTTTTTTTGTTTTGTTTTGTTTTTCCATTTTCACTTAACTGTGAAAATGGATTTTCCCATCAATTTTGGCTACAGGATGGGAACTGTGACTCTTGGAGTTTAGAGGGTGAAGAAATCACCTTGGGGAATGTGTATAAAAATTCTCATTAAAATTTGACCACCAGAGATTGTGATTTAATAGACATCCTCAATGCCTACTATTTCTGGAGCACTTTCAGTCTTTAACAGTGTTAGAGACATTGTGAGGAGACCAACATGATTATTATAGTTTTAAAAATAAACAAGCTGGTTGTCTCAAGCTGGTTCATGGTGCCAACTCACACTGCCCCTCGTTTTTCATTAACTGTGCTCCACAGGATTTTCAGTGGGAGCTCTGGTAGCATAGTGGCTAAGGCACTTGACTGCTAACCAGACGGCTGGCGGTTCAAACCCACTAGCCACTCCTCGGAAGGAAGGTTGGGCAATCCTACTTCCGTAGTGATACTGCCTCGGAAACCCAAGGAGGGGTCGCTATGAGTCAGGTCTGACTCGACGGCACATAACAACAACAACAACAACAATTATCTTGCTGGAGTAGATTGTCAGGCCTTTCTTCAGAAGTGCCTCTGGGCAGACTCAAACTGCCAACCTCGGGGTTAGCAGCCAAGTGTTTAACATCTACGCCACTCAGGTATCTATTCCAGTTTTACACATGATGAATGTATAAATTTTACAGTATGAATTCAGGGTTTTGTCTCAGGCCACAGATATAGAAGTATTAAGCATAGGGTTCAAATCTTCCACATTCTAAGTTTAGTGTTGATTTACTTTTATGTATCCTCTGGTGGATATTGGTCTTGAGCCTTAAAAAGCCTCACTGGTATTGGGATAGGAATGGCCTTTTACTTAATACAACTGAAAATTATTCGTTCCTCTAACAATGATGGCCCATATACAACATAAATTATTCTGCGGGTGACATAATATACAATCTGTTGATGCCGTACATGTTCTTTTTCATAATCATCCAGTAACAGCCAGAATCTTGTTCATGAAACAGGTTACTTGCTTGGAGTTAAGTCTTCTGAGGTATTACAGACTACTTGGTTATAGCTATGATAGTGTGCCAAGGCCCTGACAGCTGATTAAAGAGATGACAACATTTAGCAGGCAAGAGATCAGCTAGCTATGTTGTAGATGGAATTGCGCTGGACTTGGATCACTGACTAGAAATCTAACTGAGAATCAGTAATTCACTAATTGTGTAATATGTGGCAAATCAGTTGATCTCTCAGAGTTCAGCTCAGTTTCCTCACCTATAATGTTCAGGTAACAGTAACAGCATGTGTGGCTCTTAAGAAATCAGATTTACAAAACAACGGATCTATAAGTGTCTTCCTTATAGCCCTGTCACTTAGTAGTGAAGTATATTACTATTACTCCACTACTGGATCACTAAAAACAAAAAACAAAACGCAAACCAGTTGCTGTCAAGTCAAATCCTACTATTCATGGTGATTCCCGTGTGTGCCAGAGCAGCACTGTGCTTGGGTTTTTAATAAATATTTCTTTATAAATATTCATGTATGGGGTATTACTTTTCATCTTTATTTACATTAATTCATATAATACCATCTTTTGTTGTTTTTAGATGACATCCAGTTGGCTCTGACTCACAGTGACCCTATGTACAACAGAACGAAATACTGCCCTGTCCTGTGCCAGCCTCACAATCCTTGCTATACCTGGGCCCCTTGTTGCAGCGACTGTGTCAATCCATCTTGTTGAGGGCCTTCCCCTTCTTCACTGACCCTCCACTTTACCAGTAACACATACAATGTTTCAGGGCCATTCATAAAGTTTTCCAGTACTATATCAGACAGTGTTTCCCTGCTATTCATAAGGTTTTCACTGGCCAAAACTTTCAGAAGTGAATGGCCCCTTCCTTCTTCCAAAGTCTGTTTTAGTCTGGAAGCTCTGCTGAAACCTATCTACCATGGATGATCCCGCTGGTGTTTGAAACACCAGCAGCATAGCTTCTAGACTCACAGCAACATGCAAGCCACCACAGCACAACAAATAAGTGGTGCATCATTGGTAGTGCAAAATTACACTGTTTTAATTTACTTGATAATACATCAGTACAAACGATTTATCACTATACTTTAGTCTCCACTCCAGAAGCAGTTTATTTGGTTTGAAGGCACTCAAAGCAAAAGGCTTAGAGAAAGGTTTTTTCAAGTATCTCTATGTATATCAGCACCAAAGTATTTGCTCATTTATGTAATAGATTCTCAACTTACTTTTCCTTGGGAAAAAGGAGTGGTGTTCAAGAATATGTGACTATCTGCTCATCCAGTACAGGAACTCCCATCCTTGCAGGAATAATGTTTAAGTCTCTGGTGATTCCAGGACTGGAATCTGGTGAGGCCATCTGGGACTAGAACTTACTTTGGTCATCTATTATCCAATTGATCACAGACTTGGCTGCCTAAACCAAACTGAAGTCCGGTTGATTCTGCTCTCAAACTACTGCTGCATCCACTTAAGTGTGATACTTATGAAAGATGCTTTATAGAGTGTGACAACACTAGTGAGCTTATGGGGACACTGTAGAACTATTTTTCCTTTGCTGCTTATAATTGTTTGTGTATGTAAGAGAATTGATCTGACCATCCCTTACATCACAACAGACCACCTGGTGACAAGCTTATAGATGGGAGGGAACTATTTACCTACTGAATCTGAGAGTTGAATGCTACAACATTAATCAAGAATCTGCCATGTTTATTGGCAAATCGACTTAGGTAAGTTTCAAATAGCAAGATATGAACATTTATTTGTATTTTAAACATTTAAAAGCAATTTGTAAATGGCTAACTAGATAAAAAGTTGGTAGACTGTAAATAAATTTCAAAGGCATGTCCCCTACAAACATAATAGAAACTTTTTAGTAAGTACTTCTTGGATACAAGTAAGTACACTTGGATAGTGGCCTCCCCTGTATTGTGTTTGGTAGCAATTTAGTGACAAGTGGCATATATTTTCAGGAGATCAAGAGCCCATTATTTAGGATCAGGAGTGAAAATAATCAAAGGTCACAGAACCAAGTAAAGTAAAACGATGAATGAGTAAACAGCAAGGTCATCTAAACAGTATTACGGAAAACATGAAACAGACCATTCAGCACTGTTTTAACGTTTCAATACGAGAACATAATGACAATATCTACTCACATGTACTAACTCAACATGTATTACTTACCTATACCTAGGCATATAGTAAATACTCAGTTACTATTAATATCTAATCAATAAGTTAATGAAATAATGGATGATTATTATGTTTAGTCACATATAGCTGTCATTTAGCCACCCCCCATCCAAACATCTTCTTTCTTGATTTATTCATTCTAAAATAATTTACTGAACTTCTAAGTTCCAGGTACTAGTCTATGCTTCAGTGACACAGATGATTAAGGCGTTCATGAACTAGTGGGTAAGACAGGTAGACAAACACCATGCTCAGAATGCATTTATAGAAATACTGTATCCACAGGAATAATCCTCATTTAGAGTATGGCTAGTAGTTCAGAGTATTTTTTTAAAAAATGACCTCAATGCACTGTATTACCTTCAGAAAGTGGGTCCAGATGGGTAGTGTTCTGGCAACCATGTCCAAAGAATAGTTGCTTTAAATATGGAAATAGAAATGGGCAGACTAGAACCAATGGTAGGCATTGTTGTTGTTGTTGTAGGTGCTGTTGAGTCAGCTCCAACTCATAGTGACCATGTGTACAACAGAATGAAACATAGTCCAGTCCTGTGCCATCCTCACAATCCTTGGTATACTCGAGCCCATCATTGCTGCCACTGTGTCAATCTATCTCATTGAGGGTCTTCCCCTTTTTTTCTGACCATCCACATTACCAAGCATGATGTCCTTTCTCCAGGGATAGTCCCTTCTCACAAGATGACCAAAGTAGGTGAGATGAAGTCTGGCCATTCTTGCTTCCAAGCAGCATTCCAGGTACACATCTTCTAGGACAGATTTTGATTTCTGGCAGTTCATGGTATTTTCGGTATTCTTCACCAACACCACAATGCAAAGCCATCAACTTTTCTTCAGTCTTCCTTATTCATTATCCAACTTTCACGTGCATATGTGGGGAATGAAAATACCATGGTTTGGGACAGGAACACCCTAGTCTTCAAAGTGACATCTTTGCTTCTTAACACTTCAAAGAAGTCTTTTGCAGCAGATTTTCCCAGTGCAATAGACATCTGATTTATTGACTGCTGCTCCCATGTGTGTTGATTGTGGATGCAAATAAAATGAAATCCCTGACAATTTAAATTTTTTAGCCACTTATGGTGATTTTGCTTATTGGTCCAGTTGTAAAGACTTTTGTTTTCTTTATACTGAGGTGTAATTCATATTGAAGGCTGCAGTCTATGATCTTCATCAGTAAGTGCTTTAAGTCATCTTCACTTTCAGCAACCAAAGGTGTGTCATCTGCATATCACAAGTTGTTCATCAGTCTTCCTCCAGTCCTGATGCTGCATTTTTCTTCATATAGTCCATCTTCATAGATTATTTGCTCAGCATACAGACTAAGTATGGAAAGAAAAGATACAAACTCAGACGCAAACCCTTCTTGATTTTAAGCCATACACATCATCCTCTTGCTCTGTTTAAATGACAGCCTCTTGGTCTATGTATAGGTTCCTCATGAGCACAGTTAAGTGTCCTGGAATTCCCATTCTTTGCAATGTTATCTATAATTTGATATGATGCATATAGTTGAATGTTTTTTGCATAGTCAAGAAAGCACAGGTAAACATCTTTCTGATAATCTTTGCTTTCAGTGAAGATCCATCTGACATTAGCAATGATATTCCTTAATACCTGCCTTCTTCTGAATCCAGCTTGAATTTCTGGAAGTTTCCTGTCAATATACTACTGCAAACACTTCTGAATTACGGTCAGATTGAGTGCAATATTGATGATATTCTTTGATAATTTCCACATTCTGACAGATAAGTAGTGAAATGATAGGCCTAACAGGAGGCCTAACCTGGCTCCAAGTAGAGAATTTCCCAATAGTGTGCAGGACTGATGAGACTGATGATATACAGTCTCTCTCTTCTACAGGTGTATGCTTATTTACCATCACTGGAGACAATCAAGAAAAAACAACTGGCTTGTCAGAAACACTGTAGATTCTCTTAAGTGTGACTTGGTAGATTAGATGGCTCTAAGAGTCCTTTTTTTTCCTCATTCTGATTCAATTACTAGCATACCCATGAAAAGTAGACGTTCAAAGACTAAATTTACTCTCAGCTTTGGCACTTAATATGAAATGTTTGCAAATTTCTCAATCATTCTAGGTTTATCTCTAAAATACAGGAATTGGAATACAAACAGATTAACTCTAAAAATTTCCTTTCAATTCTAAAATGGCTGCATGTAAGTGTGAAGCATCAACTTCCAAAAGAATTACTGGCCATAAAATGTCTAGGGAGAAGAGATTATATACTTTCTTATTCAGGTCTCATTATTTGCTCAGAATGAAGTTAATAGGAAAGTCAGTGTAGGAAATAGGCCAAATGTATTCTTTGCAAGAATATAGCTTCAGCACATTATTAGACTGAACAAACAAAAGGAAAAAAATACTTAGCATGTGTGTTATGCCTCAATCTTTAGTGAGGAGTGACAATTGGCATATTCAGATATCAAAATATCTCTGCAAAAAGAGATACAAAAGTAATTTATCACACTGTCATTTAAGAGGAGAGAACACAGTATTACAAATCATAGGAAAATATAATTAAAAAGTAAAAAACTGATTTAAAAATTTTCATGTATTGTTCATTTCTTTAGGTTTTTGTTCCCAAGTCCGTATATTCTATATTTAAGATATTCTATGCTTTGGAATTATTATCATAGGTAGGCTTCATTTTCATAAACTTTTAGTTTAATAGCAAGTGTTAGGGCTCAGTGAACATGCTTAGATATTTGTTTTAGTGAGAAAATGTAGAATAAAATATTTTATCAGCAGATGTTTCTTAGGAGGCTTTTTTCCTTTACAAATATGGCACGCTTAATACACAGAACTAAGTAGCAATCTGCCATATCCATCTTCAAAGAAAGAACATAGCTATCAATACCATATTTACTACATTATCTTTCACCTCACAAACCTTCTATCCCCTGTACCACTGATGACTGAAAAAGACAGGATTATTTTTCTACCCATAATATCCTTCTGACTCCTACCAATTTTACTGACAGTTGTTCTTGTTATGTGCTGTTGAGCAGGACCCAACTCATAACGACCCCTCCTTGGGTTTCCAAGGGGGTATTTGCTATGGAAGTAGATTACCCAACCTTCCTTCCCAGGAGTGGCTGGTGGGTTTGAACTGCCAGCCTTCTGATTAGCAGTCAAGTGCCTTGGGCACTACGCTACCAGAGCTCCCTTATTGACAGTAGCAGTGCTTTTTTAAAAAAAAAAAAAAAAAAAAAAATCCAGTAAGAGCAATTCTTGATGAGTAAACTGAAGTTAATTAAAAATCTTCTGAACAGAACAAATGGAAGCATACTTAACCACTGTTTCCGTAACTCCAAACACTTTTTCCTCTCAATATTACAGTGAGTGGGTGATGGTGGGAAGAAGGAATTAGCTGAGGGATGGGAACATTTTCAAAGCAGGAGTGGATAACAAAATACAGAGCCACAGAGAAGAGCAATGATCAATAATTTTTTAAAGGAGATAAAATGTGTTAATAAATATAATGAAGTTCCCATTTTAAAAACAAAGGAAATGAAGGCTCTGAATAATTTATTTACAAGGATAATAAAAAGCTGAACATGAAATATCTTATTTGGGGTCTATAATTTTGTCATTGTTTTGGTCCTCTAGTGCCACTCTAACAGAAAATACCACAAATGGGATGGCTTTAACAACAAAGAGATTTATTTGTGTACAGTTTAGGAGGCTAGAAGTCTAAATTTGAAGTGCCCAGCTCTAGTGGTTAAGGTGCAGGTCCCTCGACATTGCACTTCAGCTCTGCCTCTGGCTCCAGCCCACTGAAGCTAGATGCTTCTCTGAACTCAGAACTGCTTGCTGCCGAAGCTGACAAACCCAAGGCAGATAAATAAAATGGCACAGTCCCAAGATTATTAAACAACAAGGCAGGGCACTAGTTCAAGTCCAGAGACAGTCCCAAGATCTGCAGACAACACGGTAGGCCACTCACTAATGACTCGGCTAAGTGCAGGATCCAAGCATGTCAAAATGCTGCGGAGACCTTTCTCAGTGCTGCTTCTTATATACTGGAGCAGGCCACATCCCTAAGGCAGCTACAGCTCCTGCAGCTGATTCCATGTGGTGTTATTAGCAATCTCACCATGGGGAATAACTACATCCAGCTGTCCAGCCACTCAAAACTAGGCCCAGCCAATTTGGCACATAACTACCACAGTCATCCTTCCCCAATATTTTAAATGCACACTTAATGTACAGTTCCATAATAACCTCAATGTTAAGCACATACAGTGTCCTGAAAGTTCTCAAGTGTTTCAAGAATATTTTATCATCATGACAGCCTTCTGGCAAAGCACATAGTCTATATATTTTTTTGTAATGTGGTCAGTCTTATAATGTGTTGAAACTTTATTTTCATAAGGGATATATTTGCTAAGTTCCTTAATGTGACTTTCTTAGTAACTTCTTGGAATAGTTGATGAGTATTACAAAGAGTAGATATTACAGTACATTCAATAGTCAATCCCTGGGAATTTCAAATAACTGTCCTTTCAAATAAAGAAAAAAAATGTGAGTCAACATGAGATTTTGAATTCAAATTGAGATGGCTTGATGCTTACTAATAATTGCTTAAGTCAATATTATCCATTAGATTATTGGATTATATTAATGGATAATATTGGATAATATTATCTAAGTAATCTAATAAAATAGTAAAAGTTTAGTTTTTTTTTTTTTTTTTTTTTTTTTTTTTTAAATTCAGACACATCAATTACTATGGAACATCTAAGGCTTTTTCCCTTCTATTAATTATCTTTTTTTTTTTTTTCCCTGCCTGTCTATAAGTAGCTCTGCTGGCCTAGTGCCTAAGGTATTAGACTGCTAACCAGAAGACTGGTGGTTCAAACCCATCAGCCACTCCTTTGAAGGAAGGTTGGACAATCTACTTCTGTAGTGATACTACCTCAGAAACCCACGGAGGGGTCACTAGGAGTCAAATGTGACTAGATGGCAGTGTGTTTGGTTTGGTTTTGGCTTATCTATCAAAAAGCCCTAGTGGCACAGGTTAGAGCACTTGGGTACTAACCAAAAAGTTAGTGGTTCTAATCCACCAGCTGCTCCACAGGAGAAAGTGGTGGCAGTCTGCTTCCATAAAAATTTACAGTCTACCTCTGTATCCACTTGTAGATTATTATTACTGTTATTGCATGATTGTTAAAATTTCTGTGACTTGCTTTATTGCCATATTTGTTTTATTGTGGTAGTCTAGAAATGAGCCCTCAATAACTCTGAGGTATGTCTGTAATATTTACTTACAAATCTTTGACCTGCAGAGTGGCTCATCGTTCGAACCACTAGCCTTTCAATTAGCAGCCACGTACTTAACCTCTCCAGCTGAATAGGTGGCAAGGAGAATGAACTACAACCAACAATATATATAGGTTCACAGAGGTCTAATGAACCATCTGAACCCCAGCTTTCACAGCCCTGAGACCAAAATAACTAGATGGTACCAAGCTACCACTGCTGACCTCTCTGAAAGGGATCACAATAGGAGGTTCCCAATAGAATAGGAGAAAAATGTGGAACAAAACTCAAAATCATAAAAAAGAGATCAGGCTTATTAGTCTGATAGAGATTGGTAGAACCCACTTAGACAACCTCCAAGCCTAGAATAGAACTCACCTGTGTCTCAACTTCCAGCCAAATGGTAAACAGATTTATAACATGAACAATAATACCAGTGAAATACCCATTCATTAAAAAAAAAAAAAAAAAAAAAAACTCACTGCCTTTGAGTTGGTTCAACTCATAGCAACCCCTCCTTGGGTTTCCAAGGTGGTATCTCTAAAGAAGCACACTGTCCAAACTTCCTTCCAAAGAGTGGCTGGTGGGTTTGAACCACCAGCCTTCTGGTTAGCAGTCAAATGCCCAGAACAGTCAGTAACAGAAGACCAAAAGGGAAATATTTTCCCAGGGATAAAACTAAGGAGTCAAGAAGCTATAGGAGAGAAGGATGAAGTGATATGGTACACAAGGAGGAATTAGAAGTATGTTGTTACATTGCAAGGATTATAATAAATGTCACAGGACAAAATTTGTGTTAACTGTTGAATGGAAAACCAATTTGGTCTGTAAACTTTCACCCAAATCACAATTTTAAAAAAAGAGAGAGAGAGAGAGAGAAATAGAAAAAAAAAACAAAAAAAAGGAAAACAAAAGATTTACAGCCTTGGAAACCCCAGGGTACTTCTACTATTTCCTATAGGGGTTCTAAGAGTTGGCATCTACTCAGTGGAAGTGGGGATTTTATCTACCTATCCTATCATTTATCTATCTATCTTTCTCTTATTCATTCAGGAAAGATGAGTTGAGACTTTGCTATATACAGGTTTTAGGCCTTGTACTATGGCTACTTGAATAAATAAAATAAATATGGAGCTGCTCTCAGGTCTAAATCAAACTTCATCTTCACCAAAACTAGTCTTCCTTGACCACCCCCCAAGTAACACCTCCCCCTCCTTTGAACTCATATAATACAGTCAATGCCCAAGTTATGATGTATTACTGATTTACAATGAACCACACTTTGAACCATCCATTTTTGTTCTTTGTACATCTTACAGTTGGTAATACATAGTACTACATATAATGTTGCGGCACATACTTTGCTGGTATTATCATTCTCAGATGTTCACTTACAGATGTTCAATTTTATGATTTCGTCTTCAAAACAATGCTGTACAGCAGGCTATGGCCTGGTCTACAATGAAGTCAGTGTTGTGTCAGAAGTTGTAATGGACAGAAAGTTGGACAAGGTTCAACTATAATGGCATACAATTGAACTGTACATGCACCCAACAGTAATTATGACTCTGACTTCATTTTTATGACATTGACGCCAACCTCATTATAAACCAGGCTTGTAGTATGATCTTATTCATTATTTTGTACCATCAGAAGTGTCTGTTTTTTATCTGAAGCTGAGTTGTTCAAGTTTTTCTAACACCTGCACTACTCATACCCCCTACATTATGTCTAGCAAAAAAAGTCATCCTCTAATCCATAAGAGAAGGTGAGGAAGTCTCTAGATATGGATATAAAGTTGACAAACATAAAGGCCTATGATAATGGAAAGAAAGGTAGGGAAACAGCCTGTGAGGAAGGATTGTCTCTTTCAATCATTTCAACGATCATTAAAGGATAAGAAAAGGATTTTGGAGGTAGTGAAAGGAGCCAATGGTATAAAGTTGATAATTTTAACAAAGAGTCAGCAAGGGCAAATTCATGAGAAGTATTGGACTTATGTCAGAATCAACTTACAACTTAGTCATTGGAACAGATCCCCCCTTCTTCAGTTGGGGACTAACTATACTTAATCCCTTTCAAATGAATTAATTTAAGCAAGCATAGTGCCTAAGGCACTTGACTGCTAACCAGAAGGCTGGTGGTTCAAATCTACCAGCCACTCCTCAGAAGGAAGGTTGGGCAATTTACTTCCGTAGTGATACCACCTCAGCAACCCAAGGAGGGGTCGCTATGAGTCAGGTCCGACTCAACGGCACATAACAACAACAACAGAATGATTTAACCTTTTATTTAAACAAATTATTGAGCAAATGCCATAAACCATATAGATAATAATACTATCTAATACAGTATTTTATCATCTGGATGCTATACCAGTAGCTGATAGAAAAGAGTGTGTTCAGAAGTGACTAAACAGGACATCACTGGACAGCCTGAATGATCAGGTTTGTCTATGCAGGGGGCAGTGTGCTCATGATCATGTATAGCATTGGCAGACAATGTTTCTGCATGTGTATTTGCATGTGCTGTGAGAATGTCCAGATGTATAGTAGATCTAACAAAGGGCAAGTTTTCAGTGCCTTCTTCACCACAGCCAGCTCCCCAGAGGGAATAGTTGGACCTGTGGGCTCGGGACCATAGTCACAGAAGACATCAAGCTCAATTGACATAACATACTACACAAAAACTTTGTTCTACATCCTCCTTTGTGAATAGTGACTGGGGTCTTAAAAGCTTGCAAGTGGTCATCTAGATTTAACAGTGGGTCTCTCTCATCTAGAGCAAAGAAGAATAAAGAAACCTAAAGATCCATGGAAATAATTACTCCAAGGGACTAAAAGACTATGCAGTCCTCGGCCTATAAGACCATGAGACCAGGGAAACGAGGTGGTACCCAGCTACTACTGTCAACCACTCAGAAAGGGATCTATGCAAGAGCTCCTGGATAGAGTGGGAGAACGATGCGGAAAAAAACTCAAAATCATAAAAGATAGACTAGGTTTACTGGTCTGATAGACCCTGGTGAGACCACCAGGACCTATGGCTCCTGGTTACCCTTTAGGTCTGGTACTGAACTTACTCCTATGGCTTCCAGCCAGACAACAGACAGGCATATGGGGGTGAACATTTACATCAGGTAAATACACTAGTTAGAGCAGTCAATTGTGGGAGGGCAAAAGAAAAAAAAAGACTAAACAGTGACAGCTCCATAGCTACAAGGACCATTCCTCCTGCCCCTCTTTCTTCCTCATCTTCCTTTTTTTTACTATTGTTGGTGCTGTTTTTCTAGTGTATACTATAATATCATGTACATACTTGGTGCTTAATAAATGCCCAGTGAGTGAAGCAGTAAGAGATTAATTGTCTCTTCTCCCTTTTCATATGCTCCCATCATACAGATCACTACTATGCTTTAACATTTGCTTTTGAATGGTGTTATTTTCAGTAGGGATACTTTCCAAAAAGCAGAATTATGCAACAGCACTCAAAGGTTTGCAGAAGGAAGACATTACTGAATGAGTAAATGGATCAAAAAACTCATTCATGTATTTTTGTTGGCATCACTTTTGGGATTGCAACACATATAAAAGTTTTTAAAAAAAGTAATAATAATCCATAGGAGAATGTTAATCTTTAGCTAGTTGAAATGCAATGCATGTATTAATGCATGGTAAGTGCTAAACACCAACCTGGCACACTGGAAGTATTTAAAGTAAGTGAAAGCTGTAATCAAGGCCTTGAATAATGTCAACATGTAAGGCTCATAGTATTCCTGCAAACTAAACCACAACCACAGAAGGCTCACGCTTGGGGCACAGCTGAAGCTCCTAATACTACAAATTTCTATATCTGTCATCTCCCCAGCATTCCACCACAATACCAGAAAGTTCCAAAATGGTGAAGACTCAGTTAGCTAGTTTCACTCCTAATTCCCATAAAAGGTCCTCAGTAAATATCTATTACATGAGTGAAAAATACTTTCCCCAAGTTTGAGAAATCTCCAGTATATTTAATCTTCTCTTGGCATTTCCTCCTTAAGTTCAAAATTCTTTGCACTCCCAGTGTGGCCCATGGACCAGCAGCATGGCATCACCCAGGCAACTGTTAGACATGAAGATTCTCTGGCCTCCCTCCAGAACTGCTGAAAATGGATTGGATTGTAACATGATCAGCAGGTGATTTGTACATACTCTAACTTATAAGAAGCATTTCTTCAAATCACATAAACTCCACTTCCCTGAACCTCACCTGATAAAACTTCTGAACCTGCTGAGTGGAACCCAAACTAAAATCATACTCAAATTTCCAGGAAAGTTCCTGCTTTTAGAAAATAGGAAGAATGAGAACAGAGTCAGCACTAGGGTTTATTCTCTGTCTCTGTTTCCATGTTTTTTTAAAAATCAAATTTTACAGAGGAGAAGCACAGAGTTAGATATTCCATGTTAATATTATAAAGATGATGCAGGATCAAGCAGTATTTCATTCTGTTACACATAAATTCACTGTGAGTCAGAGCCAACTCAACAGCAACTGACAATAGTAACATTCAAGAACTATTAGCTAAAGCTACTCACTTTTATCTGCCCTTCTTTCTACCTCTTTGCCCTCTATCTGACCTCCTTGCTCTTCCTTGCACATCTCCCAGGAAGGACACAGACTCAATTCCATGGAGTATCCGTCATCTACAGGTGTATTAGGTTAGTTTGCTCAGTTCATCCTTATGGCAACAGGAAATACAGCCAAGGGGAGTGGAGATGGAATCAGGAACGCAGACACTCCCCATGAGCACATTCTCCCAGAGAGGTACATTTTCAAAATGTTTTTATTGTCCTAACTATTGATAATATTATGAAAACCTTGGGGAGTAAAGAATAAGAAGGAAATAGTGATATCCTGGGAGAAAATTGTCAAAGAGTGTCTTTTTTTTTTTTTTTTAAATGACTAGCTCTCATTTTAAGCAATGTTCCAGGGTCTTATCCAAGCCTATTCTCACCCTTCATTTTCAGCATTTTAAAAATCCAATCATACTTTTGATAACAAACCTAAGAGGTTTTTAGTTACTCACGTTTTACAGAATAGGGAACTGGGTCAGTAATAGATTGATCAGTGTTTTGCCAGTGATTAGTAATGCCTAGGCTGTTGCCATCTTTGTTGGGACAACTCAGCACTGACCTCCCTCTTCTACGTTCACCCTGTTATCTTGAGTCAATCCCCAATCATAGTGACCCCTCCTTGAGTTTCCAAGACAGTATCTCTACAGAAGTAGATTGCCCAATCTTCCTTCTGAGAAGTGGTTAGTGGGTTTGAAACACCAGCCTTCTGGTTAGCAGTCAAATGCCTGAGGCACTATGCCACCAGAGCACCCTCCTTTTATTTCAGGTACTGGAAGCCCAAGGATCCCTGCCAGTAGTGTTCAAGGTTAGATTCCATTAAAGAGATATTTAATGGGATTGGAATGAAAGCAATGGGATTACTGGGTGTCCTGTGTTTCTGCAACTTCCTGATTCTAATGAAAGCAAGGAGAAATCTAAGTGTTAGCAACAGCTTTCTCTGACTTTTGTTTGCCCTGTACTTCGAAAGTTTTGGTAAGCGTCTAAGTCCTTATATTAGGAACCCTGATGGATCAGTGTTTAAAGCATTCAGATGTTAACTGAAAGATCAGTGGCTGGAACCCACCAGTTGCTCTTCAGGAGAAAGATGAGGCAGTTTGCCTCATAAATATTTAAAGTCTTGGAAACCCTATGGGGGAGTTCTACTCTGTCCTCTAGGATGGTTTTGAGTCAGAATCAACTGTATGGCAATGGGTATTGTTTGAATGCATAGGATCTTTTCTATTTTCCTCACATAAGCCTTTGACTTTCCCTCCTAATTATGACTTTTTCTTCACCATTCTGCCTTCCTTTGGTTCAAATAGATGACTTCATATTCATATTCTCAGGGAGGAATCTCACACACACACAGTCTCTGAGCATGATGGACTTTGTTTTTAAAAGGTCAGATGGCTGAAGGCTGTTGGAGTGGCAGAATGGGTCATCACTCTGCTGGCAAAGAAGAGTGAGCTGCATGGTGCGTCTAGGCAGGAAGAACCTCAGATGGCCTTGCAAAAGTTTTTGTATCCCAAGCAAGGTGGAGAAACAGCAGAAAGATAGAGGCCCAAAAGGTCATGCTAACTGAAGCACTGACCATCTTATGAATATTTATATGGATAAATAACTTGATGACCAGAGGATACCTTGCACCAACAGTTGGAAAACCTGTTATATTCCAGATCTTTAGCATACATTGAAATAGAATGAGATTGAATTTCCTTCCATCCTAGTGGAATGGGTTCTTAAACCAGAAATTAAATCAATTTATAGTAACGGAAAATTACATTTCATACACCCAAAAGTTTGTGGATTGAGATTCCCATCTGCCACAAAAATTAATTAATTAATTTAAAAGGAACAGGTTATTACTTAGGGAGATGCTCTATATCCTTATTTGAGTCCCAAGCCACCTGGATATGGGCTTTACGATAACTCTTTTCAGTTGAAAGAAGTAGCTTAGCCCTCAGTTAGCTGCCACTTGACCAGCACCGTGAAGTAGCAGCACAGGAATAAGCATTGGGTATAGCAATAAGGGAGATCCCTACTGGTGCAATGGTTAAATGCTTGGCTATTAACCAAAAGATTCATGGTTCAAACCCACCAACCACTGCACACAATATGTAGAAGTTTGCTTCTGTAAAGATTACAGCATTGGAAACCCTATGGGGCAATTCTACTCTATCCTACAGGATATGAGTTGGCATTGAGTTGCTGGTAATGAGTTAATGTGTTTTTTTTTTTTTTTTTTAATTGCAAAATGAAGAATCTTAGTTCCACTGGAATACATGCCAGCACAAGTCAAAAGCTATCAGAGAGGAAAAAGAATTAAGTCAACTTTTGCAGTCAGTCAGTCAATGAGCTGCTACATTCCAATTAAGAAAGGTTTACTAACTACTTATGAATAGTGTCTAATGCATTTGACTGCTAATCAGAAGGCTGGTGGTTCAAACTTACCAGCCACTCCTCAGAAGGAAGGCTGGGCAATCTACTTCTTCCATAGTGATGTTGTTGTTGTTGTTGTTATGTGCCGTCGAGTCAGCCCTGACTCATAGCGACCCCTCCTTGGGTTTCCGAGGCAGTATCACTAC
>NW_006921590.1:14064069-14120870 GCF_000298275.1 Orycteropus afer afer | reverse complement strand
CCTTGGGTTTCCGAGGCAGTATCACTACGGAAGTAGGATTGCCCAACCTTCCATAGTGATACCACCTCGGAAACCCAAGGGGGGTCGCTATGGGTCAGAGCTGACTCGATGGCTTTTTTTTTTTAATCACTTAAATTGAGCTTCTTATATACCAACCCCAAATCTAAATTTTTAATATATTAACTCATAGAATCATTGTCATACATCTATTAAGTGGGTTAGATTATTAGCTGCATTGTACAAATGTAGATATTGAAGTACATGGGAGTTAAGAGACTTACACAAGGTCACCTCAGTGATCAGTGGCTTTGCTGGAATTTGAACCTAAGGCAGCCTAGCTATGGAGTCCACTTGACCACCATGCACTGCAACCTTTGCCCACAAAAAAATTATCTAAAATATTTTAATTGTATAACCCATCAAAGTAAGAGATCATGAAGTCTAACTTATTTTAAAGAAAAAGAACAGGAGCAGAGCATTTAGGGAGTTACATTCAGGGTCATGTAACTCCACATATCACCTATTTTTGTTTAAAAGCAAACAATACTCATAATCAGTCAAATTAATCATTTTGATTTTCATGTTTACCAAAGCACAAATCCAAAGTTTTAAACTCAGCCTTTTTCAATTTTCTAAGAATTTTACCTCAATTCCTCTAAAGCCCATATGGGTACCTGAGTGACAGGATGCCTAGTGGTCTCAGAGGCCAGATAAGGTCCCCTTGATGGACCGTCTCTCAGGTATCTGGGAAGGCTATACGCCGAAGTGACTGAATAAAAAGACAGTCAAGGACATCAGAGAAAAGGAGCCCAGGAGACTTTAGTTTGGTCATTTAAAAATAAGAGAGTTTGATTCTAAGCAATTCTTTTTCTTCCTCTTATTACAACACTCAGAATTAGAAACTTATACTTTGGAAATGTTATCTTTCTCCACCTCCACTTGTCTCATCAATTTAAAAATATAGTTGCTATGGAAAATTCTTCACCCCAAAAAACGGAAAGATCATTTTAATTCTTCCTTGCCTTTTTGTGAGGAACTAGCCTCTAACTCTATTACCTGTCTGCCAGTTTTGTATTGCCGTGGCTTTCATGTTGCTATGATGCTGGAAGCTATGTCTCCAGTATTTCACCTACCAGCAGGGTCAACCACAGTGGGCACGTTTCAGCGCAACTTCCACACTAACACTGACTATGAAAAAACGCCTGGGGATCTACTTTCTGAAATTTAGCCCATGAAAATTCATGGGCCACAGCAGAGCGTTGTCTGACTTGCTTGCTTTGGACACCTCATAACCAAAAAAACTAAACTCACTGCCTTCCAATCAGATCCAACTCATAGCAACCCACCCTTGGGTTTCCGAGGTGATGTCACTACAGAAGTAGGTTGCCCAATCTTCCTTCTGAGGAGCGGGTGGTGAGTTTGAACCACCAGCCTTCTGGTTAGCAGTCAAATGCCTTAGTACTATGCTACCAAAGCTTCTCATAAGGCAGAATAAATCACTAGAGAAGGATATCATATGCAATGAAGGAAAGAGTTATCAAGGGTGAAGAAGACCCTTGGTGAGATGGATTAGCATAGTAGCTCCAATGATGAAATTGAATGTGCTGCTTATTGTGAGGAGGATACAAGAGTGAGCAATGTTTTTTCTATTGTACATAAAGGAGCTCTGATATTATAGTGCCTAAGGCACTTGACTGCTATTCAGAAGGCTGGCAGTTCAAACTCACCAGCCACTCCTCAGAAGGAAGGTTGGGCAATCTGTTTCCATATTGATACCACCTCGGAAACCCAAGGAGGGGTCGCTATGAGTTGGGTCCAACTCGACAGCACATAACAATACTTTACATAAAGTCACCATAAGTTGGAGTTCATTCAATGGCAGCTAACAGCAATTTAAAAAAAAAAAAAGAAAAAGCTGCTGTTGAGTTGATTCCAACTCATAGCAACCCCCACTGGGTTTCCAAGGCAGTAAATCTTTATGGAAGTAGATTGCCCAGTCTTGCTTCCATGGAGTGGCTGGTAGGTTTGAGCCACCAACCTTCTGGTTAGCAGTCAGATACCTTAGGCACTGTGCTACCAGAACTCCTTGCTAACAACAATAGCACCTATACATATATATTAGTTGCCATCAAGTTGATTCCAACTCAAACTCCCTGTGACAAAGTGCTATTAAAGAAAATAAGATTCTACATCTATGTCTTAAATAAAATTAATTAAATTCCAGGCACAATTAAAATATAAAATCCATCATCGAGTAAGATATTTCAATAGGAAGCCAGATTATTTAGATCACTGGGTGTTTAGTGACCTCCCATCTTAATCCACTTTGCTTTGGCTGTGTTGACAGGTCCTGTCATTGACAAGCTCAGACTTGCTTTATAAAAACTACTGAGTGTGGAAATAGATGATATTATAAAACAATGTCAATTACTTGTTTCTAACCTTTCCATCCTTGGTTTAATTTTCATTCTCAACCATTTACAGAGGAAGTCTCTATTCTTTCAGAGAATACATATGGTGCCAGCAACAGAATATTCCTAGAAATATGAATGATAAACGTGTTTCTCATAAGGCTTTGAAAGAAAATGATGAACATGTGTTTGGACAATGGAAGAAAGGTGATGGTTTTTTATGTAGTGGCAAAGAACATGACTGAATTGAGTTCAAATGTTTGGCGGAAAGTAGAACTTGTAAATGATGAACTTGGACATCTTGCTGATGAGATTTCTAAGCAAGATCTTAAAAGCACTATTTAGTTTCTACTTACCACTTAGAGGAAAATGCAAGAGGAAAGAGAAGGGCTTAAAAATGAACTGTGCAAAATGAAAGCATAAAGATTTGGAAAAATTTTTGTGCAAACTAAGTATACGTGTCCTAGAATGTTCACCAAGTGTATTGTTGTTGTTACGTGCCATTGAGTCAGACCCGACTCACTCCTTGGGTTTCCAACGTGGTATCACTATGGAAGTAGATTGCTCAACTTTCCTTCCAAGGACTGGTAGGTTTGAATCACCAGTGCCCCAAAAAATGTGTGTTGTAAATTCTAGCTTCTATGCTCGTGGTTATAATCCCATTTGGAAATTGATTGTTTTTGTCACGTGAATGAAGGAGGATTAGTACAGGGTGTGTGTCTTGAGTTAATCTCTTTTCAAAAATGAGAGAGATTAAAAAAGCAGAGATGGAGGAAGAGAGATGCCAGGCCACATGAAGAAGCTCAAAAGAGACAAGTTTTCTTCAGAGTTGACAAAGAGACAAAACCTTCCCCTACAGCCAGCCGGCAACCTGAATTTAGCCTTTTATTCTCCTAAACTGTGAGATAATAAATTTGTTAAAGTCACCCATTTGTGGAATTTTTATTATAGTAGAATTAGTTAACTAAGACAATGAATATTGTCGATCTGCCAACTTACAACATGTGAAGAATGAAAATAGCGAGTAACTGAACTTATGCTGATAAGATTGGTGAAGTAACTGAACTTATGCTGATAAGATTGGTGACAAAGCTCCCTCAAAACTAGGGAAATCATTTAAGAAAGGCTATTGAAGAGGAATGGCATCTCATTAGGGGCAAAAAAAAAAAAAAAAAAAAACATTAAAACTCTAGCTACCAGAGCCCTGAAGTATTTAGTCTTGGGAAGAGAAAAAAAGTACTCTATACATGAAATGGATAACTATTATGATAATCAGGGTCCTCTTTATTAAATTAAGAAAGAAGAGATTTGAAAATTAAAGTATATAGCCAAGATAGAAGAAACACGCATTTATATTTTTAGGTATCTGCTTGAATTCCAATGTTCTCTTCAATAAATTCATTAAATTTCAATTTGAATGTATTCCAGCAAAATAATAGAAATGCGTGTGTTACCCAGAAGACACTAAAAGGGAAACAAGTCATGAACAACCCAATCAGATCAAATTACTATTCCTTTTCCCTTGAACAAGTGCTTGGCTCTGATACATACCCAGGCAGACAACTAACTATAGCATGGCTTTCAGACAAGCTATGGGATAAAAGATATAGCAAGATGGAGGACAGCGGCTGAAATCATCTCTGGCTTTCAACATTTTCCACTGCTCTGGCAGATGCAAATTTGGTCACGGTACTTACCGCATTAAAATTAGGAAAGAGGTTGACTGCGGCCGCAGTGTCAAGAGGAAAAGGAAGAAACGGTTTAATATCCAGCGATGGTTGCAAAGGAGGGGCTGGTGGACGGACCAGGGCTGGGAGAGCAGGGCTCTGGCATGTACCACCTGTAAAGAAGAGAGGAGAGAGCAATTAGGGACACCCTGCATAGGAAAAACACCAAGCTTTATGGGTCACAGGAAAAACAAGGTGTGGAGTTTATTGATGTCAACTGGAAACTGGCCAAATGAGCAGATATGCCATTAGACAGAGAGAGCGAGTTGACTGATTCTCTCTTCTTCAGATTTTAACTATCTAGTTATACAAATGACAGTTAACATTTCAAACAGGTCCCCAACCTGGCTTCCTATCCCTTTGTTTCCCAATTCCCTCTGGATTGGATCAACAAAATACCTATTGCAAACAAGATCCCTAGGTGTGTAAGGAAAACCCCTCAACTGCACCCCTATCCATCTTTGAAAGCAAACTTCTGCTCAGAAAATGGACCTGGTTTGAGTGATTATTTAACAGACCTGATCTTTTCCAACACATTCAGAACTCTGGCAGCAAGATGACATGAACTTTTGCACAGAAAAGAAACTTAACTTCAAACACAGGCAGCCATACCTTACTGGCCTGGCAACTGGAGAATTAAAATCCGGCAAGCGCAGTGCAACAAACAGAGTAATCCCAGAGCTGTTCAGCACTCCTATAGCTATGAGCTCTCAAAAACTGCCCATCTTTTTGCCAGATATGTGTAGGCAGAATTTAGCAGGCCACCAATGAGCAGGCAGTAGGGCTGTAACACCAACAAAGGTATTTCCTTTGCACACATATACAGCCAGCTGCTCTGTAAAGGAGCACACACCTTTCCCCGGTTATAGGACACTACAGCACTCAGAAGCTGGAAGGACAAAAGACCAATCTCAGTGTTCAGAGTCCTCCTCACTTTGGTAATATTCAAAATCATCAATTTTCTGTTCATTAAAGGCTGTTTGAATCCTAGGAACTGTTAAAATATGCAAGCATTCTTCTAATCTGAGAGCCAAGCAGCAGACTGTAAAAATCTGCTGGTGAGAATCCAAGAGGCATTAGGAAAACAAAACACAGCAAGATTTTTCTTTTCTCATCGAAGAGAATTCTAAATGGACGGGAGGAGAGTGGTTAATGTATGTGTCACTTACTTGATATCATCTTGTTTTTAAAGCAAAGTAGAGGCAGGGTCCATACAAATTACCTTTACATTATGTCACAACCAACTCTCTGGCCAAATGCAAACAGCAGATCACCATCCTTCAAACAGTTACCCAAATATAAGATAAAAATGCTAAAAATGATTTTCCAAGGGTAAATCCAATCCCAATGGACCAGAGTATCTATTAACAAGGTGGGTGACTCAAGACCTACAACAGAAGCCATCAGCACAGATTTAATTAACCACACACAAGAGCTATCAGCTTTCCTGCTTCCAGGTATAAAATCAGCTGGAGCCAAATTAACAAAATCAGTATCTTTTCCCACTGTTTTTACCTCAGTTTAGAAATATTCCTTAACAACAGCCAGGCCAACAACTGACCTTTAAGACACCAATAAATAAATATGTATATGTATATATAGAGAGTACAAGGAGTAAGCAGATGTTAAAGAGAGATAAAACAACATATAACAAGCCTACATTCACCAGAGCACACAATAAATATATTTATTTTCCACCTGGTAGTGGATTGAGTGAGGGCATCCATAAGACTTTAGTGATAGACATGTCAGGGGTTTAGTATTGCTAAAAGATTCTCCTGTGATGAAAAGTTAAAAGCACCAAAACAAAATCTTGGTTGGTCTTGTCTGGAAAATAAGAGGGAAAATAAGTTTTGGCTGACATCAGTGATGCAATTCATTATACCCACAAATAATAGGAAACTTCAACGAATAATTTAAAATATTTTCATCTGTCTTAAGTCATGCTTTGCCCAAGGCATTCCTATATATCCATTACATCATTTAATCTTAACACTGTGTTTCAATTGGATAAGGGCTAAAATAAACTCATAGAAAAAGTAAGTTGATATAACCTTTAGCTGTTTATGGTGCTTCCACAGATACCTTCAATACTTATGAGAATGTTTTCCATTATTATTTCTGGTTCAAGAGATCCAAAGAGGTTAAGCTCAAGCTCATTTTTCTATCCAGCACTCTGACAGGCACAAAAAATTAAAATACTTTGATTGGCATGTTAGGTGAAGTTAGTTGCACTCATTTTTCCCATCTCTTTTCTTCCAGGGTAAGTATTTCATTCACATTTATACATATAGTTCAAAACCTTCTCTCAAGAATACAGCCATGTTTTCTATTGGAGAGGATAAAAAACAGGAGAATTTTAAGACTTTAGGAAATATTTGTACTTATATTTTCCTATTTTCTTAAAGAGAAAGAGCCTGAAGTATTGGTAAAAATCAGAATATGTGACGCTGTATCTTTTGCTCACTTGCCCAGAAAATACAGGTGCAGTAGGATACTTCCAGAAACCCCTTCAGGGCTGAGACACTCATGCCCCAGATTCTAAGAGTGCTCGTGGCAGATAGTTCTGCCTGAGAACCTATTCAAATTGTCCTGTCCACAGGGACCTACTTCACCCAAGGTCACAGTCCCTCTACAGTGGGGAGGTTAATGGCTCCATTGAAAGACTGATTAACGGAGGGGCTTAATGGCTCAAAGTAGGACAACACTGAAATACTGGTTTAGCTCTAAAGCTCCTCTTAGGCTCTAGGATAGGCCAAGGCCTCTGCTGTGACTGAATCCCATTTCAACTTCTCCTTCTGCCAAATTGTGCATCCCTCACACTTCACATGATGTCCTCAAGAGCTCTCCCTTATAAAGCCTCAGAGTCTACTTCCATAAGAACTTGACTTGTGACATCAGGGTATAACTTATGATTATATGGCGAATTCATGAGTATAAGTGAAATATTCAATTGCTTTATTTGGAAAATAGATGCTTGCCTCCAAATCTATAGCACCTCATAGTGATTCACAAAATTAAGGCTACCTCTTAAAAATTATCTGTGACTAACTTTCCTGCTTTTAAAACTTGAAATATTTTATAGGTACCAATGTATACACACTCAGTAGCAAGAATACTATTTGCAAACACTGTAAAATTAAAGTTCAACAAATGTATTTTATTCTATAAAGCAAATTAAAATATGCTCTTCAAGATCATAGATAGTTCATTTGTTATATTAACAGAAACTATTGCATTTGCAATATAAATATGATTATGATTAATTTACTTACACTAAAACATATTGGTAATAATAAATATCAAAGTATATAATGAATTTATAAATATTACTGTAAGTAAAAAAGAATTGTTTTATTGTTATTATTTACCAAGAGTGTTGCTTCAAGTCATTGAAATGCCACAGTTTGAGAAATACTAACATTCATAATTTGAGAAGAGCAATGAAAAGCCTCCATAGGTTAAGTGTTGAAAAAGTTATGCTTATATCTGGTACTACATATTTCATAACCCATGTGTGGTAGTTAGAGCTGTGTGTCAACTTGGCTGGACCACAATTCTGTGTTGTTTAAGCAATTGAGATGTGGGTTGTTCCCATGATGGCCTCAGAAGTATATGTTCTGAGCAGCTAATCTGTTGAAAGGGAGTTTCCCTAGGAGTGTGGCCTGCTTCCAGTGTATTTATGGACATCCTGGGAAAAGAGACACTCTTCTGTGGACTGGGATTCTGTTGTGCTGCCCACGACTGTCCATGAAGCAAACAATCCACCATTTGGCCTGGAGATCTTGGATTCGTCATTCGTTGGAGTCAACAGCCAGTATACTGCCTGCCAACCTTGAGCTCCTCAGCCCCTGCAGCTGCGTGAGTTGGGAAAAGCCTCCAGGTTGATGTTTGATCCAAGAACATGGGACTTGCCAGCTTCTATTAGTGTGTGAGCCATTTTCCTAAGATATCTCTAATATATCTCTAAGCTTATATATAGAGATAAACAGAGACATCTTTTCTTAACTGATCATACATAACTTCCAAAGCAAATGTTCAGGCTGGTTCTAAGTCCAGGCTCTCTGAAAGTAGTCCATCAAGATAATTTTAAAACAACACAGTACCTTCCCCATCTTCACTTTATTTTGACCCCTGTAGGAGGAGGAAGGTCACAATACAAGGTAACTTTGTAAATCAATATTTTGAAATGTTCCTGGAGAGAGGTGATGTTTTTTTTCCATAATACAACACTTTTAACCTTGAACTTCTTCACTTGATCCAGCTAGGGTTCATCAAACAGTCACAGACATCCTGTTTGACAGCTTAACCCACTAGTTAACCTTTCATTTCCCCAAATGACGAAACTTAAGTTCAAAATGATCAGGGGTTGCTGCTGTTAAATATTCATGCCAGTGTGTGCCTTGGAACTGTGAATCATTAAAAGACTTTTTTTTTTTTCCCCCAAATCTGTGTTTATAGGAAGCAGAAGAAATTCCTGATTTCCTGATGGAAGCAATACTTTCTATTTTATCTTTTTCCTCTCCATCAATTTCATAATGTTTATACATATCAAAATATTAGTACTTAAATATTGAAAATATGTGTACATGTTTGTATTTCAATGGTGAGCCATCACAAAACTACTAAAGTGCTCAGAATATTCATAGCTATCAGGAAAATATTTGAGAACTTTGTAGAATTTTGAGTCCTATGTATTACTTTTGATAACTAATTTGATACTCATGGGAAATTAATCACATCCATTTACAGAAAATTTCCATTAGAATTCAGCACAACCATACTACGCAGTGGTGTATTATAGGAAGTCAAGTCAAAGTATCAATAAGCATAAAATTTTAAAGCTGATACTCCTAATAGGTAGGTGCCTAAGGCATTTGACTGTTAATCAGAAGGTTGGCGGTTCAAATCCACCAGCCGCTCCATGTAAGAAAGACTGGGCAATCTACTTCCGTTAAGATTTAGCCCCTCAAAAACCCAACAGAGATCGCTATGAGTTAGAATAGACTCGATGGCAGTGAGGTTGGTTTTTGGTTTTGGTACTACTAATAGGAAGGAGAACAGAAGGATGCACTTGGGTTGGAGACGGTTACTGTGGCACCAATCATTGGCCTTGGAGTGCTGAATTTAGTAGAACTGGCAGGCCAGGGTGGGACTGAGAGTAGAAAAAATAGCTAAATGGTATACATCTACAAGGTAATTGGTATGGACTACACCTTAATTCCTTTAAAACACAAAACAATTCTGCCAGGTATCTATTATGCTATTCAGTTTGCAAATCAAAAGCCAAGTCTGTAAGAAGCTAAATTTCCTACTTCAAATTACACAGGTAATAAATGGCATTTGATGTGAACTTAATTTTCAGAGCATGCATTCAAAGAGCTTTTTAACAAAAACACCACCAAGAAACAAAACTAAACAACAAAAAAGAACACTTTACAGAATCAGTTTTGACACACTAGGTAAGCCTATTCTCTTGTAGCCAGAATATAAAGCATTAAAACCAGCAATCCTGTGAGAGATTTTTTTTTTTTTTAAAAAGAGTAGATGCATACTTTGTAAAGGACATGCTGCAAAGGGATATAGGGATTTTAACTATTTATCACTGATATTTATACAACATGGGAACATGTTGGCACTATCTTATAATTGAAGAAGAACTCAGAAAGACACAGATATCCCATCAAATGTGTTTCAAAAGCCCTGGAGTTTACATTTGTTTGCCAAATCAGAAAAATAAATATGCATTTGTTGTATTCAAATGTGTAGTTTCTTCTTAAAACAACTCTAGGTTGATCTTTGGGGATTACAAGGGGCAGTCTTGCTGAGATTACACTTTACTTCTTGGATAGGAAAATTACATCTATCATGATTCCTTAACTCTCAGTGATTCGTTTATGACAAACATAACATTATGTTTATCATGATTCCTTAATTCTCAATTCCTAACTTTACGTAAATGTCATTATCTGCAGAATGATAAAACTAGACTTTTTTTGAGATAAAATTTCAATTAAGTATAATTTTCTCACAATTTTGTTTTTATTGTTTTAAGTTTTTTCCCCCTCCATTTTGGATTGTTAATTCATCTATTAGGTTTTAGACAGCAGATCCAACACTTTCTACCTCAGGTTAAAGATCCTGGGAGTCCATGGATAACACAAACAGTTGATGTGCTTGGCTGCTCAATTCAAGTTGCAAGTTCGAATCCACACAAAGTAGCCTCAGAAAAAATGCCTGATGATATACTTCTGAAAAATCAGTCACTGAACATTTGGCAGAGCACAGTGCTACTCTGGCATACATGAAGTTGCCATGAGTGGGAATGGACTCCATGGCAACTTCTTCCCTCCTTCCTTTCTCCCTTCCCCCCCCCCTCCTTTTCCCTCTGTCTTTCTATCTCGCTCTTTCTCTCAACAAAGGTCCTTATTGCTCCACAATGACTTGCCCTTGACAGATAAATTCAAATATTAAAATAAGGTCTACAAGACCTTCCTCGAACAAGTTGGCAGCATTAAGCCACACCGGATGATGACTGCTGTCTCACACGCCCTGCTCTTGACCACAGAGAGGAATGAGATGAGAATGGGAATTATGAGTCAGGGAAAATGGAGCACCACACTAGAAACAATGATTCAAAAACATTTTCCAAGTCAATGGTCAGTGACTGAGTTGATCTTACGCAAGAAAGAAAACACGTGATTGATCCATGTTTTCACTTTGCCCAAATTTTATATTCATTTTAATTTGCGGTATTTAAGTAGTCCAGAAAGCCATCTCAAAACTCATTTTAGAAGGAAGCTAGGAAAGAAGGACTACCTAATTTTTTTGTCACTGTCACTGGATGTGATCAGCAAAATCAAAATATTGCTGCCACCCTGAAACAAGTCTTCAGTGAAAAAAGCGGGAATCTCTCATTCTAACTTTCATGACTGATTCATGGTGTTTGGGAAACACTTGAGAAGTTTCTGTTTGGAGTGCCAGGGTAAAGAATCTTAAATACTTAATTCTAAATCTCCCTCTATGTCTCAGATAATACCTAAGTTGTTGTTGTTGTTATGTGCTGTTGAGTCACACCTGACTCATAGCAACCCCTCCTTGGGTTTCCAAGGCAGTATCACTACGGAAGTAGACTGCCCAACCTTCCTTCCGAGGAGTGGCTGGTGGGTTTGAGCTGCCAGCCCTCTGGTTAGCATTCAAGTGCCTTAGGCACTATGCTACCAAAACTCCTGACACCTAACTGTTGTTGTTGTTGTTATGTGCCATCGAGTCGGCCCCGACTCATAGCGACCCCTCCTTGGGTTTCCAAGGCAGTATCACTACGGAAGTAGGATTGCCCAACCTTCCTTCCGAGGAGTGGTTGGTGGGATTGAACCGCCAGCCTTCTGGTTAGCAGTCAAGTGCTTTAGCCACTATGCTACCAGAGCTCCTGACACATAACTAGTGGATGCCAAATTGTATATCACTGATAAAGAACACCCCTCTCATCACAAAAGGTTCCATTGGACCACACAAATCCAAAGCAAAACCAGCACCCCCAAGCCACTCAGAATCCAGAGATAAGGTGTCAGGCACAATCTGTTTCATAATGCATTGCTAGTAGGTAAGAAACTCTTGCTTTCTCTTCAGCCTTTCTCCTTTTAAAATCAAGGACGGGTGCTAACCCATTTTCAATCATCATTACTATCGTAAGCCAGGCACTGATAGAATACTGCTTCAAGGATTTTGTACTGTATATAGTACCCTCTATAACTAGTTTAAATCCACCAGGAGGCACTTTAGAAGAAAGGCCTGGCACTTTATTTCTAAAAGAGTACAGCCATTGGAAACCCTTTAGTACCCAGTTCTGTTCTGAAGTACATGAAGCCATCAAAAGTCAGAATCCACTCCATGGCAATTTTTATTTATTAATTTATTTAAATAGGTAATTATCTGTGGTGATTCATCTGTCAGTTTGCCCTACTGTGGTGACTTATGTGTTACTGTAATACTAGAAGCTACACTACCACTATTTAAAACACTAGCGAGGTCACCCATTGTGCATAGGTTTCAGTGGAGCTTCCAGATATGACAGACTAAGAAGAAAGGTCTGGCCATCTTCCTCTGAAAATAAGTCAGTGAAAATCTATGATCACAACAGATCATTGTCTCTCTTGCTTTGGTCACATCATAAGAAGACATCAATTGTCAGAAGAGGACATCACATTTCATAAAGTAGAGGATCAAGGAGGGCGAGAGACCTGTACTGAGATGGACTGGCACAATAGCTCCAACAACAGGCTTGAATATGTTGGCAATTTTGAGGACGACAAAAGGCCAGACAACATTTTGTTTTGTTGTACGTAAAGTTACCTCAAGTTGGAGCAGATCTGACAGCAGCTATTACCTGTCTGTCCATCCTTCTTTCTCTCTTTCCCTACCTACCTACTTATCAGTAGTTAAACCACCCTTTACCCAGAAAGGATTAATTCCTCCCATTCCAAGAGATAAAAATGGCCAGTCTATGAATTTTCATGTGTAATCAATGATAATGATACTCAAATGGCAACCTAATTAAACATCTTTTAAATGCTGAAATCAATATTAATGAATAATGAGTGCTTTGGAATAGAATGGTACCATATCTTCAAACCAAGAATGCAAAAAGGCCAGTTCTGGGGCAGATGGCTACTTATTAATTTATTATAATCTTTGAGAGTGCTATCACAAGGTTTTTATTTCACCCAACCAACTTTGTCACAATTCAGGGTCTTACTAATAGCCAAATGCTTAAACCAAGCTAAGGTAGGTGGTTAAACCTGCCTCACTACATCCAACTCTCAGTGTAATTTGGTTCATACTATCTAGGCTATGGTTATCTCACTCTTTAAGAGAAAAAAAAATAGATGCTTAAGTCTTGTTACAGGATCTTGCCTATGATTTGTACTTTCAAGTGGGATCCTGCTCTGTGCTTCTAAGGCTTGGTAGGTAGTTCCCAATAGCTTGATAAATACTTCCTTTTTCCTCATCTTGTAACTTACATTCTTTGTCTCACCTCCAGGTACCTGTGAACTTGTGTAGGCACTAAATGCAATCCAAGGTATGAATGAAACATTTCCTGAGCTTAAGTGATTTAGTGTAGTTTTCTCAGTACCATCATGGTGAGGTAAGAAGGAATCATCTTTGTCTACCCAATGTATCCTTATTATGTAGATGGTGAGCCTATTAATTGAGATGGAGAACAAATGAGGAAGAGCAGGTCTTGGAGAAGATGGCAAACACAGTTTTGGATATAGTGAGTCTGAGTTGTAAGTGGAAACATGGAGAACAGTATTAGATTTGTGAGCACACTATACTCTGAGGATGCACTAGAGAGTAATTGGGTACTAACTGAAACCATGCGCAGGGAAAAAGAAAAAAAAAAAAAAAAAAAACTTTTTTCAAGAGGAGGATCTAGGACTGGAGGATCTTTAGTCCCAAAAGAAGATAGAGACAGGTCAATGAAAAGAGGAGATGGGCCAATGAAAGGAGAGAGGCAAAAGGGAGAACATGGTCGCCCAGTGGCAAAAGGAGAGATTGTTTCAAAAAGACAAGTCAACATTATCTAAGGCTGGGTAGGGATCAAGCAAGATGACAATGTTTGCTAGATTAAATGTTATGAAGGTTGTTAGTGATGTTTACCAGTCATTTAAATGAGTCCTATCAGAGAAAAGCAAGCCACTTTTGAGGCAGGTGAAGAATGAATGAGGGTTTCAGAATGAAGAAACCTGGAGACAATTATCATGAGAATTATTTTGGGAAGAAAAAAAAGTAGATGAACAACACTGTGTTGTTGTTAGTTGTTGACTAGTTAGCTCCAACTCTACAGATGATGATAATTAAGTTTTATAGGTACGGAAAGGAACTGATCTGATCCTGAATCTGTTATAATCTACATAAAGAATTTTAAGTTTCAATTGCAATTACTTATAGAAAATTTCAGTCAGAACTCATTATAGCTCACTAAGGATTGCAATTTGTATTTAGGTAGGTTGCATCTACCCCACATGCTCTCAACCTATGTTAAAATGTGACTAGTAACCAATAACCTATTCCTGATTCAGGAAGCAGCTCAAGTATCACTTACTCTATTAAGTGTCTCCTGTCCATCTCTATAAGAAGATCACTCTTTGGTGCCATATTCTACCCTGCACAGGCTTCCATCTGAGCATATATTACAGGACTAGTTTTTGTGTCTGCCTCTCCATATGTGGATGCTAGTTCTTAAAGAAATCATCTATTTTATTCTTCCCTGTCTTCTATAGAGCTCTGGTGTTGCAGTGGTTAGGCATTTGGCTGCTAACCAACAGGCTGGCAGTTCAAAACCACCAGCTGCTCTTTGGTGAAAAGATGAGGCAGTCTGCCTCTGAAGATTTACAGCCTTGAAAACTCCATGGAGCAGTTCTACTCTAAAGGGTCACTACGAGTCAGAATCACAATTCTATGGCAGTGGGTTTAGTTGTTTGTCTTCTACATATTAAAGGATTCCTTGTATCTATGTAGTGACTGTCTTCATTTTTTAGGAGCATGAACAGACAAATGGATGAACAAATGAATAATGAATACATGAACTTGAATTACAGTCTGCTGGGATGTTGTACTCTCTCTTCTATGATTCCCAATTTAACAATCTTATCCATTTAAGAAACTCAAAACTTTCCTGAGGACAGAATAGAAAAGGGTACTAAACAATCAGTTTATTGAAATGCATTGCTAAAAAGGGATTCCCCCCCACACAGATTTTCAGTCCAATCAAGCTTCTATTGTTGAATTTTTTTTCTTTAAAAAATAAGCAAATGGGCTACACATAAAAAACCCTAATCTTTTTTATGTTTTTATTAACATTTTTTTCTCTACATGTTTCTTAAGCATGGAATTCACTTTTAAGTGTGAATTTATTGTCTTGTATACTCCCCTCTCCTCCATAGGCATAAAAGCAGTAATATGTCTGGCTCCTATATACTGGCCAGGAGGCCTGGTGGCACCACACTTGGGCAATCAGCTGCTAACCTAGTAGCTGGCAGTTTGAATCCACTCAGCAGCCCTGTGAAAGAAACACCTAGAGACCGGCTCCTGTAAAGATCACAGCCAAGAAAATCCTACAGGAGCAGGACTATTTTGTCTCACGGGGTAACTATGAATCTAAAAACAACTCAACAGAACCTAACAGCAACATAACACTTGGTACTAAACTGTTGTTGTTGTTATGTGCTGTCGAGTAGGACCCGACTCATAGCAACCCCTCCTTGGGTTTCCGAGGCGGTATCACTATGGAAGTAGATTGCCCAACCTTCCTTCTGAGGAGTGGCGGGTAGGTTTGAACCACCAGCCTTCTAGTTAGCAGTCAAGTGCCTTAGGCACTATGCTACCAGAGCTCCTTGATACTAAGATAGGCACTTTTATATGGTGTATCTCCTTTGTTCTTTCAACAGCTTTGTTGGTAAGGAAATGGTGCAATAGAGAGGTTAATTGCTAAGGTCACACATATAATAAGTGGTAGAGTCAGCATTTGGCACCAGACGTTCTGCTTAGTCTCCACTCCTATATCTACATTTTATTCAATGAGAGCCTTTTTTTCTTTCCCCTATGAAAAGCAGCAGAGAAAATTATTTCTATAAACAAAATGCTGGTTTCAATTAAACTTTGCCAAAGCAAAGCAAATCAAGAGGCACTCATTTGTAAGTACTGGGCTTTATAAGAAGCAATTTCACATGTTTCTTCTCTCCACTGGGGTTTCTGATCTAGTATTCAGAGATTATACATATATTAAATCTACCATGCCATGAGTTAGTCCAAAGGTCTCAGATTTTATTCTGTTTGAATTAACTTGTTATTGGTTCAGTTTTCCCTTTCATTTTGTCTACAGAGTCCAAGAGAGTGAAGTAGAAATTAGATTTAGATCCTTCATAATTAATTTGAGTGAACGTAATTGTAGTATCTAGAGCTTTCACTTGATTGTCAATGTTTTAATTCAATGTTTCATTGTGACTGTTTTTATATTTGAGTCAAAAATACTGAAAGAGGGAAAATTTCTTTTTATAGTAGCCATGACACAAAAGTCTTACCACTGGAGATGCCACTGGGTAATATTTACAAGTAATCATCAAAAGACACACTATGTCACTGTCACCAAATTAATTAACATGCATTTGAAACAGTGAAGACCACATTTAGGATATCTTTTCTTTCATTCTTTTTTCTTCACATTTAGGCCATCTTAAGGGACCACTACATACCACATCCTCAACATTCATAGTATTCATTAGATTTCAAGGCTTAGGAACTGTGAGTTCTGGTTTCCAGAGCTCAGTGACTCTTCTTACAAACTCAAAAGCAAAGTGAAAAAAAAAAAAGATTTCAATTTCCCCAAGAACATTCCCTGTGGAGCTGACATGTGCTCTGTTTAGTCTTGTATTCAAACTGATTGTTTCTTCTGGCAGGTTTTGTTTAAAATGACTTTAACTTTGTATTTTCTTTTAATTCTGAAACATTTGGTACTTAGAAAACTTGTAAAATCAGTTACTGATGGAATTGTAGTAATTGTGGTATCCTGAAAATGATTTGCATTAAATGGAAGAAAAATAAAATGGTGATTAAGTGGTTGGAAGTAAGAAGACATACACTACCATTCTATACTTTTATAAGAAATTCTATCATTTTGAACATTTGCTATATCCTAGGTTCTGAGATATATAGCTTCACATATATTATTTATGTAAATGATGAAGACATCTTTGTCCTCATTTTATAGATGGAAGAAATGGAGACTTACTGAGATCATTTTACTCATGGGGGAAAAACAAAACAAAACACGTTGTTAAACGGTAGAGCCAAGAATTAGAAACCAGAGATGTCTGATTCTAAAGCTTGCTTTCTCTGATTATATTACATCCCTCTCCCGCTCAGATGCCTACCAAGTTCTTTTTCCCACCAATTTAAAAGAGGAATTATTGGGAGCAGAATTTGCCTCTGAGAAAGGGTCTAAGTTTTCACATTCAAATAGCTAGGTGGTAGCAGATACAGCATTTAGAAATCTAGAAAACAAAAACAAACTGCTTATAGCCCCAGGGAGGAGAAAGTCATCACACCAAGGTTATGGAGCCATTGCCAAAATGTAGCACATAATGAAAAGGGACATCTATACTGTGACAAAATAAAAGAGATCATAAAAGAGTGCAGTTAAACATCACAAGGATTAAAGCTAACCTAAAATGAAGGGGAAGCTAACTATCAGTGGAAGCTGTTGTTGCTGGGAACCATGTTGGCGGGGATGTTGAACATTAAAAGCTACCTCCTACATGGCCTACTGGATCATTTCTGAGCTCAGAGAATCCCTGGCTCTGACCAAAGTCCAGAATCAAAGGCCAAGGCAAAGGAGGGAACACAGATTTTTCTGGTTGCCATCCCCGTGTTCTCATCTACTTTTGTATTATCACCTGAAACATGCACATTCTTGAGTCCATAGGAGGACGTGTGCTATTTATTCCTATCCACTTACTTAACTCAGACTGGTTTAGGATTTCACAGAATTTTTTTTCTGATTTTTAACTGTAAATTTACTAGACATTCATGCTTTTACCATTCCTTAGATATGGATGTTCAGAACAGCATAAGCCTAAATACATTTCTAAGGGGAAATTCATTTGGCCATGAGGATAAAATAGTCTGGTAATAAAACTGCACTCTCTTAGTGAGCGGTACATCATACAAACCAAGTAATTTGAAGCTGTTCTAATTTCAAATAATAGTGATAATCACTATACTAGTCATAATTTCTATCATTATTCAGCGTTTTATGCACCCACGTGTTCATACATGCATGCACGTGCACACACACAGTTGGCCGTCATTACCTGAAGGTTCTGCATCCATGGATCAAACCAACCAAGCTTTGAAAAAAAATTTTTGGAGGGAAGGCTCCTACAAAGCAATAAATGGTCAAAGCAATTTCTCAAAGGCTAAGCAGCAGCATAAAGTGCTACTTACCTAGCATTTACATCATATTAGGGGTTATAAGTAATCTAGAAATGATTTAAAGTGTGTGTTAAGACATGTGTATGTTATATTCAAATACTACATCATTTTATTTAAAGGGGTCCTGGAACCAATCACCTGTACATATCGAGGTATGACTGTATTTGTGTGTGTGTGTCCATGTGTCTGTGTAGGCTTTTTTATGCATTTTTTCTTTAACTGTGGAAACTATATATGTAACAAAAGATTTGTCACTCAATATTCATTTACACAGTTCAGTGCAATAATTCGTTCATCATATTGTTCAACTTTCACACTTACCTACTCCCAAATCCTTCCATCACCCTTAAGAGAAGCCTAATGCTCCCCAAGCATTGAGTCTTCCTTTCCCCCCTTCCCTATCCTGGTAACCACTAATAAATTTTTGTCACTATATACTTGTCTATTCTAGGTATTTCATATCTTTTGGACTATAAAATATTTGACTTTTTGTAACTGACTTATTTTACTCTGTATATTTTCAGCATTCGTCCATGTTGTAGCATTAGACTTCATTTCTCTTTTATTGCTGAATAATACTCCATGGTAAGTACGTACCACATTTTATTTATCCATTCATCTGGTGATGAACATTTAGGCCATTTTAATCTTTTGACTAAAGTGAGTAGTGCTGCAATGAACATTGGTGTTCATGTGTCTCTTTGTATGCCTGGTTTTAATATCAGGTACATACCTATGAATAGAATTATTAAATAATATGGTAATTCTCTGAGAAACCACCATTCTGTTTTCTACAGCAAAACCAAAATCCAAACCCATTGCCATTCAGTTGATTCCAACTTATAACGACCTCAGTTGGGTTTCCAAGGCAGTAAATTTTTACAGAAGTAGATTCCCTCATCTTCCTTCTGCAGAGCAGCTGGTGGGTTTGAACCATCAGACTTCTTGTTAGCAGTCAAATGCTTCAGGTACTGCCATACCAGAGCTCCTTATTTTCTACATCAGCTGTACCATTTCACAATCCCATCAACAATGAATGAAGGTTCCAATTTTTCCACATTCTCATCAATACCTGTTGTTCTCCACTGTATACATAGGTTTTTAATCTTTACAAAAATTGTTTTAGGTCTTAATAATTTAGTTTTTTCTGTAGCAGAAACTGTGACTATGTTAGATTAAGTATTTTGTAGCAGCAAATTTAAAGCAGGGATACAAACTTAGATTAACCAATTTCAATACCGCTGCTCATTGTAAAAACCTTATTTTACCCATTGTCATCATAAGCCAAGAACAGATATTCACTGTACCACTCTCCTTTCCAGTATTCGTGGCAATTATTACCAATTGTATTTCTATCTGGCCTCAGAATTTTTCTTTACATGACACACTTGTAGCTAGTGCAACTGATGAGCATTTGCTATCCAAACATATTCAAAGTGACAGTAGGTAACCCTAAACTCTACTATTTTTTGTTACATATGTATTTTCCACAGGTAAAAAAAAAAATGTTAAAAAAATTCTATTATGATTATCAGTTATGCTAGAAGATACACACAAATCCTTTCTAAGGACTGAAAAACAGATGTTAGAAAAATCCTTATGATTTTCTTATACAGAAGCATTTGACAAAGTGTTTGATGTTCTTTTGATTAAAATCTGATGAGAAGACTAAGAAAAGACATCTGGATTTTCTTCTGAGGCTTGCACAGGTAATGAAGATAACTGGAGATTTGCATTTGCTCCTCACTAAGTAGGAGGCATCCATACCAAGGCTTTCTGCAATAATGAGTACCGGCATGGTAAACATCTTTTCTGAGATCCCCTCATGATTCCTCTTAGGAAATTGTCATGGACTGAATTATGTTCTCCGAAATTATTTATCAACTTGGGTAGGCCATGATTCTCAGCATAAAGTAATCCTACTCTATTTTCTAATCTAATTATTCTAAATGTATTAAATCCTTAACTCTCTAATGTTCATGAGTCAAGATATAATTACAGGATTAGATATCTTGAGTCAGTCTCATTTGAGAGAGAAAAGAGTAAATAAGCTAGCAGTAACTAGAGGACCCTCAGTACCACCAAGAAAGGAGAACAAAAAGCAGAGCATCTCCTCTGGACCTGGGGTGCCTGTGTTGAGAACCTCCTAGACCCAGGGAAAGATTGTAGCCAAAGCACAGAGATCTCCAAGAAACACCATGACCATGTATGTTGAAAGGAGACAAGGACATTCCCACGAGCTAACAGAGGAAGATTCACTCAGAGCTGGGGCCCTGAATTCAGACTTCTAGCCTTCTAAATGGTGAGAATAAATTTCTCTTTGTTAAAGACATCTACTTGCAGTGTTAATGTTAGAGCAGCACTGGATAACTAAGACAGCAAAGGAAATCTGATCAATGTAATCCTAAACAGCTGTATGAAAAACAAAACTGCTAACTCTAAAAGGAAACATGAGAAGGAGCTTGGATCATAGCTACAGAGAATAGGAGTTAGTCCTTTTAAATTCATGGGCCTGTTTGCCTTCAGTTGTAAAGATTTTGTGCCTCTGAAAGGACATTAACTCCAAAGGCACAACAAAGCAGAATGAGTCAAATTGTTCTAAGCAGAAATGCCTGCTGAGACTGGGGAGAAATTGTTTAAGAAGTATGGACTCTGAAATTTGGCCCAGAATTTTCCTGAATGATCCTGATCTGTCCTACATAGTTTTCAAATGCCACTAGAGCTTCCAAGTGCTAAATACTATCTCCAATACTATAAATGTTCTTATGACTTTTCCTTGCCTATTCATACCATTTAGAGGCTTCTTGACATAATTAGAATAAGAAAAATGCTCTTCTAATTTTCTTAATTTGTATCTTTAACCTTCCCTGCTAGTGGCATAATGGGTAAGGCATTTGGCCACTAACCAGAAGGTCATCAATTCAAACCCACCAGCAGCTCCTGGAAGAATTTTTTTTTTTTTTACTTCCATAAAGAAATCCAATGGGGCTGCTATGAGTCAGAATTGACTCAAAGGCAATCAATTTGGTCTGAGTCCTTGAAGGTTCAGCTGAAACACCCATTCTCCACAAAGACTTCCCTCAACTCTCTTCCCCTACTCATTTGCCACCACATCAGTTTTTCTTCACAATTAATTACAGAATATATTAAGTTGTTAAATATACAGGCTTTCTCCTCAGAAACTTTAACCCAAATACAAACATTTTCATATCCTAAGTGATGTAACAGACTTCTTTCCTCTATTAAAAAAAGAAACAAACATACAAAACACTGTCATTGAGTCAATTCCAACTTATAGTGACCACCATTGGGTTTCCAGGCTGTATATCTTTATGGAAATAGATTGCCTCTTCTTCCTCCCATGGAGCAGTTGGTTTGAACTGCCAACCCTATGGTTGGCAGCAAAATGCCTTACATACTATACTACCAGAACACCTTTGAAATAAGGAAAATAACATCTAAATTATAGCATTTCTGTGATTAAAGAGAGAAATATTTAACATAGTATAAATATTAAAGTAAAGTAAGTGTTCCTTTTGTCTTTGCTTTTTATTCATTATTAACTTATTAAAATCATCTGAAATAAATCAATTTTATTAATTATAATTTTAATTAAAGTATTATTCTTTAAATCATTACTCAGTGTGTCTTTTTTGAGTTTTACCTTTTTTAAATTGTAGATTTACCTGGTTTGGGTTTAAAAGTTTTTGAAAGGAAATTTCTATGTCTATATTAATTATTTTCCATGGGACTAAACAAAATGCTCTGAAAACCATAGGCACTCATTTAAATGTTCTTGAGTGACTAGGTGAATAAATGAATGAATAACATTGCTTCTTTGAAATTTTTCTAAAGATAAAAGAAACGGCAAAATATATTTAATTTCATTAATTTAGCCTAACGCACTTGACTGCTAACCAGAAGGCTGGTGGTTCAAACCACCAGCCACTCCTTGGAAGGAAGATGGGGCAATCTACTTCTGTAGTCATGGTGCCTCAAAAACCCAAGGAGAGGTCACTATGAGTCAGGTCTGACTCAACAGCACATAACAACAGCAACTATGTGTATTTCTGTAAAGAACATGAAATATACACTGATGCTTATTTTCAATGTATGAACATTGTAGTGATAGGCATTGAAAACAATACTAAAAAGAGAGAATAAAGAAAGGAAAGGAGGGAGGAAATAAAAAATAACTGAGACAAAGGATCGTATCCAAATGAAATATCCAAATGACTCATTTGACCTAGGAAAAAACTGTTACTGAAACACCTGATAAATAGCTTGGATCTGGTAAAAAAAACATCCCATAAGGATACTATGGATAGAGTTTCTATCAACTCGATCACAGTGGACTATATGGAAATTGAGACAAAGCAAAAGAAAAAACAATAACCAGTTGTTGTCTAGTCGACTCAGATTCATGTGTGTCGGAGTACAACTGGGCTCTGAGGGCTTTCGACACCTCATTTTTTTTTTTTTTTTTTTTTTTTTTTTTTAAGTAGATCATCAGACCTATTTTCCAAAGTACCTCTGAGTGGACTTGAACTACCAATCTTCAGGCTAGCAGCCAAGAGCGTTAACCATTTATACCACTCAGGGACTTTCATATGGAAATATCCACTCTTGAAAGATTTCTCATCCACTCAAGTATTTCTAGGAGCTCTGCTGGCGTAGCACCTAAGGCATTTGATTGGTATCCAGAAGGCTTGCGGTTCAAACTCACCAGCTACTTCTCAGAAGGAAGGTTGGGCAATCTGTTTCCGTAAAGATATTGGCTCGGAATCCCAAAGAGGGGTGTTTTTTGTTTGTTTGTTTGTTTTTTGTTTTTTTAAATATTTCTATCATTTAAATTGGAAAGTAACTAGTGAAGAGCATAACATCATCTGATAATAACTGTATAAAACTGTACAGAAAAGAGACTAGCTCAGTATCTAATATACAATGAATACTGACAACATGATAGCTGACACTGCTTCTGGGATGGAATAATTTTATATTATTTTAGTCAGTGGAAAAATGGACACGCACTAATTCCCATCCTTCCTTTTTCCTTTATTCTTAATTACTTAGTTGCTGTTACTACTTCTCTCTTAGCTGCCCCTCATCTCTTTTCCCCCTCAGACTTATTTCTTGTCTCACTCATTCATTCATACTCACTTGCATTTACTAATTATGTATCCTCTTGTCCACTCTTTTGAATGCACTGTATTAGTGTTAAAAAGCAAATATTATCCCCAACACTTTAAAATAAAAATAAAGCAACAGTGAAGAAGTACAATTTTTTTTCTTTTCCATGCCTGTTCTCTTTAGCTTCTATTTTGGGATCTTAGTTTTATACTATTTAATAAAACAAAATACCTTTCTGAACCATCACGTAAAACTAGTGCAATTTGTTATTACTATTATATATTTACAAAAGCAAACAAACTTGTATTGGCCTCAATGTGGTCTTTATTTCATATTTTCAAGTAGTCTTAAACCTTATTTTCTTAGCAAAGAGCCATACGTGGTATTTAATTAATAAACTCAAAACTAAACTCACTGCAGTCGAGTCAGTTCTGACTTTACAGCAACCCCAAAGCAGTATCTCTGTGGAAGTAGATCGCCAAAATCTTCCTTCTGAGGAGTGGCTGGTGGGTTTGAACTCCCAACCATCTGGTTAGTAGTCAAATGCCTTAGGCACCATGCTCCTATTGATAGTATCAGATATAATGTCTAGCATGTTTTTATCAAAGGTGACAAGTTCTGTCTTTCACATACATAAGGATCAAGACCATTCATTTTATCTGTCTTTCTTGTCCATTTGCTACATTTTCACCAACTATTTCAGTCAGAGTTTCAGATGGCATACTGGCACCAGAGAGTCTTGATAATAATTATTTATGGCACTCTTGTCTGTAGCTGGAGAATTCAATTAGTCCAGCCAAAATTTTAGTTGGCTCATTTTTTCAAAAATCGTAGCCAAATCACGTGTGGTATACTTCTAGGCAAAAATCTCTCTTCTTCCTTGTCCTTACACACAGGCTCATAATACATTCCCTCTTCCCCACAGAGAACTATGCTATGTACACAGTACCAAGAAGCCAGGCAGACATTGTGGCTTTTATTTTTGTATTTTGTTTTACTTTATCTTCCGGTTTGAATTTTCTTTAGCTAGTCTGGGTTGCATCTTCACTAACTGACAAATTACAGTTATAGATACGAGGGTAGAAGAACAATTTTCAAAGAACTCAGACACTCCCATTACAATTCAGAGTATTATACTATTGCAAGATGTCTGAAGGTTCTTCCCTGATAACCTAATAAACATGGCAATGTAAATCTTACAAGACATGCTATTTTTATTTTAATTTAGTCATATGTTCTAAGTCTATATGAATACATTTTATGAATAGAAATTACTTTTTATTTGTAAATGAGAATGAAATTTGATTGGTATAGAGCAAATTATGTATTCATTATGTTTCTGGAAAGCTAAAGACTATGTAGGCAGTATCCAGCTTAAGAACAAGTTCTGTTCCTAAGTCCGTCTTTAAGTCAAATTTGTATATATGTAGGAGAAGTTAGGTACAGTTCATATCTAATATCAATTACTCAAATATTTGTGTCAATAAATACTATATAGTATACCCTTCTATGCAAAAAACATTAAAGAAAGACTTCTGGATACATTAAAACACCTTTTACATAATAATGCAATAATAATGTTTTGTGAGTGTTACAAAGCAGCACCCATTTGTTATTATGAACTACTATATGTACCTCAAATTTTTCATATAAAATAGGCTTCATGGAGATTGGTTCATAAATACTTGTCAAGCATAAGTCTGAATTTTGTAACCTGGAGATTGCCTGTACAACTGGTAAATTAAAAATGATTATTTTAGTAATGAGATCTTTCAAATAAATAGGCTTTAATCTGCTGAAGGAAATAAGGCATACCTCAAGGGGGCAAGCTTGTGAAAACTGGCTGTGCCTAAAATCAATCCATAAAACCAAGAGTACAAATGTACACCGTAAAGTGGGTATAAGGGAAACCAAAGGAGGCAAAACAATAGCTTAATATTTATTTGGGACACACACACAAAAAAAAACCCAACATGTTTTCAGGAAAAATATGCACTTAGGCTGACAAAAGAAATACAACAAAAAAAGAAACAAGGGAAAAACAATCATTTATATTTTCAGTACAACAAATCAGAAAACATCAAGATTAGAGATGCAACTTAAATGCAATGAAAGGAAGGAAAACAGAAAACAGAACTTACTCATTGTACTAATTAGCCACATATTGAGGCTACTGAGGATACTGACAGAAATGAATAATACAATACAAAACGAGAATTGGGCACCTAGTGTATTGTCAAACCAATTGGTTGACCAATGGGGAACAGGAAAAAGATGTCAGTGTCAACTTCCATCATAACAAATACTTGACATTCCTGAGGCCAGTCTCAGAAAGTTAAGAGTGAACCATGTTAAGTTTAATTGTTGAAATGATTGTGGAGAGTAATACATATAAAAGAGATACAGGTCACATTGAGTGGATTTCAAAGCAAAGGTAAAATAGAAATGTATAAAATAACAGAACTCTTAAGAAAAAAAAGTGCTGTATCCTGGAATGTTGAAGGATCTTTTTGTATTTTGTTTTGATATAAAAGCCAGAAGTCTTGGCTAATTATGTTTAGAGTACCATAACTTATAGAAGATGTAATTACTTGGGAAAAAGCCAAAGTAGAGAAACAGATATGATAAAAGGCAGGATAAAGGAAGGAATGAGAGAAAGCTAAAGATATTGTCAAAGTTTGCCCTGAAGTCTATAGGCTCAAGGGTGTCTTAGTGAGCAACAGAAACACAAGTGTTGTTCAAACATAGACAGCTGATGCCCACCTCTGTTATTGCTATGTGCCGTCGAGTGGGACCCGACTCATAGTGACCCCTCCTTGGGTTTCTGAGGCAGTACCACTACGGAAGTAGATTGCCCAACCTTCTTTCCAAGGAATAGCAGGTGGGTGTGAACCGCCAGCCTTCTGGTTAGCTGTCAAGTGCCTTAGGCACTATGCTTACCAGAGCTCCTATGCCCACCTCTAAAGTTTGCAATTTAGTAAGTCTTAGAGTTAAAAATTCACTACTATCAAAGTCAATTCTGACTCATAGTGACCCCCTGTGTTTACAGGGCAGTATATCTTTACACAAATAAATTGTTCCATCTTCCTTCTGCTGACCAGCTGGTGAGTATGAACCACCAACTTTCTGATTAGTAGTCAAATGCCTTACGCACTGAGCCACCAGAGCTGCTTGAGTGAGGCCTGCTAATTTGCATTTCTCACTAAACACTAGGTGATGTTGATGATGTGGGTTCAGGGACTACACTTTCAGAACCCTGAGGCCAGAAAACCCTGAGGAAATGCTAAGCCCAAAGTCTTGGTGAATGAGTGTGTGTGTGATAGGTAGAATTCTAAGATGGTTCCCAATATTTCCTGCCTCCTGGTGTACACACTATGTAGAATCCTTCACCCTCACTGCCGTCATGTTGGTTTTGACTCCTAGTGACCCTTCCGTGGTCACTCATACTGACCCTTGACCCCCTTTCCAAGGCAGTATCTCTATACAGAAGTAGATTGCCCAGTCTTGTGAGGAGTGGCTGTGGGTTTGAACCGCCAGCCTTCTGGTTAGCAGTCAAATGCCTTAGACACTATGCCACCAGAGGACCATGAATTTGGTCAACTTTATTGCTGTGATTAGGTTACATTATGTGGCACAACGGACCTCAAGATTGGGAGTTAACTGAGTAAGCTTGACTTAATCACAGAGCCCTTGAAAAGAACAGTACATTCTCCAGCAGACTACAGAAGAGGAAGTCAGAAATTTGAAGTAAGTGAAGAGTTCCATACATGGATGCTGCTGGAAAATGAAGACCATGTGTTAAACAATGTAAGTGGCCTCTAGGAACCAAGAGCAGCTTCTGACTGACAGACAATAAGAAAACAGAAATCTCAGTCCCACAAGTGCAAGGAAATAAATTCTATCAAGAAGAATGATCTTGGAAGCAATGTTCTACCAAAGCCTTCAGAGGAGAGCTCAGACCTGCCAACATCTTTTTACTTTTTTACTTTTTATTATGACTTAGGTGAAAGTTTACAGAGCAAATTAGTTGTCCATTCAATAATTCATACAAAATTTGTTTCATAACACTGGTTACAACCCCCAAAATATAACAACATTCTTCTTACATCCTCCCTGTTTTCAGTTTGTTTCAATGTGTTTTCAGTTTCTATTTTCCTTTCCCATCCCTCCCTGCCTTCTGGGCTTTATCCTTGGGCAGATGCTTCCCTTTTGGTCTTATATGGTTGACTGTTATAAGGAGCGTGCACTTCCCTGATACTGTTCACCTTACAGACTTGTCTATTGTTTGGCTGAAACTTGAGCCAAGGGGTGAGTCCAGTTCCAGGCTTGAAGGATAACTAAGGGCCATAGTCTTGGAGGTTCCTCACCAGTTTCTATTAGACCAGGAAGCCTGGTCTTTTTATAATTTTAAGTTATGTTACACATCCCCCACCCCACCCCACCCCCTATCTAGGACCTTCATTGTGATGCCTTTCAGATAGGTCAGTAGTGGTAACCAAGCACCATCCATTTCTTCTGGTCTCAGGGTTATTGAGGCTGAGATTCTCACAGTCCATTACTCCTTTGGAGTAGTTGCTTCTTTGCATCTTTAATTTTCTTCACCTGCCAGCCACTCCTCAGAAGAAAGGTTGGGCAACCTACTTCCGTAGTGATACTGCCTCAGAAACACAAGGAGGGATTGCTATAAGTCAGGTCTGACTCGACAGCACATAACATTAGATAGCTACTTACGAGCTTTTAAGACCCTAGTTGCTACTCATCAAAGCATGATGTAGAACACTCTTTGTAGACTATGTTATGCCAATTGATCTTAGTGTCCCTGAAGACTATGGTCCTGAGCCCCTATGCCTAGCAACTTATTCCCTCGAGGTATTTAGTTATGGCTAAAAGTTTTCATAATTTTTTTCTCTTTATACTCTCCTGTATTCACAGACATATTTGCAGCACATATACATACATAGAAATATCATCTGTCAAACCCATATATATTTGTGGATGTAGTCCCATTTGCCTTCACACACCTGTTCAGCTTGCATGTCTATTCTCGTATCTACTTGTGTATTTATATTACTGTAATCACAGGCTTGTGTATGTAAGTTTTTACCCTTGTTGCCTTTAACGTTTGTGCTCCTCTAGTGTATTCCTTTAACTTCATCATTTTGTGCTGACTTCCCCGTTACCGTATACTGCCTCTATCTTCACCCAAGTTACTAAGTTTCTACTTTCTGTTAGTCATTTACCAGCTGCTTCCCCTCCAACACCTGGTAACTTTCAAAGAATGTTTCTTTCTACATGTATGTCTCTTCTTGACTTTTTATAGTCATGGTTTCATGCAATATTTACCCTTTTGTGATTGACTAATTTCACTCAGCATAACATCTTCCATGTTCATCTATGTTATGAGGTGTTTCACAGATTCATCAATCTTTATCATTGCATACTATTCTATTTTGTGTATGTACCATAGTTTATCCATTCATTAGTTGAGGGGCACATAGGTTGTTTCTGTCTTTTTGCTAATGTGAACTGTGCTGAGATGAATATGGGTGTGTATTTATCTGAGTCATGACTTATTTCTCTAGGATATATACCTAGCAGTGGGATTGCTAGATCATATGTTATTTCCATTTCCAGCTATTCAAGGGAGTGCCACACTGTTTTCCACAGTGGTTGCACCCTTTTATTTTTTAAGAGCTTGTTTTACATTCAATGTTACATGTGCATTTAGTTCCATTCCCCATTTACCATGTCCAACCCTAACCCAGTCTCCTCCCCTTCCCTACCCTGTAACCTTCCCCTCGCGCAATATTTATGCACTCCTATTTATCCTGAATTTTCTCACTTTGAATGTTGATCCTTTGGTGTCCCATGGTCTATTGCTCTAAAGGACGTATTACCATACAATATGTGGGTGTGTCATCCGGGCTTGAGTGGTCTGCTTGTACATCTTGTTAACTATTGGGCTCAGAGCCAGCCCCTGAGGGTGCATCATTCCAGGTGAGAATGTATTCCAGGGCCATAGTATTGGGGGTCTCACCAGATTTCATCTTACCATTATTCAATTCTGGTCATTATTAAATTTTTGGATTTTGTTCTACGTTTTCCTTCCCACTCTATCCAGGATCTCCATATTTGATCCTTTCCTGAGTGGTTGACATTGGTAGCCAGGCATCATCTAGTTCTTCTGCTCTCAAGGGCCATTGTGTCCTATGATCGATTGCTTCCAAATGCCCCCCCCATTTTTGTTTTTTGCATTCTTCTTTGCTGTTAGCTCCATGTCAGACGGCTCATTGAAAGCTTTTAAGACCCCAGTCACTACTCACCAATGTAGGATGTGGAACAAGGCTTTTATGTATTTTGTTGTGCCAATTGAGTCTGGTGTTCCCCGATACTATGGTCCTGAGAGGGTAGATCTATTGGATCTCTCTCCCATAGTGTCTGGTTGTCTGTGAGGGGTCTATTGTTTCTGTAAGGATTGCAGGTATTTTTATCACTGGTGTCTGTGCAAGATTAGCCTCAGCTGAATCTGTCCTTGGTCTAGAGTTCACTTCTGTTCACTGACGCCCATCTGATCATCTCAGGTGCTTATGTGTTTATCTGTAGCCTAGTGTTTGGTGTTAATGGCAATGCAGTATCATGGGCACATTGGTTGGTATTAGCATCTGTCGTCTATCTCTTATGTGCCCAATCCAGTGTCCTCCGATTTCCTAATGTCATCATGGTGGTCACAGATCTTTCCTGTATATCCCTCCCTCTACCCACATCAGCATATAGGCCCCAACTAGCCTGAAATTAATCCCTTCCCTTCCCTCCTCATCCCAGAAATCTACTAAGTGAATTCCCTTTCCCAAGGAAACCCTTGTCTTTTTATAGTAATGAGCTCATGCAGTGATTTACCTATTTCACAGTGTAATGTCCTCCAGGTCCATCCATGTTGTGAGATGATTCATGTATCCCTCATTGTTTTTTAATGTAGCATAGTGTTCCATTGTATGCATGTTGTGATAGTTGGAGCTGTGTGTCAACTTGGCTGGACCCCAGTTTGGTGTGGTTGTTCCCATGATGGGATTGGATGTGTTCTGAGTGGCCAATCTGTTCAAGGGGAGTTTCCCTAGGGGTGTCACCTGCCTCCAGGATATCCAGGGACATCCTGGGAAGAGAGACATTCTTCTGCGGATCGTCACTCTGTTGTGCAGCCTGTAACTGTCCGTGAGCAAGCAGTCCACTGTTCGGCTTGGAGATCTTGGATTCATCATTTGTTGGAGTCAACAGCTGGTGTACTGCCTGCCAGCCTTGAGCTTCTCAGCCCCTGCAGTTGCAGAAGCTAGGAAAAGCCTCCTGCCTGATGTTTGCTCCAGGGACTTTGGACTTGCTGGCTTCTATATGTTTGTGAGCCATTTTCCTAAGATAAATTTCCCTCTCCCTCTCCCTCTTTCTCTTCCTCTCCCTCTCTCTCTATATATAAGCTTTCCTGGTCTTTGTTTCTCTAGAGAACCCAGTCTGACACATATGTACTATAATTTGGTTATCCACTCATCCGTTGATGGACATTTAGGTTGTTTCCATCTCTTAACTATAGCAAATTATGCTGCGATGAACATAGGTGTACATATGTCTGTTCATGCACTCTCACCTCTTTAGGATATATTCCTAGTAATGGAATTGCTGGGTCAAATGGTACTTCTATTTTCAGTTTTTTAAGGAAATGCCATACTGTTTGCCACAATGTTTGCACCATTTTACAATCCCACCAGCAGTGAAAAAAAAAAAAAAAAAAAAAAACTTCCAATCTCTCTGCAACCTCGCCAGCATTTGTTATCTTCTGACCTGTTGAACTTTGCTATTATTGCCGGTGTGCGATGATATCATTGTTGTTTTGATTTGCATCTCACTAATGATTAATGATCTCAAGCAATTTCTCATGTGTTTGTTGGCTGTCTGTATATCTTTGGTGAAGTGTCTGTTCAAGTCTTTTGCCCATTTGTGAATAGGGTCATTTGTCTTTTTGGTGTTGAGGTGTTGATGTTTTCTATAGATTTTGGAGATAAGTCTTTGATCAGATACGTCATAGGCAAATATTTTCTCCCAATCTGTAGGTTCTCTTTTTACCCTTTTGATGAAGTTTTTCAATGTATATAAGAATTTTTAAAAGGTCCCAGTCAAAAAAAAAAAAAAGGGGGGGACCAGGTTTGCTGCTCTGATAGAGCCTGGTGGAACCCCTGAGACTATGGAACCTAGCTGCCCTTCCAGTCTGGAATTATACCCACACCTGTGGCTTCCAGCCAAACAAAAGACAGGCATATGAGTTGAACATGTACCTGAGGGTAGATACAGTCCTTGGAGAGAACAATCATGGGAGGAAAGGGCTGTTTATGCACAGGGAGACAGTTCAGGGGGGCAGGAGTGCACTCAGGGATGAACACAGGGAAGAGGTAACTATTGAGAGGAAGTGGGAGGGGAGCTGTTATATTGGGGTAAATCGTAGTTAATGTCATGAGACAATGTGTGTATGAACTGCTGTATGGAAAGCAAAGTTGCTTTGTAAACTTTCACCCAAATCATGATTAAAAAAAAAAAAAAAAAAAAGGTCCCAGTCATCTAGCTTTTCTATTTCCTGAACATTCTGGGTTATGCTTTATAGTCTATTTAGGCTGTAAATTAGGGCTCCCAGACTTGCCCCTATTTTATCTTTGTTGAATTTTATAGTTTGGGGTTTTACATTTAAGTCTTTGATCCAGCTTGAGTTTGTTTTTGTATATGAGGTGAGGTATGGGTCTTGTCTCATTTTTCTACAGGTGGATATTCAGTTTTGCCAGCACTTTTGTTTAAGAGGCTGTCTCTTCCCCATTTAATGGGTTTTGGACTTTTGTCAAAGATAAGTTGTCCATAGATGCACAGGTCTATATCTAGACTTTTGATTCTGTTCCACTGGTCTAATCTATCATTATACCAATACCATGCTGTTTGACTACTGTGGCTGTATAGTAGTTCTTAAGATCTAGGAGTGTGAGACCTCCCACTTTGTTTTTCTTCTTGAGAAGTGCTCTACTTACCCAAGGTCTTCCCTTTCCATATGAAATTAGTAATTAGTTTTTCCATGTCCTTAAAAAATTTTGTTGAAGTCTGGATTGGAATTGCATTAAATGCATAGATTGCTTTAGGTAGTATTGACATTTTCACAATATTTAGTCTACCTATCCATGAACAAGGTAGGTTCTTCCATTATTTAGTGCCCTTGTTGTCTCTTTTAGCAATGTTGTATAGTTTTCTTTGTATAGGTCTTTTGTGTCTCTGGTGAGGTTTATTCCTAGATATTTTATCTTTTTTGTAGCTATAGTAAATGGTATTGTTTCCCTTATTTATCAGAGGACTCGTTGTTGGTGTAGAGGAATCCAACTGATTTTTGTATTTGGCTTTATATCCTGCCACTTTGCTGAACCTCTCTATTAGTTCCAGTAGTTTTTTTATTGAGTCCCTTGGGTTTTCTATGTACATGATCTTATCATCCACAAATAGAGATCATTTTAGTTCTTCTTTGCCATTTTGTATGCCTTTTATTTCTCTTTCTTGCCTTATTGCTCTGACCAGGACTTCCAATACAATGCTAAATAGAAGTGGTGATAGAGGGCATCCCTGTCTGTTCCCATTCATAAGGAGAATGACTTGAGTCTTTCTCCATTAATAATGATGTTAGCCATTGGCTTTGCATACATACCCTTTGTTATGTTGAGGAATTTCCCTTCTATCCCTATTTTGCTGAAAGTTCTGAACAGGAATGGATGTTGGATTTTATCAAATGCCTTTTCTGCATTGATTGATATAATCATATGGTTCCTTTGTTTTGTTTATGTGGTGGATTACATTGATTTTCTGATGTTAAACCACCCTTGTAAAACCTGGTATGAATCCCACTTGGTCCGAGTGTATTAATTTTTTTATATTTTGTTGGATGATGTTGGCTAGGATTTTGTTAAAAATTTTTGCATCTATGTTCATGAGGGATATTGGTCTGTAGTTTTCCTTTCTAGTGGTGTCTTTCCCTGATTTTGGTATTAGTGTTATGCTTGCTTCATAAAATGAGGTTGGAAGTATTCCATCTTTTTCTGTGTTCTGGAATAGCTTGAGTAGCATAGTTATAAACTCTTCTCTGAATATTTGATAGAATTCTCCAGTGAATCCATCAGGGTCAGGGCTTTTCTTCGTGGGAAGTTTTTTTATGACCTGTTCTAGTTCTTCCCTTGTTATAGGTCTGTTCAAGCTTTATCTCTGAGCGGGATAGTTTAGCTAGGTCTTGTGATTCAGGAAACTTGTCCATCTCTTCTAAGTTCTCTAATCTGTTGGAGTACAGTTTTCCATAATATTCTGTCACTTTTTTTTTCAGGTGGTTCTGTTGTGATCACACCATCTTTGCTTACAGTTCTTGTGATTTGGATCTTTTCTTTTGTTAGATCTGCCAATAGTTTATCAATTTTATTAATCTTTTCGAAGAACCAGCTTTGTTTTGTTGATTTTCTCAATTTTTTTTTTGTTTCATTTTTTTCTGCTCTGATCTTTATTATTTCCTTGCTTCTAGATACTGTGGAATTCTTTCCTTGTTCTATTTCTAGTTGTTGGAGTTGATAAGTTAGAGTGTTGATTTTGTTTCTTTCCTCACTTTTCATGTATGCATTTATTGCTATGAACTGTCCTGAGTACTGCTTTCTCTGTGTTCCATAGGTTTGGTATGATGTACCTTCATTCTCACTTGTTTCTCGGAATTTTTTTTTTATTTCAGTTTTATCCATTCTATTACCCAGTACTTTTTGAGCAGCAAGTTGTTCAGCTTCCATATGTTTGATGCTTTTTCCTTGCTCTTCCTATTATTAATTTCTAATTTTTATAGCATTGTGGTACAAGAAGATGCTTTGTAGTATTTCAATGCTTTTGAATTTATTGAGGCTTTTTTTATGTCCTAGCATATAGTCTATTCTGGAGAAGGATCCATGTGCACTAGATAAGAATGTGAATTGTGCTTTTGTTGGGTGCAATGCTCTGTATATGTGTCTGTGAGGTCGAGTTAATTGAGTGTATTTTTGAGTTCTTCTGTATCTTTGTTGAGTTTCTTTCTAGCTGACCTGTCTCTCATTGAAGTGGTGTGTTAAAGTCTCCTACTACTATTGTAGACTTGTCTATCATCCCTTTTAATTCAGTTAATATTTGCTTCACATATTTTGGAGCACTTTCATTGGGTGCATAAATATTTATTATTGTAACGTCTTGTCAATTGACCCTTTCAGCATCATATAATGTCCTTCTTTGTCTCTTATTTTTTCATCTTAATGTCTATTTTGTGAGAAATTAATATTGCCACTCCTGCTCTTTTTGGGCTTGCATTGGTGTGGTATTTTTTTTTTTTTTTTCCATCCCTTCATTCTCTGATAGCTTAGTGCCTAAGGCACTTGACTGCTAACCAGAAGGCTGGTGGTTCAAACCCACCAGCCACTCCTTGGAAGGAAGATAGGGCAATTTACTTCCGTAGTGATACGACCTCGCTATGAGTTGGGTCCAACTCGACAGTACACAACAACAACAACTCTTAATTTGTTTTTATCTTTGTATCTAAGGTGGGTCTATTGTAGGCAGCATATTGATGGGTCTTCTTTTCTTATCCAGTCTGCCACTCTCTTTCTCTTGATAGGTGCATTTAGTCACCACCAGTGATTAGTGGTAGGTATGAATTGATTGCTGTCATTCTATTGTGTTTGTCATGTTGTTGGTGGTTTCCTTGGTCCATATATTTTCTGTGCTGAGTTTGGTTTGCTGGCTAGTGATTTCTCCCTTTTCTTCTTTATTGTTGGTTTTGTGCTTATTAAACCCCTATGTTTCCTTCCTTGTGGATTTACTTAGGGGGATTGTTACTTTTCTCTGTGGTTACCTTGGAATATATCCTTGTCTCTATATTTTCCGAACAGTACATACTGTGAAGACATTCTCCTGTTTTCCTCTCCATTTGGAAGTTTTTACCTAGAAGTTTTATTCCCTTTGATAGGTTAGTTGCTGTTGTTGTGTGCTGGTTGACTTCCTTGGTTGTTAGAGAACAATGGTTTATTGTCTTATTTTGAGTTTCTATTTTTTATTTTAATGTTGATGCCACGTATCCCGATTTTGTTGATCTCTGTTGTGGGTTCTCTAATGGAAGGACTTCCTTAAGCATTTCTTGTAGGATTGGTCTGGTTTTTACAAAATCCCTTAATTTCTGTTGCACCATTTTAGAGTCCCACCAGAAATATATGAATGTCTCAGTCTCTCCATGCTCTTGTCAGCAGTGGTTTTCTTTTTTAACTTTGCTATTGACACATCATTTCATGTTTTTGTTGGCAGCTTGAATATCTTTAGTGAAGTGTCCACGTCCTCTGCCCTTTTTTTTAACTGGATTGTCTTTTTTGATGTTGAAGTGTTAAAGCTTTCTATAAATTTTAAAGTTAAGTTCCTTGTCTGACATGTTGTTGCCAACCCTACCTCTGAGTCTGTAGGATCCTTTTTATTGCCAACTCCCCTCTCTCCAGTCTGTAGGATCATTTTTATTCTTTTGGTGAAATTGTTTAATTATAAATGTTTAATTATTAGGAAGTCCCAGTTGTATAGTATCTTCTACTATTTGTGTATTTTTAGATATGTTTGCTAGTATATTTATGCCATGTATTAGGGCCCCTAAGGTTGCCCCTATTTTTCTTTCTGATGACCTTTTTAGTTATAAGGTTTGTATTTATGCTTTGATCTACCTTGAGTTAGATTTCACATATGGCTAGAAATATGGATACTGCTTCAATTTTTTCTACAAATGAATACCCAGTATTGCCAGGGGCATTTGTTAAAAAGCCTCTCCCCCCAGTAAGAGGTATTGGCCCTTTGTCAGAGATCAGCTATTCACAGGTGGATAGATTTACTTCTGGGTTCTCTATTCTGTTCCATTGGTCTATGTGTCTGTCATTGTACAAATACCAGGTTATTCTGACTACCGTATCCAGCCAACATCTTGATTTCAATGTTATGATACCCTGAGCAGAGACCCCAGCCACTGCAGTGTTGTGCTTCTGACTTACAGAACTGCAAACTAATACATGGGTGTTGTTTTAAGCCACTATGTTGCAATGTGTTAATGCAGCAATGGGAATCTAACACTGTGGATGTGTCCCACTTTAGCCTTAATTAGATCCACCAATTGAAGCAATTATACATCCAATGCCAAACAATGTTATCAACTCTAACTACCTCCATGCATGCACTGCTGTACCCATTGCCCCTCATTATCTGCACACCTGTCAAGGCACCATGTTTACAAATCTCTTTGCACTGAAATATTCTCCAAATATATACTGTCCTCTTCTAGTCATAGGCTCAGAGAAACTCAGGTAATATATTCTGAGGATTCTTAAGAATAGTAAACCTGTAAATAGACATTGTTTTCCCTTCTTTCTGTCCAAGTAGATTTAAGTCCTTCAACAGCAAGTGTGTGCCAACATCCATCATTTCAATGACACAACCCCTTCAAGAATTTTTGGTAAGCACAATGATAAAAAGCGCAAAAAATGCTCAAATACCTTTAAGTATTATAAAATCACATTAATTTAAAAGCATTACATTTTCTGACATTTAAAAAATCTCTGGCATGGTATATCCATAGTTTGATTTTTCTAATGTTCTTATAAAGGTCATGTTTATGGTATAATAAGCACACATTTGCAAGGGTTATTAATCAGAGAAAAGCTAGGTTGCAAACAGATTTCCCAAGAATTTCCTTTTTTTTTTCCTGAATATATTAGCCACTTCAAATTGTCACATTTTCCAAGAGCCTATTTGGAAAAAAAAATTAACAATCATGTTCATAGGAATGTCTTTATTTTAAATGAAGCAGGAGTGCAGCTTAGGAAATAAATAAGATGTATTGTAAATTTAGCACACTTCTATGGATATTTGGAAAATTCTAATTTTTCAGCCCATGCTTTAAGGTAGCAAGTTTGCAAAGAATGCAAAATACAGTAAGTTGTGATAAGCTTTTCTGATATGTATGCAGTAGGAAAAACACCTTTCCATAACACCAAAATTTTTCAAGATCCTGGTCCATACAGTTGCTAAACTTTATTATCTCAAACAATTACCTTCCTACTTTTGTTTTGGCAAATGAGTGATTTGCTAGATTTCTTCTCATTGAATGTACAAAATTAGACTTCTTTTGGTTTAATATTCAAGAAATATCAAGAACAGGAATTTCCTTGAAGATTTAAAGGCTACTACTGGCTACTCAGAAACATTCTTTGCTTTTGTGGCAAGTATTCAACCTGACCTTGAAACATAAACACACTTGCAAAGTATTTAAGCTTGACAGAAAGAATCATTCAATATGGCACAGCCTAACAGTTCATAGAAGACAGCAGAAGTGTCAGGCATTTAAGCATCTGATTTTCAAATTTCGGTATCCCTCCTCAGTTTTTCCATCTGAGTTCTCTAACCCTGTGTGTGATGAACTCTTTAAACCAAATAAGACAAGCTGGCACTTACAGTCTTGCTCCAGCTAGACGAAGTATTAGCTCCAAAGAGCTGCTTTATTTGATGCTGGTGTAAACCAAATGCTCCCACTCTAACCTAATTTCAAGAGATCTGAATAGCATAGCTCATAAAAAGACAAAGCACAAACCCATTAGAAAATGATGAAATTAGCAATTGGCATCACCAAATTATTAAGGATATGAGAATCCTGGAAAATCTTTCTTGTATGGAGCAACACATCTGCCTCACTTAATTTAGAAAATGAAGTTCCAGAAGTACAAATGATCAGTCACCCTTAGGTTTTGGCCAAGAAAGTGAGTGGAGCAATCAGCCAAGCATCACAACAAGACAGGTGCATTCTCCAGGCAAAAATTCCTCAAGTGAGGCAATCAGAGCAGGGAGAATGGGTCAACCAAGAAAGGAGATAGAGAAGAGTTCCAACTGATGGGCAGGGAGCTCTGGCTTCACAGATGCTGAGGTTAGCTTGCCCAACTAAGGCAAGCTGAAACATTCCAGCAGGCTTTCATGTGACTCATATAAGAAAAATTAAAGCATAGTAGAAAAGGACATAGAGAAAAACAATGAAAATTAAAAACATTTAATTTTTAAGAAAATAAGAACTTAACATCAAGAGATGTAGTAGTAATTAGTATAATATTCTGTGTAAACTTTCACTTTTTTATAATCTATGTCTAATTCTCTTCACAGATACACAACCACATGATCTTTGTGTTTGTAGTTGACTCAATAGTAATGCATTTTTTTTGGGGGGGGTGATTATTTTTCACAAGTATAGGTTATACAGAGGTATAATCCAAACCAACTGACTGCCAACAAGTTGATTCTGATTCACAGCGACCTTATAAGGACAGAGTAGAACTACCCCATAGGGTGCCCAAGGCTGTAAATCTTTACAGAAATGGACTGCCTCATCTTTCTCCCACAGAGCAGCTGGTGGTTTCAAACACCCAACCTTTTGGTTAGGAGCCAAATGCTTTCACCACTGCACCACCACAACTCCTTTTATACATAGGCATAAAGATACTAAAATAGGGCACTTTGAATTACTTATAGTCTGTAGCTATATTACTGCTAGAAATAACCACTTGTAGCTGCTACCTGAGATGGTATAAAAAAGCATAAATAAATAGAGAAGTAATGCTCAAATGCAATATAATGTGAGCTGAAGAGCAGAGCCATATATGTCGTTTTAAATTTCCTAGAAGATAGGTTCAAAAAATAAATAGGTGAAGCCATATTAATATTAAACCTAATTTATTTAGCTCAATATAATCCAAAAACCAAACATACTGCTGTCAAGTTGTTCTGACTCATAGTGACCCTAACAGGCCAGAGTAGAATTGCCCCACAGTGTTTCCAAGGTTTTAAATTTTTAAGTAAGGCGACTTCCACATCTTTATCCCATAGAACAGCTGGTGGGTTTGAACTGATGACTTTTTGGTTTGCAGCTGAATGCTTTACTCACTGTACCACACTTGGGCTCCTAACTCAATACATGATTATTTCAATATGTAAGCAATAAAAAAAAAAAATTAATGAGCTATTTTACATTTTTATTTTTGTACTGAGTCTTTAAAAACTAATGTGTATTTTACACTTACCGCACACCTCAATTCAGAGTAGCCACATTTCAAATGTGCAATAGCTACTGTCCTAGACGATGCAGGGATGAAAACCAGTTGCTGTTGAGTCAGTTTTGATACATGGCAAGCCCATGTGTGTCAGAGCAGAACAGTGTTTTTTTTATAGAGTGGCTGATTTTTTGAAAGTAGATTGCCAGATCTTTCTTCCAAGGTGTCTCAGAATGGACTTGAACCACCAACCTTTCAATTAGTAGTTAATTTGAGTGACCCAGGGACCATATGGTACAGAGGTTAAAAATTCAGGCTATGGAGGTCAGACCCTAAAATTAAATTCAATTTCCACCGTTAACTAATTGGGTTAAGGCAATTTAACTTAAGTTAATTTTAAATTAGGTTACTCTTTCTTAACCTAATTTCCTTTATCTGGTAAATCAGAATAATAAAAGTACTTACCCTAAGGGTACTGGGAGTCCCAGGGTGGTTGAATCAGTTTAATGATCAATCGCTAGAGGAAAGGTTGGCGGTTTGAATCTACCCAGAACTACTTAAGACAGGCCTGGCCATCTGCTTCTGAAAGGTCACAGCCTTGAAAACCTCATTTATTAGTAAATCAAAAGGACAGCCATCATGGGAGACCACTATTGCACAAGGTCCAGAGAAAAGATCTACACAGAAAAAGAATATTCTTTCATGTTTATCAGGGATGGGAGGGTAAACAAGTCACTAGAGGGAAGACAAATACTGGGTGAAGGGGAAGGCAATATACTATAAGGATACCCACTTTACAGATTACTTGCTCAATTTAAAGATGTAAAATTTATGTCTTTATTATAAGTTGCTTCAAAGTAACTCTGGTATCAAAATAGCATGTATCCCACAGTTGTTGGCAAATAACAGATGCCTACTAAATGTTTTGGCCCTAGAGGATGTCTTCGGGCCTAAGACAGTCACCTGCCAAGCGCAAGGCTGGCAGTTCAAACCCACCAGCCACTCCATGCCAGGGAGCTCTGGTAGCATAGTGCCTAAGGCACTTGACTGCTAACTAGAAGGCTGGTGGTACAAACCCACCAGCCACTCCTCGGAAGGAAGATGGGGCAATCTATTTCCATAGTGATACTGCCTCGGAAACCCAGGAAGGGGTCATTATGAGTCGGGTCTGACTCGATGGCACGTAACAACCACCACACTAAATGTTTTGAATTATATAAAAATAAAAGAAAATAAAAACATTGATATATTAAATAAATGAAACTTTATAGTTCTACTCTACTCATTGGGTTGCCATGAGTCGGAATCCACACAGTGGCAACTAACAATAATTACCACCCTTATATTTATTTTATGGATTGAATGAAATAATTCACATCAAAGTACCTTATCACTGACCTGACTCAGTAAATGTTCACTAACTTAGTAAATGATAACAGTATTTCAAGATAACTTTGAAATAATAATTTCAAGATGTGACAGCTACTGAAAACGTTTTATCAGTCACTGTGGGATTCAGCCTTTAGAGCTTAGTCATCCCCTGTGGCAAATTCATCCGTCACCTATACATTGCTGATCTTCTTATCATGAAGTTCAGTCTATTTTCCCCACCCTATGAGAATTAGCACTGGCTTCATGACTAGTTCTAATCAAGAGAATGTGGCTGGGGTGACACCACATTTATTCCAGAGCCTAGCCCTCAAGAGGCCTTGCAGCTTCTGTGCTTTCTTTCTAATAAGGATGCCTAGAGAACAGTAGGTAGAAGAGGGTCTATCTAGCCTATGGGAGGATGAGAGGCCATAAGGAGAAGCAAGGTCCACAGCTAAGAGACATGTGAATGAGGCCATCTTATGCTTTACAGACCAATTGACCATCTAGACAAATGCTGCTACATGAATAAGCCAGGCAAAACAAGCAGAGGAAAGACCAAGTCCAAAATATCTGGAGAAATAATATATTGTTGTTAAAAGGCAATAAATTTTGAGGCTGGTTTGTTATGTAGCAATAGATTAAAAAACTAGCACCTAAATCCCATAATGTTTTTTGGGTAAAGTACAAGATACTTTTAAATTTAGAAGGAATAAATACAAGAAAAAAAAGGAGGTACCATGGCACAATATGATCATGTACAGTTTTGGTCCGTTTTATGTGAAAAATAGCTAAATGGCCTAATGAAGCTGTATGTTCATTGTAAGAAAGTTAGAAAAAGCAAACAATTAAAAAAGAAAATTTTAAAAAGAAATCACTAAAATCTCACTATCAGAAGCCACTTCTACTATTTTTGGGGCTCCCACTGCTTTTCTTTGATCTTACTATGAATTTGAAGGGGGCATACAGATTAGTTTACCAAATAGAATCATTTGAAACTGTCTTTGTCATATTGTAAATAATTGCATATGTTAATAGACATACTTGTTCAAACATGATTCTTTAAATTTGACAAGCAACTTATTTTAGGAATACATCTATAACCAATGCCTTATGATATGCACAATTTTTGTTATTAAAATAAAGCTGACATCATTTTAAAATCATAAGTTATTAAAAAATAAGGTGGCAAGCAATAAATTGGAGGGAGGATAATACATGCCCATGAAACACATAATGACATTATTCATTAATTATCTTATATAAGAAACTAAGTCTTTATCACAGCTAGACATTACCTGTACTCTTTCCGAGTTACAGCTATTTTGTTTTTATCAGTGTCTCCCATACTGCATAAATAACCAATAAAACATTTTTAAATCCATTAATTCTTCCATAACTATTGTCAACTGTTGGAAATCTAATACACACTTAATTAACAACTCCAAAAAAGCAACATGAAAACTAAATATGAAGCCATATAATTTTAAAAACTATACAAAGAGAAATTTCTCAGTTCCCACTCAACAGCTTGGTACAATACCATATGTTTAGAGAATCAATTAAGAGCACACCAGGGTATCTGAAAACAATATGTGCATGTTATAAAATTACTACATTCTTGAGCTCCAATAACATACTTCAGTATATAGAGAGTCCTTACCCAAGACGATTGTTGTCTATTTAAACAAATAAGCTAAGAGAAAATACCTTCTGTGACAAAGGCAACGTAGATATAGAACTCGTCTATACTCCCAAGGCTGAGACGGTAACAAGTCCAACACCCAAGATTGCTCCAGTGTCCAAGTATTTAGAATAATCTTACCTGTCTTACTTTCTTGAAGGAAAAAAATAATAAAAATAATACTCCCATTTAAAAACTGAATGACTGAATTTCAGAGCAGTTAAGCCAAGCTGTGTTCTAATAAGATAAGCACAGCAAAATTCTTTCAGATCTGTTGATATTATCTAATAGCTGTCCAAAGAGAAGCATCAACAAATTTAACGAACTAATATTTAGTCACTGGACAGGTGAGTTCTTGTAGGGCAGCATAAACCCCATTGAACATACAAAGTCCAGATGAACTGTCAATCAATGTTACCCACTTCCTTTACCATCAACATTGAACAACTTGCAAACTGATTTGGATATAGAGACTCAACTACACATTAACACTTAGACACTTGAGTTTAGATTTCATGTACATTTAGTTCATATGTATTAAATCTTTGAGAACATGCTTGCTTCTTTTGATAGCAGAATCAGACTATGGGAAGGCACATTAGATAATTGCCTAAGGCATCAATCTACAAGAAGCTCTAAAGAATTGATTCTCAAGCTTTAATAAGCCCTCCAGGTCTGATAAAACACAGATTACTGAGCTCCAATACCTGATAATTTGCATTTCTAAGAATTTCCCAGGTAAGAAGGATGCCACTGATCTGGGGATCCTACTTAGAAAATTACTGCAGGAAAATATACTTGGATTAAATTGGGACTATGATGCCAGTTTACATAGGCTTCCAATTACGACTCTTTACAAAACCAGTGAAATGTAGGTAGTTTTGCTACTGCCAAATAGCTGTCCTTCAGTGCTATCTCAGACCTAGTTCCCTAGGAAACAGAGCCTGAGGCAAGAATTAAGTGCAATGTAGGACAATGAGAGTGAGGAAAAGGGATGTGAGACAGAAAGGATGGGAAACAGTTCAAGGTAATTCACCAATATGCTGGTCACTGTTTTACCACCACAAGCCGTGAAGAGACACATCCAACTCTGTTGTTGGTCCACATGTGACATCTCCAGATAAGTTATGCTGAGAAACCATACCATGAAGTAGTCCATGAGAAAGTGGAAGAAGGAATTTAGCTGTCTTCCATCTCCTTCCCTCATTGTTCTAAGGATGTCCCATAGAAAGTTAATGCCCTTGCTCTTCAGGCTGCATCTTCCAGGTTTGCAGAAACCCATGTTCCAATTTTCAAGAGTATTAATATTTCATCCAAGTCTGGAAGTTTAAAACATAGCTAAAGATTCAGGGTTTGGTGTTGACTGAAGTGGCCCATGTAGAAGTAGCCTACAAGGAAGACTTGATCCTTCAAAAACTAACTAACTGTACACACCAAAATGTAGAACTATGAGCGCCCAGATAGAATTATTTTCTTGATTAGGTGGCAAGTAAAGCAGAGCAGGAAGTTGAGGATGTGGAATATAGAATTAGTGAAATTTTCAAAGGAGGCCCATAAAATGTCTGATTGAAATAGGATTAAACACAGGTCCCTGTCTGGTGCGCAGTCAGGCCATGACAGTTTACACATCGAATTATTAAGAGGAGAGAAAATTATTTCTTGCAAAGCAGCAATGGCCTTTTTACCCAAATCCGACTGTCCGAATCTAAATCGAGTTACAGTTTTTGTAAGTTTCAGGAGAGAGGGTTATGCATACTCATAAAAATTTCAGGAATTTGGGCATGAGATAGTTGATGATTGGCTGAAATTTCCTTCTCCTTGGTTTAAAGAGACAGTCACATTTCTTTAATGCACTGCACTTGCACACCAGATGAGTCACACCGGCTTATGTCATCAGCTGATCAGGGCTCAGGCAAAGGGGAGAATGTCAGTTCCCAGCAACTTCAGTCCTGTCTGCGCCAACACGTGTGTGCATGGGCCAAAGTTAATTTTCAAGTTGTTTTCTAAGACACATTAACACATTTATCACCTGTTTCTAGGGGGAACAGCAGGAAAAAATGTGCAAATTGGCTTTTCATTCCATTCAGTTCTTAAGGAACTGAGCTTACTGTGTTTACTCATTTGTCTCTAACCAGGAACTTATTTGTCTTAATCAGGGTGGGGAGATAGTTGAGAATAATTATATTTATTTATTTATTTCCAACCAGGGTCCTATCTGTCCTAACCATCTGTTCTAATCAGGGTGGTGGAAATAGTTGAGTTTTGACTGTACTTGGTTTCATAATGAAAGTAGAAATTGAAAACACTACCTTATTTTCATCGGTTATCTCCAATGAACAGAAGAAGCATAAGTCCTATCCAACTCGAAAATGACAGCTCTTCTTACAAACCTTGAGATTATTCAGCTCACAGTTGCCTGAAAATACTAGATGTCATAAGCTACAAAACAAAGGCTAAATAATACATCCCAAGGTGTTGCTTACTGGGAGCAAGGAAATTACAGTCATGTGCCACATAACTTTTATTTAGGCAATGTCTAACTGCATATACATTCACAGTCCCATAAGGGTTAATAAGAGTTGAAAAATCTCAATCTGAAAACAGAATAGCAAATGCGACAGCTTTCCATACACAATATGTGTATCTCCTGTCTCTTGTACACAAAGCAACTGTGCTGCCAGGCAAATAATGGTATGATATATAATCTACGGGAGCTCTGGTGGCATAGGGCCTAAGGCATTAGACTGTGATGTGAACCAGAAGGGTGGTGGTTCAAACTCACAGGCCATGCCTCAGAAGGAAGACTGGGCAATCTACTTCCATAGAGATACTGTCTCAGAATCCCAAGGAGGGGTCTCTATGAGTCAGATCTGACTTGATGGCAGTTAGTTTTTTGTTTGTTTGTTTGTTTTGTATAACATATAGAACGTTTGTTCTGAAAATCGTAATAAATGACTTATGTTACTGGCTTATATATGTACTGTACTCAGGGACAGATAACCCAATAAGCAAAGTAAGCATGTGCTTAGGACATCAACAAAACAGGGGTACCAGTTATCCACTCAAAGACCCACAGATGCCAAGCAAAAAGGACAGATAGAAAAGTGAGAGCCACAGTGAAAGGGAACAGGCAGAGCACTAAGTGAAACTGCTATCAGCTTCAGTGCATGAGCATGTACTCGCAGGAAATAAAGTTCATGCAGGGAGTCAAGGGTGCCAATCATAAGCTTTGTTTAAACTTTTAGACTCCTACCACTCGACACTTCCCTTGACCTCTGTTCTCCTCTGGTCTCCTCCCATGTAACTGAAACTCTTTATCTAGGCAAGTCTCTAAGGAGTACACTCTTTCTTCCTAATAAACTAGGAGGGGGGTCACCAAGTCTAACTCTAAAAATAGAACATTTTTAATTTGGCTGAAGATATTCCTACATGTATATTTGTGCTACAAAAATATCCATATACATTATAGAACAGGGGCCAAAGTTGGGGTAAGTTCTTAGCCACAATCAAGTACCTTGAGGGAGTGGGTTGTTGGGCCTGCGGGCTCAGAACCATGGTCTCGGGGGCCATCGAGCTCAATTGGCACAACATACTTCATGAAAATATCATTCTACATCCTACTTTGGTTAAAAGCAACAAGGGTCTTAAAAAAGCTTTTAAGCAGTCATGCAAGATGTAACTATTGGTCTCTCTTCATCCAATGCAAAGAAGAGTGAGGACAATCAAAGTCAGGGAAACAATTAGTCCAAGGGACTAATGGACTGAGAACCTCAGCCTTCACAATCCTGAGCTCAGAAGAACTAGATAGTGTGTGGGGACCAATGCAACCACTCAGAAAGTGATCAAAACTGAGATCTTGGATAGAATGGGAGGCAAAATGCAAAACAAAATTCAAAAAACACGAAAATGACTAGAATTACTTACCGAATGGAGACTAGTGAAAGTCCAGAGACTGTGGTCCCAAGATAGCCTTTGGGCCTAGAATTGGACTCACTTGCATGCATTAGCTCTCAGCCAAACAAGAGAAAGACCTGCCAGTGGAAATCTACCCCAGGAAGATGCACCCTTCAGCACAGTGAACTGTGAGAGATCAGAAGGGCAGCATTTGCATAGGGGGAAATAGAGACAGACAGAAATGTATACTTAAGAAGGAAAAAGAGACAGGTAGTCAGGAGGAGAGGATGAGAGGATAGCTGTTTATTGCTGGGATTGTAATCAGTGCCATGAAACAAACTGTATGAACTGTCAAGAGTAAAATCTGCTTTGTAAATTTGCACCCAGATCACAATTTTAAAAATATTCTATTTTTAATTTGTTTAAAAATATTTTCAGATCCTTAAATTTTCTTTTATGACATCTTTTAATTTGTTGATTTATAATTACAGCATTTATTATAAAACAAGCATCAAAATTGAAGTATGAGCCATTTAAAGCAAATAGTAAAAGTCAAATTTTTCTTGTGGGAGATCAAAAGAATTTTGTATCATTTGTTGAAACAACTAGGCTCACTGATTAATTTTCTTTGTTGTAGAATATGTATAATATTCTTTCTGTAGAAAATATGGAATAGGGTAAGAATTTTAATACCCCACACATCCACTAAAAATCTTATAATTCAGTTCATCTCGTTCTACTGAGATGGCATATACCACTTTTGCATTCAATCACTGCTATTAGAGTCACATTTTAAAAAAGTTACATCTATGTTAGTTAACACACACACACGTATACCATTCAAATGTGTGAGTGAACAGATGACAGGGCACCACACACTATCAATACGTAAGGCCCTCACAAAAATCTCTGGTGGCCCAGTGTTTAAAACATTCAATTGCTCACCTACAGGTCAGCATTTTTAATTCCCCCTGTGCAGGAGAAAGACGAGGCAGTTTGCTTCCATGAAGATTTACAGCCTTAGAAACCCCAGAGGGCAGTTCTACTCTGTCCTGGAGTATCACAGTAAGTCAAAATTGACCCCATGGCAGTGGGTTTTTAGGACCTCACATGCTCTGACTGTTCCATACTTTAGATCTAAAAAGTTTACCATATAACAACTGCTTTAACTTGTAAGCAGCAGCTTCCTATGTTGTGTATTGCACATCTCTTGAGTGTTGTAGCATTATCTTTTTAATTTTCTTTGGAACATGTTACTGTAAATGCCTCATGGCTTCCAAATGCAGCAAAACTGCTGCCAGTGGGAACAGCAGCAAGAGGTAAAGGAGAAGTATCTACTTGGACATGAAACAAAAGGTTATTAAACAAGATGAAGGTGGAAAATAAGTGAATGCTTTCCTCCTGATTTAGGCATGCTTCACTTGACAATCACCATGACAATCCTCAAAAACAACAACAAAAAAGAATTCTCCAAGCTGCTAAAGGATGCAAACAAGAATGAGAGAAGGAACTATATCAGTTATAGAGATATGGCTAATGATGTAGACTGAGGACCAGACACAAAAGCGGACCTCTTTCAACATATTGATGATAACTGGTAAGTAATGAAGCTTGTTTGAGATGCTCAAAAACAGGACCAGACTACAATGTGGTGCTCTCCCAACATTCACACCATTTCATAACTTCCTGTTTCACAGAAAGTATGTGTATTTTAAGGAATGAATCCCTATATTTTCATTGTTTTAAAAAGTCTAAATGTAAAACTCTTTAATATTCCTTCCAAGAAGTTGGCTCAGTCAAAAAATTGAGGGAAAAAGTGAAAAAAATATTTGCTAGCAGGACAGAAATGAGAACTTTTAAATATATTTTGAATGAGATTTTTAGTTGGCATAATGAGTGTGTGATACACTAAGTATTTCTTGAATGATAGTAAGACTATAAAATTAGAGATAATAAATGTTAAAGGAATGAAATACATGTAAAAGAGCATTTATTCTAGACATAACATTTATGTATATATGTATAAACTTTTATTAGATAACTTTTATTAGTAGAAAAATCCATTTTTATTTCCCTAGTATATAACTATAACTTTAATATAAAATAAATGACTTTATACACACACACACACACACACACACACATATATAGAGGAACACATATATACATCCATAAAACAAAAATTCATAGACCATTGGTTTGAAGGGGCACTAAATCATTCAGCCAAATCCAATGCATATTTAACTCGATATGGCTTTGTCTAGGGGACCCTAGAGTATCTGAGCCTGAAAACTAATTGTTACAACAAGGTATGAACATTCTCCAAAGTCTTGTTTGGAAGGCTAGTTGGTCAGTCTAGCAAAGATGTTTTGCACTCCCAACTCCCTTAACTTCTTAATTTCACATTCTCATGGTCATTATCTTAAGACTCTACAGTCATTCACTCGTATTCTTAAAAATGAGGCACCTGACAAAGACCCCTCCTTCTTCATCTTTTATCATGTTTAACACTTCATTGAAGATCCACCCTATCCCTAACTATAGATATTACTTTATCACTAAGGTTATTTTAGGGTGGTCCCAGGCCATTAGCTTGGAAACTTGTTAGGAATGCAAATTCTATGGCTCTATACCAGACTGACTGAATCAGAAACTCTGGTGGTTGGACCTAGCAATATGCCTTTTAAGGAGCACTCCTTGTGATTCTGAGGCTCACTAAGATTAGGCACCTTTTCCTCTACTCCATCATTCATACTTGTCGTCAGCCTCCTCATGTATTGGATCAGTATCTGCAACTGATCCTCTGAAATTTTGAACTTGGGCATTCTAACCTCTAATCACAATCCATGTTTATTACCTTTTCCCTTCATTAAAATCTCTAGTCCCTGTCTTCTCTCAGTCTCCCAACCCCTCCTTCTTCCCTTTCCTCTCCAGCCTGGACCACATGGTCAACCAATTAAATTGTATTCTCAAGAGGACCCTCAATTCTCTCAACTCTAGCTTTTGACTGAACACTGTATCCTAAATCAATCCAATTGCCTGTTTCTCTGGGTTGTTTCTCTGTTGCCAAGCACTGTGAGAGAAAACGACATAGCCATGCTCACTGGCTCCATTACAAATTTATTAAGTTCAACTTCAGTTGGTTTCTCTCTGATACTTGGCAGGCCTTTTATTCTTCCCAAGTGTGCTTCCTTTCCCACCAACAGCAGCTGTTGTTCCAAGGCTCTGTAACTTTCTTCATGCCCCAAAACTCAACTTCAGCCTTCATATACCTTCACATAAAAATAGCCACCAGGCACCACGAGTCAAAACTTCCTTTTCCTACATCTCTAATGTACTCACATATTTGCTGTCATCTTTCCCTCCTTTCTTCTAAGAAGATGTGTCTATAACTCTTTTCCTAGGTAAACTCACCACCCATCTCCCTTTTCTCTGATCTCAGATATACCAAAATCATGATGCCTAGCTATTAAATATTCTAATAAATATTGATATAGAACCATGTTATGTGTATGTACTGCCCATCTTAATTCTCAAAATATTTTTGTGTGATGCCTATTTTTAATGACATTTATAGATACAGATCCTGAGGATCAGAAAAGTTAAGTAACTGAACACCCAGCTATTTAGCAGATGGAATAACCAGGTATCAGGAACCTCTAACTTTATGTCTGGGTTTTTCCACGGTGTCCCATTGACTCTACCCAATACACTTCCTCTTCTCTGGAGATGGTAATATATTAAATTTCCATCCTGAGTTGAGTTTATTTTCTCCCTCCCTACAACTGACTCCTTCTTACAACCATGCTCAAGTCTGTTCAGTCCTTAAAAAAAAAAAAAAAAAAAAGTAGTTCTCACTTTAGATTTAATTCACAAACTACTAAGTCTGGCCATCATACATCATACCAGTCATGTCCTATGTGCCTCTTCTTCCACCACTTTATATATTCCACCCACTCAATGCTTATCATTCTGTGCCCTTATGATTCAGCATGAATGTACCTCTCCAGTCTCTTCTGCTCATGATATCCTTGCTACACTCTTCCCCTTTTTCCCTGAAGTCTCTATTCTTTTTCTTGCATTCTCCTTAAAATGTCCTTTTCTGCCACTCCTCCTTCTGACAAACACTTTTGCAGGCCCAAGTCAAAAGGTACTCCCATCTCTGGAGTCTCCCAGGCCATCCTAACTCCCACTTATCTCTGGCAGAATAACCATGTCTTACTCTGAGCTACTGGTAAGCATAGTGGCTAAGACACTTGCCTGCTAACCAGACGGCTGGCGGTTCAAACCCACCAGCCACTCCTCGGAAGGAAGGTTGGGCAATCCTACTTCCGTAGTGTTACTGCCTCGGAAACCCAAGGAGGGGTCGCTATGAGTCAGGGCCGACTCCACGGCACATAACAACAGGCACATAACAACAACAACAACAACTCTGAGCTACAGCTATTCATGCTTCTGACCTGGATTTTATTATTATCTGAATATCTATCTGCTTCCCCCAATATACTACAAATTCCTTTAAGGCAATTGCTATTTTTAAGTAGAATAGTCAATTTACACATTGAACATTTCTTGTGACCTCCTCCTAACAAGTTACCTAAACCTAAGGAGGGCTTGCTATTAGTCAAAGGCACATAACAATAACAACATACTCAAGGTCACTAGAAGGGCCTTCACACAGCTGTAACCAGAAAACTTTTTGCCTGAAACAGGTATCTCTTGCTTTGGTCCCCAGGGCTTTTCTAATGAGAGGCTGAGTTCACACATACGTTCAAATTTAGATTGCCTGGGAGTTACCATCCCCTGCACCCATGATTAATCAAAGGGAAATAGGAGCTGGTGGTCAAATGTCTCCATCTTTGGTCTTGTGAGCAGAAATTTCTGAGGTTAGTGTATAAAGCAACTCAGAGGGACCCAGTGGGTTTGAGCTTTGGGGCCCATTGCTGTCATCATTGCAGTAACAAACTCTTCCCAGCCCTCACTCATATTCTCTATAATCACTTCTCAAAATAAACTACTTACAACACAAACTCTTCTCTCAGACAATCACAATACTAAAACTTAAGCCTGGCTTTGCAATTTATAAGCAGTATAACCTTGGGCAAGTCACCTGACCTCCCTAGGTTTCAGTTCTTCTCATACATGAAAGGGGAGATACTGAGAATAATGAAGCTAAATCTCAAACCACAATAGTATAAGAACTTTGTCAAGTATAACAGGTTTTAGACAGGTTAGAAGTAATCATCTCCCTTTCTGTTATTTTAAATTCTTCTACCATTCTTCCACAGTTTTGCCAGTCAACAAAAAACAGTAAATAGTTTATAAAGAAAACATAATGGGGCATTGTCTAGTCAGAGAAGAATATAATCTGTATTTGGAATTAATACTGTAAAAATTTAGGAAGTCTCAAAGTTAGGCATTTTAAGGAGTGTCTTCTGACACAAGCAACCCACTAGGCACTCCTCAGAAGGAGGACTGAGCGATCTACTTCCCTAAGGATTTACCACCACAGAAACCCAAAGGTGGTTACTATGAGTCAGAATTGACTTGATGGCAGTGAGTTTGTTTTTAGTTTCTGATAAAAGCAGGCCTCATAGAGCCAACACTATGGAGGTCCACAGGGAGGGAAGGGTAGAGAAGGAAGGGGAAGGGGAACAGGTAGGGAGAGAAAGGAAGGAAGAAATGTGAGCAGGCAAGTGGGCTTGGTTTTTAAAGCAGGCTTCCAACCCACCACTCATTCCATTTTGACTCCCTGCTGAGAATTGCATTCTCACCCCAGAAATACTGAATCAGAATGTACATTTTAACAAGAGCCTAATGTACACAAATGAATCATGAGAATCATATTAAATGGTAAATTCTGATTCAGTATATCTAGGGTAGACATGAAAATTCTCAGCAGGGAGTCAAACCGGAATATACCAGTTTAAAATCCTGTTTTAAAGTAGGGCAAGCCTGGACTCCAATTCTAGCTCAACCACAAAATTGCTTTTGTGATATAGTAAATCATTTAAATACTCTTTAAAATGGGGACATTATGTTAAAGATTACATATATAATATATAAAGTACCTGAAACACAGGTGTTGCTCATAAATGGACCTCATAGTCATGTCATCGTAGTCATCATCATCACCATTACAAGCCTGAGCATCTTACCACCTCTGAGAATATAAAGCGCATTGTCCAAAGCATAAAGTCAGGCTTCCAAAAGGACATCAAAAGAAGAGCAGTGCAATGGAGGTTTTTTTTTTTTTTTTTTTTTTAATCTTTTTTTCTTTCTCTTCTATGTAGCCTTCAGAAATAACGTTTCTTTTCCCTTTTAAATTAATCTGAAATCCTCTAGAGACAAGTGATTTTCAATAGCTGAGCAAAAGTGAAGCCGAACCATAGTGGATGGTAATGCTCAAAGTATACAGCCTGGTTTGTAAAATGTGTGTCATCAGCAAGCTGTCACTCAGTGCAGCACTTTTTAGTTCAAAGGTTGCAGACACGTGTGGTTTTAAGCAAACATACTACAGGTCACAGTGTGTATTGCAGCCTAAGTGGAACTGACCAATAGCCCATCCAGCTGATGCCAGGCCTCTTGAAATAACACCAGATACTTCAATGGAAAGCATAAAATGCCTCAAATATTCTTCACTATACTCTATAACACCATAGAGAGAATTTATTCTTGACCTCAGCCAGTCATCAAGTTATGCCCAGGAGCATGAGATCTTACAGCTCTCATAATAATTTTATCCTTACTAGTCAAACTGCAGATGCCATTACCTATATATTATACACATGTATAGAGTCCAAGGAGTTATGTCATTGTATGCCTTTAAAATGCTCTCCCTTTTAGTTCTAACTGTTGCTCCTTCCTGTTACAGTAAAAAAGAATGCAGTGTAAATTAAGATCAGCATTTTATTTCTCCTGTAGGTCTTTGTTTGTTATTGAGATAACTGTTAGTATAATGAGTATCTCCTCAAAGTCAGGCTGGGTGTTCCTAAGCATCTTATCTTCGTTATTAGTGTTGCTCTTTCCTAAACATGCTCGAGAAGAATCCCTGACCACTTACATCCATGACACAAAAACACACACAATATTGGTTGTTATTATATTCCTTATCCTTGCTAGTCAAACTCCAGACACTATTAAATATATATTATACACATCAAGAGTCCATGGGCATGATTATTAAATAGTCAGGCAGAGGCTGTTCTATGTGAGTAAAGCCAAGACGGAAAATTCAGCCATCTTTCAGAGCCTTTAAACATTTCTCTTAAACCACTTAGTAGGTTTTTTGATCTAATCAGCATAACTGTGTGTCTATATAACATATCCACATCCACCAAACTGCAGGTTTTAAAGCAATTGATCATTGTCCCTCAAGCCCATACAGTAAATGTAGAGCAAATCATACAAAAAAAAAAAAAAAAAAAACAGAGAGAGAGAACCTAGGTTCTACAAACAATGCTTCATTGTGGGGAACAATCCAGTCCTGAGTTAATCTCCCCATAAATCACTAGTGCATGCAATTACTGGCAATGGGACATTACCATTGAAGCAGTCTCTCAGGTAAGTTATAAGGCACCTAAACTTATTTTCCTTATCTGTTTGTACCTTGTTAATATTCTTTTGTTTAAATTTTGTTGAAAATAAAGGATGATTATAAGAAAAAACAATGTAAAGTGACTCATACTCATCAGTGTATTTTTGAGTTTAGCATAACAGTGTAGTTTTAGTGTACTCTCTATATAGATCAACTGCCTGGGTGGAAATCCTGCCTGAGACATTAATTAGTTATATATCTTGAGAGAAGAATTTATCCTCATTGTGCCTACATTTCCTCATCTTTAAAACAGGAATGGTAAAAACTGAACCTATGTCACAGGACAGCTAGTTCATCCAACAAAGATGTGAGTGCTTATACTTTGGGCCAGATATTAATCCATATCCTATAGATACAACAGTGCATAAAAAGAAACTAATTTTCCTGCCCTTACAAGTTTTTATTTGGAAATGTGGAAAGATAAAAATAGTTTGTTAAAATTGATAAAGTAAACATTGTTTTTAGCTCTGACAGTAAGAAGTTTGCTGATGTTATGTTTTGAGTCAATCATTCAGTACCACAGTAAAACAATAAATGAACACAGCCATGCTGTCCGATGTTGCCTCATGTGACTGTTAAAAAGTGATATGTGTTCTAAGGGTAAAAAAACACACTGGAATTAGAGTCTATTAGTGTTTTTTAAGGACATGGAAAAAAACCAATCACTCACTTCATGTAGAAAGGAAACACAGGAGAGGCAAAATACTGCTGAAGAAGAAAAACAAAGTAGGAGGTCTCACACTCCCAGACCTCAAAACATACTCTATAGCCACAGGAATCAAAACAGCATGGTACTGATACAATGATAGACAAATAGACCAGTGGAATACATTTGAGAATCAAAAATAGATTCATCCATCTATGGACAGCTCATCTTTGACAAAGGGCTGAAGCCCATTGAATGGGGGAGACATAGCCTATTTAACAAATTTTGCTGGCAAAATTTGACATCTACTTGCAGAAATACTCAACAAGATCCATACCTCGCACCATTTACAAAAATGAACTGAAGATGGATCAAAGACCTAAATGTAAAACTCAAAACCATAAAGTTCAAAGACAAAATAGGGGCAAACCTAAGGGCACTAATTTATGGCATAAATAGAACACCAAGAATAATCAGGAATCAGCCGCAGATATCCAGGTAAGGAGAGGGAACTCAGGCATGCCCAAGGCAGCAGGGTGGTAGAGTGGGAGAAAGGATATTAAAAGGGCAGGAACTCGGACAGAGGAGGAGTCAGCTGCAGAGACTGAGGTAAGGGTGGTACAAGAGGTTTCCAACAGGGAGATAAACCTGTCGGTTTGTCCTAAGGTGGTGACATGTTGATGTGAGTTTTGAGGTTGAGCCACTGGTGTTTCAAAACCAGCAGGATGCACATGGTGCACAAGTATCAGCCCAACTTACAGACTGAGACAGACTAGGAAGAAGGAAGAGGCCATCCACTTCTCAAAGAATTGGCCAGGGAAAACCTTATGAATAGCAAAGAAACACTGTCTGATACATTACTGCACAACTTTATGAATAGTCCAGTTAGATTAGAAGGCTCTCAAAATAGGACTGGGAAAGAGCTGCAACATCTGAGGAAACCCAGCCTTACTCCTATGGAAAAGAGAAAGCTTTCGAGAATGCCATTTGCTGATGAGGCACCACTCAAATTGAAGAGAAACAGCTGCAGACATCCATTAATCATCGGAGCATGGAATGTACAAAGTATGAATCTAGGAAAATTGGAAGTTGTCAAAAAGGAAATGGAACACATAAAGATTGATATCATTGGCATTAGTGAGCTGAAATGGACTGGTTTTGGCCATCTTGAATCAGACAACCATGTGATCTACTATGCCAGGAATGACAGTTTGAAGAGGAATGGCGTGGCATTCATCACCACAAAGGATGTTTCAAGATCTGTCCTGAAGTACAATGCTGTCAGTAATAGGGTAATATCCATACGCTTACAAGAAAGCCCCGTTAATACGACTATTATTCAAATTTATGCCCCAACCACCAAAGCCAAAGATGAGGAAATTGAAGATTTTTATCAACTTCTGCAGTCTGAAATTGACCGAACATGCAATCAGGATGTGCTAATTATCACTGGTGACTGGAATGCAAAAGTTGGAAACAAAGAAGAATCACCAAGACAGAAATAATGCTGGAACTCGCGTGGTAGAATTTTGCAAGACCAACGACTTGTTCAATGCAACCACCTTTTTTCAACAACACAAACGGTGACTCTATGCATGGACTTCACCAGATGGAACACACAGGAATCATACTGACTACATCTGTGGCAAGAGGCAGTGAAAAAGCTCAATATCTTCAGCCCAAAGCAGGCCAGGAGCTGATTGTGGAATAGACCATCAACTGCTCATATCCAAGTGCAACTTGAAGTTGAAGTCAATTAAATTAAGTCCAAGAGAGCCAAAATATGTCCTTGAATATATCTCTCCTGAATTTAGAGATCATCTAAAGAATAGATTTGATGCATTGAATACCAACGACCAAAAACCAGAAGAATTGTGGGAGGATATCAAGAACATTATCCCAAGAAGAAAGCAAGAGATCACTAAAAAGACGAGAAAAGAAGAGAAGACCAAAGTGGATGATAGAGGAGACTCTGAAACTTACCCTTCAGTGGAGAGTAGCTAAAGCAAATGGAAGAAATGACAAGATAAAAGAGCTGAACAGAAGATTTTAAAGAGTAGCTTGAGCAGACAAAACCAATTACTATAATGAAATGTAGAAAGACTTGGACTCTGAAAACCAAAAGGAAGAACACACTCGACATTTCTCAAGCTGAAAGAATTGAAGAAAAAAATTTAGCCTCAAGTTGCAATACTGAGAGATTCTATGGGCAAAATATTGAATGATGCAGGAAA
>NW_006921590.1:14029807-14063368 GCF_000298275.1 Orycteropus afer afer | reverse complement strand
GAACAAGGGGACACTACATGGTTTAAAATCAAGAAGGGAGTGCATCAGGGTTGTATCCTTTCCCCATACTTATTCAATCTATATGTTGAGCAAATAACCCGAGAAGCTAGACTATATGAAGAAAAACGTGGTATCAGCATTGGAGGAAGAATCATTAACAACCTGAGAAACGCAGACGATACAACTTTGCTTGCTGAAAGTGAGGAAGACTTGAGGCACTTACTGATGAAGTTTGTAGAATACAGTTTGCAGTATGGATTACATCTCAATATAAAGAAAACAAAAATCCTCACAACTGGACCAATGAGCAGCATCACAATAAATGGAGAGAAGATTGCGGTTGTCAAAGAATTCATGTTACTTGGTTCTACAATCGATGCCAATGGAAGCAGCAGTCAGGACATTAGATGATGTTATAGCGCTGGGCAAGTCAGCTGCAAAGAATCTCTTTCAAGTGCTGAGGAGCAAGGATGTCTCCTTGAGGACTAAGGTGCACCTGACACAAGCCATGATATTTCCAATCACCTCATATGCCTGTGAGAGCTGGATAGTGAATAAGAAAGACCAAAGAAGAGTTGATGCTTTTCAGTTGTGGTGCTGGTGAAGAATGCTGAATGTACCATGGACTTCAAAGATCTAACAGATCTGTCCTGGAGGAAGTGCACCCAAAATGCTCCTTGGAAGCAAGAATGGCCAGACTTCATCTCACCTACTTTGGTCATATTGTCAAAGTAGGACCATTCCCTGGAGAAGGATGTCATGCTTGGTAGGGTGGAGGGTCGATGAAAGAGGGGGAGGGCCTTCAACGAGATGGATTGATACGGTGGCTGCGATGATGGGCTCAAGTATAGCAGGGATCGTGGACCTGGTGTGGGATCGGTCAGTGTTTTGTTCTGCTGTGCATGGAGTCACTATGAGTCAGAAATGACTTCGATGGCACCTAACAACAACAACAAGCATAATCCAAAATACATAAGCAGTGGAAGAGAAACTAAGTGACGGGAACCTCTTAAAAATTAAATTCTTATGTGCATCAAAAGATTTCTCCAAAAGAGTAAAACCTACAGGTTGGGAAGAAATTTTTGGCTATGACATATCTGACAAGGGATTTACCTCTAAAATTTATATAGAGCTTCAACACCTCAGCATCTAAAAGACAAAAAATCCAATTCAAAAATGGGCCAAGGGGACTTCTGGTAAGATGGAGGAATAGGCAGACAACCTACATAGACCCTCTTCAACAAAGGAAGGAAAAAACAATTGACAGAGATACAGAAGATAATCTTGGAGCCCTGGGCTTTGAAAGGAATTATGCAGAAGTGGATTAGGCACCAACTAGTGGAAAAACCTGAACGAAAACAGTGAGTACAGAGACAGTCAGTGCTGTGGACTGTCAGCTACTCTGATGGGAACAACAGACTGAATATTTCCAAGTGGCGTTGGGACCTAAGAATTGACCTAAAGATCAGCCCTGGTCACCAAGGGCTGCAGGGATGACTGCGCTGGTGGCCTGTGCCCAGGAAGGGAAACAGCAAGGAGGGAGACAAACTGAGCTGTTGACTATCCACTGTCCAGAGGGTGCAGCCATTTTGAGTGTTTACACGCAGCAGCCATTTTCAATATTTAAAGTGATTGAGGGCACAGCGATTTTGAATCTTTATAGGTGGCAACCATTTTGGATTTTAAAGTGGTAGTATTTTCATTCTGATTCCAGGGACCTAAGAATAGGCTCTGTTTTCCAAGGTTGGCAGGGACATATAAGAGGCTGAGAAAAGAAAGGAGATAGGTAGTGAGTATACACGTGCTGTCAACTAGAGAATAGAGGAGCACAGCACAGTACCCTGCTTGCATAGATAAGGTACAAAGAAAACGAAAATCATGGGCAAGTCACTCCAACATAAAATCACCAACTAAATATAAACAAAAAGTCACAATGCTTCAGAGACAACAGAGAATCATAGTCCACACACAGAAGCAAGATAAAGCAGGAGAAACAAGGAACCGGGATACAGTCCCAAAACACATCCCTGAGGAAGGCACAGCATTGGAATTCCCTGATAAAGAATTCAAAAGAATTAAATTTAGGTGTCTTCAATGAATTGAGAAACAGATCAAGGAAAACACAGAGAAAACCCTAGAACAATTTTGAAAGACAATACAATAACAAAATGACAAAATAAATGAAAAATTAGAAATGATAAAAAATCTATAGATAGAAATCCACAAGATTAATACTAAATTTTCAGAAATACATAAGACATTGAATGGGCCAAGGAGCAGAATTGAATCAGTGGAAGACAGAATTAGAGAGATTGAAGGCAAATACCTGAACACTTCTTTGGAAAGGGATCAGTCAGAAAAAAAGAGCAAAACAAAATGAAGAAGCCTAAAGTTCATGTGGGAAACCATCAAAAGGAATAACCTATGTGTAGTCGGAATTCCAGAACAAGAAGAGGCAAATAAAACCATAGAGAAAATTGTAGATTTGTTGGAAGAGAATTTTCCTGGTATGATGAAAGATGAGACTATATCCATTCAGGAAGTCCAATGAACTCCAAACAAGATAGACCCCAAAAGACAATCACTCAGACATATCATCATCAAACTCACCAAAACCAAAGACAAAGAATCATGAGAGCAGCACAGGAAAAAAAAAAAAAGTTACCTACAAGGGGCAATCAGTAAGACTAACCTTGGGTTTCTCGACGGAAACCATGCAGGTGAGAAGTCAATGGGATGGTATATATAAAACCCTGAAAGAGAAAAATTTCCCATCAAGAATTATGTACCCAGCAAAATTGTCCCTCAAATACGATGGTGAAATTAGGAAATTTCCAGATAACCAAAACTTAAAGAGAATTTATTAAAACCAGACCAACCTTACAAAAGATGCTCAAGGGAGTCCTTTGGACAGAGAAACAACAGAAGCCAACAACTGACCATTAACACACATGATGATATAGTCCAGAAAACAACCCAGCTATGAAGTATCCAAAGGAAATAAGCCTACAAGATTGTAAACAGGAAACAAAAGCCATCAACTGTCAAATGAGGACAACTATAAACCAAAGAGAGGGGGAAAACTGTCGTTACAAAACTTCTAGATGGTAGGGAAATCAAGACAACTACAAGATAGAATGGACTGTTCTAAACTTGGGAAGAAAACTATAAATCACAGGGCAACCTCAAAGAAAAATGATAAACCTTCACCTCAAAATAAAAAAAGAGGACCAGCATAAATATTCAGCAAATACTAAAACAATAGCAACAAAGGAAGTGGTAACATGATTCATAAACAAAACAAGCTCAGTATAGAAAATTATATGGAACAAAATAATTGACACCACAAAAAAGCACATAAAAATGACAGCAACAAATTCTTATTTGCTGATAATTATTTATCTGGCAAGGGACTTGTCTCTAAGATTTAAAGAAAACTCCAATGCCTCAACACCAAAGGAATTAACAATCCAATTGAAAAATAGGCAGAGGACATGAATAGACACTTCACCAAGGAGGTTATCTGGGTGGTCAGCTAATACATGAGGAGATGCTTACAATCATTGGCCATTAGAGAGATGCAAATGAAAACAACAATGAGATACTGTCTTACCCCAGCACTGATGGCAAGGTTCAACAAGACAGAAAATAACAAATGCTGGCCGGGATATGGAGAGATTCGGACTCTCCTACACTGCTGGTGGGACTATGAAATGATACAACCACTGTTGAAAGCAATACGCCAATTCCTTAGAAAGCTAGAATTGGAAATACCATTTGACCCAGCAATCCCATTGCTAGGTATATATTCTAGAGAGGTGAGAGCCAGGACAGGAACAGATAGATGCACACTCATGTTCATAACAGCACTATTTATGATAGCAAAAAGATGGAAACAACCTAAGTGCCCATCAGTGGAAGAGCGGATGACCAAACTATGGTACTTACACACAATGGAATACTATGCAGCACTAGAGAATATTATAGAGTCTGCAAAACACTGCATAATATGGATAAACTTGGAGGACATTATGCTGAGTGAAATAAGTCAATCACAGAAGGACAAAAATAGTATTAGTTCATTGTTGTGGACGGTCAAGGAAAGGTTTATATATGGAGGGAAACTTTCTTTGTCGGTTGCCAGGGGTGGAAGAAGAGGGGAGGGAACACTGAAAAAAAAAAAAAAATGCATTGACCCATGGTACTTTAGTTTTGTGTATTTCACTGTACATAAATTATATTTCAAGAAAATACATTAAAATAAATAAATAAATGGGCAAAGGCCAAGAACAGACTTCACTAAAGATGATATACAGGCAGCCAACAAACACATGAGGGAATGCTTGTGATCATTGGCCATTAGAGAGATGTAAATCAAAACAGAGATATCATCTCACTCCAGCTATAATAGCTAAGTCCAACAAGGCAGAAAATAACAAATGCTGGTGAGGGTGTGGAGATACTGGAACACTCATACCTGCTGCTGGGACTATAAAATGGTACAGCCACTGTGGAAAATGGTATGGCATATCCTTTGAATACTGCATATAGAAATACCATTCTATCCAGAAATTCCACCACTAGGATTATGTCCCAAAGAGGTGATACCCAGGACTTGAAGAATAGACATATCCACAACCATGTTCCTCTCGGCACTATTCACTATAGCAAACAGATGGAAACAATCTGCCTTCCCTTCAACAGATGAATGAATAACCAAACTAAGGTCCATTGACAGAATGTGATACTATACAACATTAAAGAATACTGAAGAATCCACACATCCCCTCCTAACATGGATGAACTTGGACATTATGCTGAGTAAAGTAAGTCAACCACAGAAGAACAAATATTATGAATCCGTTATTATAGAAAGTCAAGGAAAGGTCTACTCAGAGAAGGAAGTTCACTTTGTGGGTTATCAGGGATGAGAGGGAAGGGGAGGGAAAATTTCTGATTAGTGAAGACGTGTTGATTTGGGTGAAGGCAAAGGCAACATAACAAAAGTGTACGGCCAGTACAAAAACAATAAGGAAAAGAAGGTCACAGAGAGGTGCACGAAAGACAACAGAGGCATATAGTACTACATACACAGTTCTGCATTATCAGTAACAACAAACACTAGTCTACAGGTAGATACATAGACAGGTGAGAAGAGCAGGTATGGGTAGGTGAACGGGAATATATCCATGGCCATAGATAGATTTGGCTGACAATACTCTTATATGTGTATTTGTGCCATAGAAGTATCCATATTCATTCTAGAACTAACAGGGGATGAGGCTGGAATAGCTTCTCAGTGACAACCAAGCACCTTGAGGGAGTGAGTCATTGGGCCTATGGGCTAAGGAATGTGATCTTGGGAGACATCATCAAGCTCAACTGACACAACATAGTACATAAAAATCTTGTTTTACTTTACATCCTGCTTTGGTAAGTACTGACTGGTGTCTTAAAAGCTTTCAAGCAGCCATCTAAGAAGCAACTATTGGTCTCTCTTCATCTGGAACAAAGAAGAGTAAATGAAATCAAAGTCACATGGAACCAATTAGTCCAAGAGACTAACAGACTATGGGAACCTCAGCCTTCATTACCCTGAGAACAGAAGAACTAGATGGTGCCCAGCTACCAATGCTAATCACTGAGCAAGGGATCAAAATTGGAGAACCTGGATAGGGCAGGAGGCAAAATGTGGAACAAAATTAAAAAACACAAAAATGACCAGAATTACTGGTCTACTGGAGACTGGTGAACCCTCTGAGACTACGGCCCCAGGTGATACTTCCAACCTGGAACTGGACTCACTTCTATGGATTAGCTCTCAGCCAAACAGCAGAAAGTCCTACAGTCTTAGATCAATCAACTATGATAGATCAGAAAGGCAGAATTTGCACGGGACAAAACTGGACAGACAGGAATGGATAAGAAGGACTCTGGGAAGGGGTAGTCACAGGTAGGAAATGAAAGGTGAGCTGGTTATTGTTGGGAATGTAATTGTAAATTGTAAATCTGCACCCAAATCACAATTTAAAAAAAATAATTTAAAACAAAACACAGGTATTGAAGACTTAGGATGAAAGAGAGAATATAAAATATCTCATGAATGTTTTATATTGATCACCCACTGAAATATTTTAGGTATATTGACAAATATATTAAAATTAATTTCACTTACCTTACCTTTTTTAAAATGTAACTACTAGAAAATTTAAAATTACCTGCTTAATTTGCATTTGTGTTATATTTCTATTGGACAATAACAGACTAGACAGTATGGGATAGAATGGAGTTGGAGGAACTGTGCTGAGTGGCTAGGAAAGGCCTATTAGATGACCTTGATGCAGGAACCAGAAGGAAATGACAGGTGAGTCCTGAGGGTTTGTGCAGGAACAACCATTCCAAATGAAGAGAACATTCAGGAACACATGAAATGATTTATACTACATAGCTGAAAAGGGACCTGGTACACTGTTTCTGAGTAGATTAAGCAATATTAGGGATTACAGAAAAGCAGGTGGACAGGAAAGAAGGCCTGAGCTCACCCTTCTTAACCATGATACATTGTGACCAGTAACTCATATGGTCTTTCGGTGTCTAATTTCCTCCTGTTTACAATGGAGGAGAGATAAGTAAGAAGACCTGATCAACGTATTGTAGAGGACTGCCATGAGACTTTAAATAATTACTTTAATGATGTAACAAAAATCATTTTAGAATATTCACATGATACCAGAGACTAAACCAATTGCCAATGAATTGATTCCAACTCACAGTGACCTTTTGGGACAAAGGAGAACTGGCCCATAGGATTTCCAAGGCTGTAAATCTTTACGGAAGCAGATTGCCCCATCTTTCTCCTGCAGCACAGCTGTTGAGTTGAAACTGCTGATCTTTTGGTTAGCAGACAAATGCTCTAACCACTGCACCACCATAGCTCCTTACTCAGATCATTTGCAAATGTAAATGTCATCATTGAAGATATCCAAAACAATACAATCTTAGTTCAAACTTTCAACTGCCTATATTGGTATATCTTGAAAGGAGTTTTCCTTCAGACTGTATATATAATTCTAAGTACCATTTCTGTTCTTAAATGTTTTCCCACTCTCTTTTCTGTGACCTAAAAGGCTAATTTGTATGAAATCCATCACCACTCCTTTGACTTCCAGTTTCTGGTAGCTTTAGTCATAGGGAGACAACAGAAGATTTGAAAGTAGATGACAAAGAGGCAAGGCAGCCACATCTTCTGACTTCCTCTAACCCCACAAGAGGAAGACAGAATCACCAACAGTAGCCCAAGGCCTATTCCTGCAAGGCCAGACATGCTGCCTCCCTCCAGCCCTTTCACCAACCTTCACACCAACCATTCTTCCCTCCCACAGCACCTACCGCCTCTCTGGTTTGACAATTCACTGTAGTGCCCACACAGAATTCACAGATTATGCCATTTATTAGGGAAGCAACAGTCTACAATTCAAGTTCAGGAACAAGCTGTCTGTCTCAGCCTACTGTCTCTCAGCCTACAATCTCTCTCAGTCCCTCTCCAGGTCTCTCCCAGCAGTCCATGTCTCTCGGGGTCTCAGCCACAGGGAGAGATTCCTACTGCTTCAAAGAGAGCTCCTTTTTGAGCCTGGAGGAGTGGCCAAACCAATCAGTTCCAACATCAGAGTTCTACAGACCTGAGAGTGAACTTCCCAGAAAATTACTTTGTACTGTTCCTAACAAATACCCCAGGTAGATAAATTTAACAATCAGAAGATAATCAGTTGCTCACAGCAAATTCCACCACAGATTTTACAAAGAAGTAGGGCTAGAAAAGACACACTATATAATTTACTACACTACAGCAGAGTAAAGCTTGGGGCTTCAGATTCCCAGGGGTTGGCTGCATCTCTCCACCAAAGACCTGGGAGGCAAACTCTCTACACAGCTCAGAAATGACCATTCTTTTCCCTTGCCCAGAATACCGCACCTAGAAAAGTACTTGACACATAGCAGACCATTAGTAAATATTTGTTATATGAAGGAATTAACCTTTATATTTCCATATTTCTCACACAGTACTGGACAGAGTAGGTGATTAATAATGCTTGCTTGTATATTGAATGTCATCACCCTAGTATGCAACCACAGTGGGGTGCTGACTACTATTTTCAAGAAGAGGTCTCACATGGTGTAGTTGTAGCCATAGTGAAGTACAGTCTTAGTCATCCAGAAGAGACAGCTGGACTCAACTCCAGACATGTACTGCCATTTGGAATGCAGGCTTGGTGCTGCCAGATCTTTCCATATTTCAAGAAAAGTTATTAAAAAAAAAAAAAAAAAAAGTCTTGATTTGTCTATGTTAAAATTTTCCTGTTTTTAAAAGTTGGTAATGATTTAAATCATTACAATATATTGTATGACTCACATGAAATGTCTCCAAGTATAATGCAGCCAGTAGGCTATCAGCTTGAGAGAACTATACCAAACATCCCTGCCCTAAAACATAGCATCTATTAAAAAAAAAAAAAAAAAAAAGCACATGTAATAAATATCAGCATCATGGACTAAAATATTCCTTTAAAAACATCCAAAGTAATGTCTTGATATAAATTAAGAAGGAACAACAAAGTGCTCTTATATTTTTAAAAAATGTGCTTGTGGAAGTCACAAAGAATACGAAACAACAATACTAGTTAGAACATAGTTTGAAACTTGATCAAAAGTGAACTCTTCTATGCTAAAAATGTCATGATCTCGACGACTATGACCTTCAATTCATTTGTAATGTGGATTCTTCCTAAATGGACAAGGGAATACACAGAATATGAACATAAAAAAAGAGTTCCTCAAAGGCATTTTGCCAATCTTTTCATTTTGCAGAGAAACAAAGCCGAGAAGAGGAGGATACTCATCTGAGTATGGCACAACTAGACAGACAACCACCTTCAGTACCCCACTGCCTCTTTTCACCACTCAGGAGTCCACTTTCTCTGTGGTGCCTTTCCTTTCATTCAAACCCATTGCATTATATGTGGATCTTGTTGTTCTACTCACATGTTTAGGTTGGATTCTCTGAACTGCCTTTCACTCCCTGACCAACACCTTCCTGACCAGTACCCAAAGGCTCGATTGCTGCCATTCCCACACCAAGCTCTTATTGCCAAAGCCTCAGCCTGGGACACACGCCCAGATGAGCTCAGTCACCAGGGAGAAAGCATGAATCGGCTAATGATGGCGGAGGTGGGAAGTGGAAATTTACCATCACTGTATACTGTGGAACATCTGATGTTCTGCTTTGCCTCCTCCAAGGGTTTAACTCACTCCCACATGATGATTTGTCCTCAGAAATTAGAATCATTGGTCACAGGACTAACAGTGACTAAAAAAAATCACCCTTCTTTCTCAACAGGACAAAAACAGAACAGACTTCAACGGCCATACGATCTTACATGATCACACTCAGCTTATCAGAAAGTTCTCAATGGGATATTTGTTCTTGTAGTGCAATCAGCTTTTAACAGCTCACCTTGTGACCTCTTACACTGTGATGAATGAAAAGCCACATATTTCTTCAAAAAGGTGTCTTTTTTTTTTGGCTAAGACACTTGACTGCTAACCAGACGGCTGGCGGTTCAAACCCACCAGCCATTCCTCGGAAGGAAGGTTGGGCAATCCTACTTCCGTAGTGATACTGCCTCGGAAACCCAGGGAGGGGTCGCTATGAGTCGGGGCCGACTCGACGGCACATAACAACAACAACAACAACAGAGTCAGGCTAAGGAGCTCTGGTTGTATAATGGTGAAAAGCCTTCGGCTGTTAACCAAAAGGCAGACAAAAGGCAAACCCACCAGTCCCTCTGCAGGAAAATAAGATTAGGCAGTCTGCTTTTGTAAAGATTTACAGCCTTGAAAACCCTATCCGCAGTTCTACTTTGCCCTAACGCAACCCTATGAGTCATAATCAATTTGATGTTATTAGGTGGTGGTAAAGGAGTTCTGCTGGTTTAGTAGGTAAGCCACTGGGCTTCTAACCAGAAGGTTGGCAGTTCAAACCATCCAACTGCTCCACTGGAGGCAGTTGAGGCAATCTACTTCTGAAAAGATTTACAGCCTTGAAAACCCATTAGGGGTTGCTATGAATTGGAATTGACTCATTGGTAGTGGGTTTTGTTTGTGTATTGGGTGGCAGTGGGTAAAGTGAAAACCCAACCAACCAAACTCACTGCCTTTGAGTCAGATCCGACTCATAGTGACACCTCCTTGGGTTTCTGAGGTAGTATCATTACAGAAGTAGATTGCCCAACCTTCCTTCCGAGGAGTGGTTGGTGGGTTTGTACCACCAGCTTTCTGCTTAGTAGTCAAATGCCTTAGGCACTATGCCACCAGAGCTTCTGGGGTAAAGGGAGGGTCAGAATTATTTTACATGAGTCATATAATATATATTACCTGAAGATTTAGAAAAAAAGCAAGATTTTATAACAGTTTTCCAAGCTGCATAGCTGGCCCCTTGAACAGAGGCAGACATGGGGCTCCAGGGTCGTATTATGAAGCACATGTCCATACTAGCTTTATAATCCTATCCTGAGAAGGTGGTCATGGGGCAGAAACATTTACTCCAGTTTTGAAGCTTTTAGATGACACAGAGTCAATTATAATTAATATTCATGTCCAGAAACCTATTGTTTTACATGTACCATGCATCATATAGGTAACTGAGTGTCCAATTCTCCAACACTACTTCTAGGTAGCATTTAGATAGACAGATGGAGGCAAGGAGGGATGAGATGGGATAGGAAGGATAGATATAAATACAGGTTCTAATAATATGGACAATATTGGGTTTAGGAAACTGACAGTTTATTTTGTTTTCTTCCTTGAAAAAGTGGCTGTCTCTCCCTGTACTATTCTGTGTGTAAATACATATCCACAGCAACCATATAAAAATATTAAAAAAAAAAAAAAAAACCACCTCACTGCCATAGAATTAATTCCAACCCATAGCAACCCCCCACTGGGTTTCCAAAGCTGTAAATTGTCACAGAAGTAGATTGCCTCATCTTCCTCCTGAAGAGCAACTAGTGGGTTTGAACCACTGACCTCCTGGTTAGCAGCCAAATGCCTTACTCACTGCACCACCCAAGTTCCTTAACGAAGTTTAAGTTCAAAGCTTTTCAGTACCCTCACCTTTAATAAAACCCAGATAGGATTCAAACCTGAGTGCCCTCACTTGCCAAAAGCATTTGTCATCATTTAAAGAAAAATAGTGTGAACTGATGATCTGAATTTATACTGCCTGGGGAGAAAGGATGCTTAGTTAAAAGTAGTTATTATTCTTTTTAAATAATGCCTATTTAGATTGGCTTCATTATGTGACTTACAAATCACATCATCTTTATTAAAGGTACTTAAAATACTCAACATGAGATGAAATTCCAAATGCTTGATGTACACAAGTACAGGTGTGGGATTGTTGACAGTCCTTTGGCGCAGTACAAGTCAAGCTTCCATTTATACTTCATGGTGTAGTAAGTACTGGTAAAGCCTGAAATGTTACAATCATTACAACCAAGCTTAAAATACGAAGCAATTATCAACGCAGATCAAATTTTAGGCTCACTAACTATCATGGTATCTCCTTTAATGACATTGCAAGTGCTTCCTTGTTAGGAACTCAGAAGGCAGAGGGAGATCTCTACATATAGAAAAGGTTTAAACCCCTCAATGCTCTAGGGAGGTAAGCATAGCATATGCTAATATGGGCAAAACCTGAAACGGGCTCCCCTGGGATGGCAGCATTTGGAAAAAGCACGGCTGATTTGAGTACAGCTATAAATTACTTCTGAAGGTGAGATCACTTGAGAAAGTACTAGTCTCTAACTGTGTCTTGGTTAATGTCTCTAATTAGTAATATTGAGTCCTCTAATCAGTCTGCAGAGACAGGAAAAAGTGAAACTGGAGCAGGTGACAGCTCAGCTCTTTTAAAATGTTAAAACTTAAGTGAACAAGATTACCTATGTGTGTCTGTTGTTACTAAGGAATTCTGGTGACACCGTGCTTAAGGCATTGGGCTGGTAATCAAAGGTGGGACTTCGAACCCATCAGCCACTCTGTGGGAGAAAAATGAGGCAATCTGCTTCTGTGAAGAATTACAGCCTTGGAAACCCCATGGGGCAGTTCTACTCTGTCCTACAGGGTCGCTATGAGCCATAATGGACTCAGTGGGAGTTGGTTTGGGTTTATAGCTAGTGACCTGAAGTAATTTAGTGGTGACACAGAAGGAACTCTGTCTGGGCTAGGGAACAGAGAGCACTGGTTGTGCTATTCAATGAATGTAGTCCCTTGGTATTTAACAACCCCCCCATGTGTCTCAGTTTCTGTATCTGTCACAGGAGTAGCAGGCAACCATATCTGGACTTCCTTGCAGCTCCAAAACTCTACATGAAGGTGATCTCTTAATATTTGGCCAATGTCCCTGAGGGTCACTTTAAATTTTGGGGGGTTTTTAAAGTAAAAAAATAAAAAATCACTTTGGGTTAATTTTAGTTATGCTTATTAATATGGACAACAGCAGGAACTAACAAACATACATACTGCATTCTAGGTAGTGAGCTTAGAACTTTGCAAGCAATATCATAAAATGCTTACCAATAAAGGAACTGTTTTTCTCTCTTGGATAGGGTAAAACCACTTGACCAAGACGACACAGTTCATATATGGCAGAAAAAGGATTTAAACTCAGGTTACTCTTAGGTAATGTCACTGCTCTTATCCAATATCACCATCTCTTGTCATTTATGATTCCTAAATGTCCCAGTCAAATTTCATAGCTTCCCCTGGCTATGAACATTTGAGCTACCTTTTTACTTTACCAATTTTCTTTAAGACATTATTCATCCCAACACCAAGAATGTGAAATAAATTTGATATTATTCTATTGCATTTCTCAGAATTAAATTTGTTGTTGTTGTTATGTGCCATCAAGTCGGACCTGAGTCTATGCGACCCCTCTCCTTGGGTTTCCAAGGCAATATCACTACAGAATTAAATAGGATTAAAGAATTACTCACCATTTCATTTATTAGATGTTTTCACTGATTTCATTCATATTAAATGTTAGAAATCACTTTGTAGAACATGGCTCGAGTCCATACAATTCTAATATTTACATTAATTATCAACTTTCAAAAAACTGTGCATTTATCCGAATGTCCAACTAAGATTTAAATATCATCAAGTAACCTCTCCTCAAAGGCAAAAGTCAGTTTCCAAAGCTTCTCACTATGGATTTTCATAGCGAGAGACTTAAAGACCATAGGGATAGACTGCAAGTAAGGTTGGAACTAAAACTCCCATAGGCTCAATACTACCTTTCATATTTCATAAAATAAATTGCATACAGACCACTAAATATCATGTATATAATGCATGTCAGTGACACCTTATACACTTTACATTAGTGGTAATGGATACCAAGCTATTTATTATTTCCATTTCTCATCTTCAGGATCTCACTGCCTTTAGTGACAATGAAATGCATACAATTTCATTTTGCTTTCATGAGGCAAGAAAATACACTAAAAGACAAGTATATTATTTGGTTTCTTTGTCAGATTCTCCTTCCAAGTGTTCAGTACCTTTCTGATTTTATGACTCAGAATTGACTGCACCTGCTTCTTACTAATAACGCGGTCACCATGATTTCCCAGAATGTTGCTCTAACCTGCAGGCTCACTTACTTCCCGCTTAACAGAGCTCTTAGAGCACTCATCCCCACCCTAGCTTCTTCACAAAAAACTCACTTCTATCTTCAGTTTCCTCTTCTCTTCCTTAGCCATCAGGTTATTCATTTAGTAATTATTTTCAATAAAAGTGATTCTAGGATGATATTGAAACTAAAACTCTCAAAGCTTCACGTAACACTTATAAGCAAAAGGCTTCATATGCTACACTTAAAAAAGAAACCTCATGGATGAGGGAATAACTATTTTTTTTTAAACATTTACTTTAAAAAGTAAATTGTTTTCCTGTATTTTATAAAGTTAAATACACACTTAACATATGACCCCACTCTCTCACTGCTAGGTGTTTTCCAAGGGAAATGAAAACTTATTACCAAAAAAATGCTATTTGCAAATATAAACAAGGGCTTTGTTTGTGCTCACCAAAAACTGGAAACAGGTGTCCTTCAATGGTGACAATCTTTGAAACATCCACATACTGGAATAGAACTCAGCAATAGAAAGGCACAAACTACTGATAAAGTAACATGGATGAATCTCAAAGGCTTTAGGCTAAGTGAAAGAAGCTAATCTCAAAAGACTATATACTGTATTTCATTTATATGACAGCGTGGGAAAGGCTAAACTATAGGGCAAGACAACAGATTAACACCTCAAGGATCAGGGGGTAGGGTTTGTTGTTGTTATTTCCGTCAGGGGGTGGGGGTGAGGCTGAAATTTCGGTGGGTAATGGCATAGTTGTATCATCCTAATTGTGACAATTGCTATATGAATGTAAGCATTTGTCACAACTCACAGAACTATAGACTAAAAGAGGTGAATTATACCATAGTGACCCCCATTAGGTTTCTGAGATAGTAAATCTTTAAGGAAGTAGATTGCCCCATCTTCCTTTGGCGGAGCAGCTGGTAGATTTGAACCACCAACCTTCTGGTTAGTAGTTGTAATATGCCTTAGGCATTAGGCCACCAGAGCTCCTTGAGTTACACCATAATATAAATAAATACATATATATATTTTAAAGTAAATTGCATCTGCCACAGCCAATAATTTAGTAAGATGGGGATTAGGTAGTGTGAGTCATAAAATATCAGACATAAAGCTGTAAAGAAAAGATTCTGCCTTTATACTAATCACCGTCTTCTAAAGGAAAAGGCCTAGGAGGTAGAGACATGTTTGTATTTCATCATGTAGCTTTGATTCACCTGGACCCAGAGTGAGCCTCAACTCCAAGGTGCCTACCATAGTTTTTGTTTTTGTTTTTTTTAAGGTGAAACTTTGTGTGTGTGTGGGGGGAATTCAGTGTAGGCCTTCAGAATGTCTTTGCAGAGTTTAAACTAGAGAAAAAGAATTAGGCAATGTAAAGTGGAGACAGTCAAGGAGAAGTAGTAGCCTCCTCACCTTAGAGGACAAGTATTGGAATGAGGTCACGTGAGCTACTGCTGAGCAGGCATCAAGATTACTTAACCTTTCAACTCCATTTTGTTCTCTGTAAGGTCCAGACATTTAACTTTCCCTAGATTCCTATCGGGAGCTCTGCTAGCATAGTGCCTAAGGCACTTGGACTGCTAACCAGAAGGCTGATGGTTCAAACCCACCAGCCACTCCTTGGAAGGAAGACGGGGCAATCTACTTCCGAAGTGATACTGCCTCGGAAACCCAAGGAGGGGTCACTATGAGTCGCATACGACTTGATGGCACATAACAATAACAACAGATTCCTATCATGTATTTTGATGTCTTTCTGCCACCTCAATCTTTATTCTAAGTTTCTGGTTTCTGTATTTTGTTTTCTGAAACTGCCATAACTAATTATCAAAAACAGGATGGCTGAAAAGAGTAAAAAAATATATATATACATACATACACACACACACACACTCACAATTCTGGAGGTCAGAAATCTAAAAATCAAGTTGTCAGCAAGGTTGATTCCTTCTGGGAACTCTGAGGGAAAATCTGTCATGCCTCCCTCCAACTTCCCATGAGTACCAGCAAACCTTGACTTAGAGATGTATCCCTCCAATCTCTGCCTCTGTATTCACATGGCATTCTCCCTGTGTTCATATTTCTGTGTCTAAATTTTTCTTTACTTTTAAGAACATTATTCACTGTTTTAGGGTTTACTCTCAGAGCTCTGGTAGCATAGTGCCTAAGGCACTTGACTGCTAACCAGAAGGCTGGTGGTGCATATCCACCAGCCACCGCTCAGAAGATGGGGCAATCTACTTCCGTAGTGATACTGCCTCAGACCCCAAGGAGGGGTCGCTATGAGTTAGGTCCCACTTGATGGCACATAACAACAACAACAGGGTTTAATCTAATCCAGTGTCAGCTCGGCTTAACTCTATTACACCTGCACAGACCCCGTTTTCAACTAAGGTCACATTCTGAGGTCTCAGACAGACAAGAATTTTCTTGGCTGGTGGGGGTGGAGTGGGCACTATCCAACTGAGCACAGCCTCTATTACCTGCAATATGTGACCGAGTCTTCCTGTGAGACAGTGAGTCATTTTCCACTCTAATTTTTTCTCTACGTTGTTGTAACTTCTAGAAGAGTGGTGTATACTCCCGATTCTCACTCCACATACACATTCTCTAAACCTCAAACAGCATAGACTATCATTACAAAATGATACTACCTTTACAGTAAACACAACCCAATGACCTGGATTTGCAAGTTCAGGTAATTCAACTCCACAATGCATACTAGTGGGCAGTGCTCAATGAGTAGTATATTTTTAAATTCACGTACTAGTTTTTATCCTTAGGTAGTTTTACCTACACTCAGGCTTGTTTGGGATTTAAAAAAAAAAAAAAAAAACCCTAAACCAAATTCACCATCACTGAGTCGATTCCAATTCTTAGCAACCCCCAATGGGTTTCCAAGGCAGTAAATCTTTATGGAAGTAGATTGTCCCATTCTTCCTTCTGCGGAACAGCTAGTGGGTTTCAATGGCCAACCTTCCGGTTAGCAGTCAAATGCCTTAAGCACTGCACCACCAGATAGGGTCTGTTAAATTTCACCAAGAGTACATAAAGGATCTGTGCTAATTCCACAGACTCAGTATTGGAGGCAACATTTCAGCTTTTTGAATCATGGGAGTGGATGTTTGACTATCCCCCTCCAAGATATTTCCCACAATGGGTTATCAAGCATCTCCATGAAAACCTCTAGGGTCAGACAACTCATCACTTTATGAACAAGGCTGATTAAATTTCCCACAGTCGTAATGCTAAGAAGTTCTTCCTAAAATTTACCCATTCCTCATAAACCAAAATAAACAAATCATTTTTGTTTTTCTAGACCCTCCCTAATTTTTTGTTTCTGCTCACACTGAGTAACTGAAAGCCCCCTCCCTCTACCTTGGGCAACTTTTTAAATCTCTCTGGGACTTCTTTTCTTCATTTCTCCAAGGTTTTCTATAAATAAAATTTATAATCCCTCAACCTAAAAGGACTTCAGAATGTTTTATATTCTATTATAATTTTATAACAATTGGAGAAAGGATTAGGATACTTGGAACAATTTCACCTCTAACTCACTTTTTTTTTTTTTTTTTAAACAAAGTAAGTATAAGACAATTGTGATCTTACTCATCTAGTTCCAATAGCCACCAATCCCATACAGCTGGACATCAATAACACATGGTCTGTCGCGATCCTATCTGGAGAACATGAGTATACATATTTCCAAAGAAAAAACAAAACACACTCATTTTGCTTTTTTAAATTTTAAAACACATCCAAATAATTTGGATTTATATTTAGTTTCACTACATATCCATTCCCAAATATATTAAAAGAAACAGAAATAGCAACAACCAAGGCCAAGCCTTATCTAACCCAAGAGCTGAGAGAGAATGCTGAGACTCAAAAGGATGGATAAAAACAGGGGGCTAAGACTCCCACTCCATCTGGGAGACCCATTTTTCTACCTTTCCTACATCACTTGGCATGATAATCCTACAGAAGGACACTGAAGAATTACAGACTAAATAGCTGCCTTCTTAAAAAATACAGTAACACCAATGTCATCTTGTTAATTAAAACCCTTTCATGGTTCCCTCTAGCCTATTACCAAAAGAAAAATAACACTCTCTTGATGGGGCATTTGAGTCCCTTTATAAAGATGCTCCCCCTTCCAACACCTTTTTTTTGGGGGGAGGGAACACCACTAGCCACCACTCCTCTTTCCCTCTATGGCAGTGGACACATGATGACTCCTGAAGTTGCTATGCTCTTTCACACCTTTGCACCACTGCTCCTAGCAGTCACTCTGCTCTAAAATGCCATTCTCTCTTGAAAGCCGCTATGGATCACCACCACAATTCTTCCCACTCTCCATTGGACATGTATCTCTGCCTTCCAGGTTTCTTCATTTCCAGTTCTGTAAGAAACACCTCAAGTACCCTGCTTTGCATAGTCCCTTGGCCAGTTGAATGTGTGATCTTTTTTAAAAAATTTTTTATAGGAATGTCCATCACTATTATTCCCATATTTCAACCTGTAATTTTCCTATAACCTATAGCATATTTATATTTTCTCAGTTTAAGCATCAAAAAAATATTTTTAAACCATAGGAAAGTATAATGTTGTTGTTGTAATATGCTATCAAGTCGATTTCGACAAATAGGGACCCCTCCTTGGGTTGCCGAGGCAGTATCACTATGGAAGTAGATTGCCCCATCTTCTTTCTGAGGAGTTGCTGGTGGGTTTGAACCACCAGCCTTCTGGTTAGCCATCAAGTGCCTTAGGCACTATGCCACCAGAGCTCCCAACATTTCTCAGGAATTTATATGTTGTCCTAAATTTAAACAAGGAGCTCTGGTAGCATAGTGCCTAAGGCACTTGACTGCTAACCAGAAGGTTGGTGGTTCAAACCCACCAGCCACTCCTCGGAAGGAAGGTTGGGCAATCTACTTCCATAGTGATACTGCCTCAGCAACCCAAGGAGAGGTTGCTGTGAGTCGGGTCTGACTTGACAGCATATAACAACAACACAAATTAAATATAGCTTTTGACTTCAGAAATTACAGTATCTATACACATTGATGTCCAATGTGAAAAATTCTTCCAGAGAGAAATGAGAATACTTCATAAGGTGATTATTTTAGTTTTCAAATACATATTAAGCTCTTGAAAACATAGATTTTACTGTTGTCTGAATACATAAAACTTATTGGCTGCCTTTATCTACTCTGAGCAAATATAGTTTTCTCTACTCAATCAGGAGTAATTTATTTCCTGAATCCATCATATCCTTTCAGCCTCCACTGGCAGTGAATCAATTCATTCTTTATTTACATCTTAAAATATTGCAATGGACTCCTAACTAGCTTTCATATTTCTAGTTTAAACTCACCATACACACAAACAGATGCACACACATTTTCTCTCCTTCCAACTTTCCTGTGGTGCCAGTTCTTTTGAATATAAACATCACTTTTCAATGTAAAAATAACTTTCTTTTCATGACAACTTGGCCAACCTCAAGGCCTCCATTGGAAGGAGTCAAGAAAGTACTCATGTACTTAAAGATGGCTCCTTTATTTCCACTGTCTGAATGGAAACCCACACAACTACACTGAGCTAGAGCTCAGTTCTCACAGGGCTAAAGCACGCTCCCAACAGAAATTAACAGAAATATCATACAAGGCTACCCCTATACAGACATCCCCTCATTCACGGTCATAATCAAGTGGAAGCCCCTGCACTCCGTATGTTCCCGAAAACCTCTTCCATGGCGTTTCCCTTTACTTCCTTTCATTAGTGCCAGTGGTGGCACTAATTCCCCTGAAAGGTTCTCATGAGATTATTTTACCTTTCATCCTTTTTGTACCTCTGCACTCAGGTGATAGAGATGCTGCTGATGCTTCTTTGAGACTTTGAAGACCATTAGGCTAAAAGGTGAACATGTTTGCTCAGCATAAGGCGTCCCTCATACATTAATCAGCACTTTATATTTCAGAAACAGAGAGTAAACCCGCTGGGACCTTTCCTGGAATGCTCTTTCCAAATTGCTCCCAACCAGTCCTTCCACATCCCTTCCACAGACAACTTCATTCCGCAATTTGATCCCCTGGGGTTGATATGAAGAGTGGTTCTTATTTGGCTCCCTGAAGAAACCTTTCAGGCACATTCTTGAAAGCCAAGTCAGAGTCAAAGTCCTGGGAACATTGCTGTCCACATCAGCCAGCTGGAGCCACTGGCCAACGAGGTATGATAACAATAAGAACCAGTATTTGTTTAAGAGCTTACTATGTGCCAGGATATTTGCTAAAAACTCTGTATGTGTTACCTCATTTAATGCTCTCAAAAATCCCATGAAGAGGGTGCCATTAGTACTTCCATTTAACAGATGAAAAAAAGAAACTCCATCAAGATTAACTATTGTGCTCAAAATTAAATAGGTTGTTAGTGGCAGAGCCCAGACAATCTAATTTCAGAGGCCCAAATCATAACCAGGAGCTCTGGTAGTATAGTGCTTATGGCACTTGACTGCTAACCAGAAGGCTGGCAGTTCAAACCCACTACCCACTTCTCAGAAGGAAGGTTGGGCAATCTACTCCTGTAGTGATACCACCTCAGAAACCCAAGTAGGGATCACTATGAGTTGGGTCTGACTCAACGGCATATAACAACAACAAAAATCATAACCACTATACTGTACCAAGGAGCTCTGGTAGCATAGTGGCTAAGTCACTTGCCTGCTAACCAGACGGCTGGCGGTTCAAACCCACCAGCCGCTCCTCGGAAGGAAGGTTGGGCAATCCTACTTCCGTAGTGACACTGCCTCGAAAACCCAAGGAGGGGTCGCTATGAGTCGGGGCCGACTCGACGGCACATAACAACAACAACAACATACTGTACCATCGTCTCCTAAATATAAAATCAGGAAAGAGAAAAACTAAAACAACTAAAATGTCTTAACCCCAGCATGGCTTGGGAATATTAAAATAAAAATGAAAAACATAACTGGATCAATGTTGAAAATAATTAGCATGGCAGAGTATTTCTTCCAAATCATAATTCCTACTTTTTTCTTCACTTTAAACTGTACTTTAAGTATATAGCTTAAAATAAACTGTAAAAATTTAAACCACCATAGAAATGCAAAAAGGAAAATTAATCAAAAGCCCCTAAGATTTAAATGAATGCAACTTGATCTGATGTATTTGCCTAAGATATGCCAATTTTCCTGTGCTAGTTATCCTACTTCTGTAGTGATACTGCCTCGGAAACCCAAGGAGGGGTCGCTATGAGTCGGGGCCGACTCGACGGCACATAACAACAACAACAACAACAATTATTTATCTTGCATTTAGGACCACAGTTTCTTTTAAGTTATGAGTGAAAGTACTGACATAGTCTCGGCAAAAAAAAAAGGTGTATTACACCCCCGTACTACTCACAGCGTGGTCTGTGGGCCAGCAGCAGGGGCAGAGCCTCGGAGCACGTGAAGACAGAATGTCAGACCTAGCCCAGACCTCCTGCATCAGAATATGCTTTATAACAAAATCCCAGGTGATTCAATTTTGCAGAGCTTGGTATCAGCCCTTGTTACTGACTACTAAATACAGGCATATTGGTAAAAAATGTTTCTTAGTAAAAATGCCCTGGCCTAGACAGCAGGTGAATTCTGTCACCATAAGCTGTTTGACCTCGCAAGATTTCACTTTTTTACGTCTGACTTTTTTTTTTTTTTTAATTTAAAAATGAGAAAGAAAAGGGACTAACTGAAGTGGTTTTTAAACATAGCTGCTTATTTGAATCCCCTGGGAACCTTGGGAAACAATACTAATTCCTAGTTATCGAAATCATCTGGTGTATAACCCCAGGTGATTCAAATGTGTGGACAAGGTGAGAACCATTGGCCTTTGGTTCTCAAAATGTGGCCATCATACTGTTGCCCAGGTCCTTCAGACCCTGAGTAGGGGTCCTTGCCTTCTACTGACAAAGGATTTAACAGGAGAGGCAAATTGTCCACACAAACCAAAGTTTATTAAACAGAAAGGAGAGGGGCTTTTACCTGTGATAGCCTCCAGTCTCTCCCCAAACAAAGGATTTTCTAGCGTTTATAAAGGGTTTCAGGCAGGAATAGGGCTCTATACCTGGTGAGGAGCTGGAAGGGTTTATTGGTATTTTAAAACTGGTCAAGCTTTATGGTGCCTTTGGAAATGGAATCTCTTATCTTGCCTAAGGGCATGGTTTGCCAACTGCAGCAATTTTCTAGCTCCAGCCAGGGGCAAGAATTATGTAGTGGTCAGCACATAGGCTTAAATTCCAAGGGCACTGAGTAAGGGGTTTGTTTGATCTGGCTAGCACCATCCCCTGCCTGTCTGAAGACCAGCAGCATCAGCATCACCTGGGAACTTGTTAAAAATGGAAATGCTTTCTCTTCCTGCTGCAGACCCAGTGAATCAGGAACTCTGAGAGCAGGACCTAAAAATCTCTGCTTAATAGGTGCTCCAGGTGATACTGACGCTTCCATAAGTTGAAAACACTGGCCTAAAGAAATTGCCAAGGCAATACACCAAAAGCAAGTGACCCAACACAATAACACTAAGGAAAAGGAAGACACAGACAGGTGCACACAAGGTACAGAGAACAAAGATAAACACTTTTATACACACTATTCTGCATTATCAGTAATAACAAACATTAATCTATGGGTGGATACAAAAGTAGGCAGGCTGAATGACCAGGTATGTCTAAGCAAAAAGGAATATACCCATGACAATGTATAAGTTTGGCAGATGATATGTCTACATACGTATTTGTATGTGCTATAAGAATGGCCATATAATAGCGCTAACAGGGAGCAAAGTTATAATTTCTGAGCCACAGCCAAACACCCTGAGGGAGTTATTGGGCCTGTGGGCTCAGGACCATGGTCAAGGGCAACATCAAGCTCAATTGGCATAACGTGCTACACAAAAATATTGTTCTACATCTTACTTTGGTGAGTAGAGTCTGGAGTCTTAAAAGCTTGCAAGCGGCCATCTAAAATGTAACTATTGGTCTCCTCATGTGGAGCAAAGAAGAATGAAGAAAACAAAAGACACATGAAAACCATTAGTCCAAGGAACTAGTGAACCAAGCAAACCTCAGCCTACATAACCCTGGGACCAGAAGAACTAGATGGTGGCCAGCTACCATTGTCAACCACTTGAAAAGAGATCAGTGTAGGAAATTCTGGATAGAGTGAGAGAAAAATGTGGAACAAAACTCAAAATCATAAAAAAAAGACCAGGCTTACTGGTCTGATAGAGACTGGGGAAATCTCCGAGACTGTAGACCATCATCACCCATCAGGCCTGGAATTGAACTCCTGTGGCTTTAAACCAAACAACAGACAGGTATATAAGGTGAACATTTATGCCAGGTAGGTGCACGACATAGAACCATCAACTATGGGTGATCAGAAGGGCAGTATTTACACAGGGAGGTAGCTCAGAGGGCAGGGATGTATAGGAAAGAAGGACATGGGGGAAAAGGTAACCACAGGGAAGTGGGGAGAGTTGTTACATTATAGGAATTTCAATCAGTATCATGAAAGAAAATGTTTATGAACTATTGTCTGGGAAAAGAATTTTCTCTGTAAACTTTCACTCAAAGCGCAATAAAAAGGAAATCGCCAAGACCCCTTTCATTCCATATAGCAGGGATTTTAGCACATATTTGACTGAATATCACAATCCCATGAAATTTGGAGACCTTTTGTTTTAGGGAAGTGGTGAGGTTGGAAAGAAAGGAAATTCTGAGGAAGATTTCCAAAATGATGACAAAAAAAAATCCTTCATAGCCACCATGTGATTATGTGTACCTTTTTCCTATAAGATAAAATGAATTTAGCTACAGGCAGTCCCTAGGTTATTAAAGAGATCAGTTCCTAAGTATGTCTTTAAGTTGAATTTATAGGTAGTCAGAACAGGTGCATATGGTTCTTATTTAGCCTTACTTTAGTGCAAGAGAAGGCTCAAAGCCTTTCAGTGATTTTAAAGCTGCACGTGCAGCAAGTGAACAGGACTGTGATGAAGAGTTACAAGCAGAAGTTGATTGAATCATTTCAAAAGTGAGGTTAAATTTACATAACATTAAAGGGCAAATACGGGTAGCCCATAAGTTGGGCAGTCATAACTTGGGGATTTATTGTATTAAAGGAGAGTAGCATATGCCAAGGTACCGATCAACTCTATATTTAGAACTCCCCCCCCCTTTTTTTTCTCTCCATACTCCTTATCAAGAGAAAGTTGTAATAAAACTTTAATGGGCAAAAATTATACATAAAGTTAACCCTGTGGCCTAAATAACTACCTTCCCTTCTCCATTGCTGGAATAGTTGCCTAGAAGTCCTCTATGAAGTTTCAGCTGGTGTTGTTAGCACTTAGTCTGCCAGTTCCAGAAAGTCAGGCAATTTAATATTCTCACCTCCAGTAGTAAGAGAGTTGAAGCAGAGCGGGTAATATCTGAATGTTATTGTCCGTGTCAAGGAGTTCAGGTAGTACTGGGGTTAAAAGCACTGGGCTGTAACCAAAAGCTCAGCGATTCAAACCCACCAGCCACTCCATGGGAGAAAGATGTGGCAGTCTGCTTCCATAAAGATTGATAGCTTTAGAGACCTTATGGGGCAGTTCTATTCCGTCTTACAGGGTTGCTATGAGTTGGAATCAACTCAAGGGAAGTGGATGACTTATTGTACATTTCACTTAGTAGGGAAGAAAGGGCAACTGAAATCCTTTGGACAGTCTGCCTCTTAATGGTCTGAAATATACTTCTTGTGATTCTTTGGACAAATTCTTTTTTTATAACATCAAAACTTGGCAGATCCTAAAAGAGAGACCACAAAAACAATAAAATCTCCATATTTAAATATAAAGAATTGCTTTTCTTGCACATTGAGATTTTGAGGGTTTGTATGCAAAATGAGGAAAATATAATCATATTTTGGAGGGACTTAATTTATTTCATAACATTTTTGATCCTTAAAGTGTTTAGCAATGATAGTAATATTAATCCAAACGATTTTAAGTTATGCCAGTAAAAAGTTATACTTTACAGAAAAGATAGCTTTATAAATGCACAAAGCTTCTCAACTGGATTTTTTTAAAGATCAGTATGAAATCTGGAGCCAAGTCTGGCATTTTTATGTCTGGGCTGTAATAGTGTCCTATCTTCAAAGATATCTGCAAACAAATAGCAGGACGGCAAGGGTGTTGTCCATTCCCCAAATAAGACAAGTAATGGTTGCCCCTCGCAAAGTTGCCATTCCTAATAGTTATGTTGTACAATAACATTTCCCTGTCCTTTGGTTGAGGAAACCAGTGAACATTTCTGGCAGGGGACCATGTTTCCTTAGACAACATTAGCATGAACAATAGGTATCTTGTAGAATATATATATATATATATATATACTTCTTTGCTCTCCTTTTCTCCATTGCCCTTGGAAAACAATGTTTTTGACCCCCTAGTGCTTAGGCCCTGCCTGTTTGCCTTGCCTTTTCTTCCTGTTTATCTGCAGCAGAAAATGTGATAGGGCCCATAGGCAAATATAGGGTTTCTCAATAGAACTGAGCCTGAATTATCAAGACCCTAGTTCTGAAAACTTGTGTACAGTTATACTCTGACACAGATGGGGTTGCCATGAGTTAGAATCTACTTCAAAACCAAAAAACCAAACTCACTGCCATCATGTCAATTCCAACTCATAGAAACACCCTTTGGGCTTGCTAGGTGGTAAATATTTATGGAAGTAAATAGCCCAGTCTTCCTTCCATGGAGTGGCTGGTGGGTTTGAACTGCCAACCTTCTGGTTACCAGTCAAATGCCCTAAGCCCTGTGCCAGCAAGCACCTTCAGAATCCACTTAATGGCAACTTTTTTTTTTTTTTTAAATACTGGAGGAACTTAGAATTATATCTTACTCTCAGCTGAGTCAGAGATTAGGCCTGACTGCCATTGTGGCCTCTGAGATAAAATACTGATTGTCTGCCCCCTCCAAAAGCCCATTATTCCATATCTCACACTTTATACTACTGTCCCCTTGATGTGACCTGGATTCTCTTGTCAACCTTCATACCAAGGAAGATGATGCTTTTCTACATGTTCCAAACCAATTGTTGGCACTGAACAAAGTTCCAGAAATCTGGAAGTAATTCTGCTTCTACATCTCCCGTGTGTGTAGCCTCCTTCTCCAGATTTCCCTGTCTCCTTTCTTCAGCATGCCACATCCCTGTGTGATCATGTTACACTTGTTGGATGTTGGGAATCCAACTTGATTGTCCTCCATTAGTTCTTCAGGCCTTCTGATCTTGATGCCTCACAGCTGAGCCTGAATGGGGTTGGCCTCAAGTGCTTTCCCAAATACTGTAGCAGGTGAAGGAAGATAAGACCACGTGACCACCCAATCAGTATGGCTACATTTCCCCCCCCCCCCAGGCTTAGTTTACAGGGAAAAATAAAAATCCATGTTCTTAGCAGGTGATAGAAGCTCAAGGCTTATGTGACAACCCTAACAGGATACTTTAAACCATAATGTCCATAAAAAATCAGCTTTATTTGCCAGATTTATAAGAATAAAACAAGCAATAACAACTTACTATTTTCTGAAACTCTATTAAATGTCAGTTGTTTTCCCAAGGTTACCCATCCATTACCCACTGACATCTAGTAGATTCTGACTCACCACTACCCTATAGGACAGAGTAGAACTGCCTCATAGGGTTTTAAAGGCTGTAAATCTTTACTGAAGCAGTGTGTGGTATCTTTCTCCCATGAAGCAGCTGGTGGATTCAAACTGCCTACCTTTTGCTTACCAGCCAAGACTTTAACCACTATGCCACCAGAGCTCTCCTGACTTCTTACCATTGCACAGGCTGCATGTCTTGCCACTTTACAGGGGAGGAAAGGAAGCCCTAGCAGTGCAAATAGTTTAGCACTTGGCTAACAATGGAAAGGTTACCAGTTCAAACTCACCCAGTGGCTCCATGGGAGAAAGAACTGGTGATCTGTCTCTGTAAAGATTATAGCCAAGAAAACGCTATGCAACAGCTGTATTTTGTTACACAGAGGTCACTGTGAGTCTGAATCCACCTGGTGGTAGTGAACAGCAAAGGTGAGGCAGCTCAGTCTCAGCAGTCAGGAGCCTGGTTCAATTCACACAGTTAGTTTGTGGCAGAGGAAGGACTCAAATAATTCACATCTTTGCTCAAATATTGTGTTCTTAACAAAGTCCACTGAAGCAAGCTGTCCTTCTCCAACACTTTCTGAGTCCTCTCTTCAAATGCATTTTTTACCCATAGTGCTTATTAAATTCGAACACATACGTACTTTATTTATGTATTAACATTTGTTACTTAATGTCTGTGTCTCCACAAGAACATGCCAAGTCTTTGAGGGGAGGGATCTTTGCTTTGTTCACTGATTCACCTCAAGTGTCTAGAACAGTGCCTGGGTCATGGCAGCAGTCAACCAATCTGTGATGAGCCTATTAATAACATGTCTGAATGCCTTCACCACCTGTGCTCTTAACTTCTGCTATATTCTGCCTCTGTTCTGAGTGCAGAAATAGAAATTCTATTTCATTCCATTCCAAGCCACTCTCATTTGTAAAGTTTAAGGAAGGGTGAGCAGGTGGTCTCCTCCCTCCATTCTTGTCTCACTAATAATAATAAAACTCAGAATTACAAATATTCAAGTATATCTGACAACTTCAAATATAAGAATTTATAAGCAATGATAAGTTCAAGATAATAAACCCTAAAAACCAACTGTTTACTAGAGCATATTTATTTAAATATTGGTTTCCTAGTTATTGACTGAAAGGCCTTCATTCAAGCTATTTTAAGATTAAGTAAGAGGAAACTGTTTATTTTATAACCTGCAGTGAAAATGGATTATCTTCCCACTCCACTTTCTTTGAAGATAAAACAGTCATTTCTAAGAAGTGGAAGACAGTATGACTTAAGGACTTTGGCAATCTCGTGAACTCCAACGAACTCAGGTGGAATTGAAGCTGCTCTCTCCCCACAAGAGATAAGGTTTTAAAGATAAGGTCTTAGGCTTACCCCATGCTTCATAACATTATGTTTCTGTAATCTCTCAGAATCTAGTCCTTAATTGTGCTATCAATTGACTGGGTGGGAAATTTGGAGCAAAATGAAAACCAGGAAGGTTTGGAAGGATGGCAATAGCTTAGAATGTTGAGGAAGTAATGAAAAACTGCCTCAATAATCCTCAGAGATGTCACTTTCCATCATGAAACCTGCTGGGGACTAGACACTGCAATACTAAAGTGACTCCAGCTAAGGAACAAGAAAGGACTAAGATCTCCTTGTGGCTAGCAGGAGATTAATTGCCTAGCCACGTTGGAGTAAATCACTGGAAGATTCTTCATTAAATTCCCTCTAGATCTACTGAGAAGCAGATCTAGACAGCCTCAGTCCTCTCATCATAAGGCATGAGCTTCTTTCATTCGTTCATTGTTCAATCATTCAGTAATCACTTACTGACTATATAACTCCAAGCTAGATAGCAGGATACTATCATACTATACTCTAACACTAAGTTCATTTTATTATGTTCATAATATTTTATTATGTTATGTAGTCTATGTTACTACATTGAAGAATAATGCTATGAAGAAAGTGAAGCTGAGAGGTCAGGTGACTTGGCCAGGGTCACTCAGCTAATAGACACAATAGCTGGGACTGAAACCCAGGCAACCTGACAACAGCACTGTGCTGAAATTATTCTGTGTGCAAAGCCTTCTGATATTAAAAGATATGACTTCTAACTACTAACATTTGCCCTGCAGTCTAAAAGAGACAGTTCTCAAAAGGGGGTAAAGATAATGTACCACCAGTGGTCTCCAGCCCTTGCTAAGCATTAGAATCACCTGGTGTTCTGGTTACCTAGTGCTGCTCTGACGAGAATATACCACAAATGGGCTGACTTTAACAAGTTTATTCTTACAATTTGGAGGCTTTAAGTTTGAGTTTAAAGTGCAAGATTCTAGGGGTTATGTGAAAGCTCCTCAACCTTGGGCTTTAGCTCTACTGCTTGTTCCCGGCTGACTGAACCTAAAGGAATCTCTTCACTCAGGAAGCTACTGGCTGCTAAGGCTAACAAGCCCAAGGTCAACAAATAAAATGGCACAGTCCCAATGTTATACCAAACCACATGGCAAGCCATTAATTCAAGTACATTGAAAGTCCCAAGGTCAGTAGAGCATGGTGGCAGACTGCTGAACAATAACACAGCTACGTGCAAGGTTCAAGTGAGCCATAAGCTAGAGACCATTGCCAAAGCTGTTTCTTATATACGGGAAGCAGACCACATCCCTAAAGCAGCTACTCAGCTGCTTGTGGTAGGTCCCACCATGGAGTTGATTGCCAGTCTCATCATGGGAAGTAACTACCACCAGCTGCCCAGCCACTCAACCAGGCTCAGCCAAGGTGACACACAAACTTAACCACCATACCTGGGAAGCTTTTTCAGAATAATTTTAAACTAATATATTTGTGAAGTTTGCTAATTCAAATAAATATAATCAAGAAAACAAAACAGTGGCTTATAATCAATCCAACACCATGTAACCCTTGATGAAGAAAAAAAACAGTAAACCTGTCATTCCACATTGTGTCACTGAACACCTATGTGTTTGGCAAGCACTGTTCTAATTCTTGGGATCAAGCAGTGAACAAAATAGACACCCATGGTTGGCCTAGTGGAATATCTACCTGCAGAAAAAGGTACAAAAATTGTTAAGTCCTATTCCCAACACATAACACTAATGGTTTCTTAAAGACGTTCTGGTGGCATAGTGCCTAAGGCACTTGACTGCTAACCAGAAGTTTGGTGGCTGAAACCTACCAGCCACTCCATGGAAGGAAGATTGAGCAATCTACTTCCGTAAAGATTTACCTCCTTGGAAACCCAAAGGGGATTAATATGAGTCAGAATTAACTCGATACCAGTGAGTTTGGTTTCTGTAATGGTTTCTTAATGTTTCTTTTCAGAAAATGCACACGCTTGTATCAGTATATATCTGTTGGTGTTCAGAAGATTCTGACTTATAGCAACCCTATATGACAGAGTAGAAATGTCCTATAGGGTTCCCCAGGTTGTAAGCTTTATGGAAGAAGACTGCTACATCTTTTTCCTATGGAGTGGCTGGTAGGTTCAAACCACCAACCTTTGAGTTAACCGCCAAGAGCTTAACCACTGTGCTACCAGGGCTTCAAGTTGACACTGAGTTATGGCAACCCATTGCATGTCAGAGAAGAACTGTGCTCCATAGGGCTTTAATGGCTGATTTTTTTTTTAAAGGAAATCACCAGACCTTCCCTCCAAGATGCCTCTGAGTGTACTAGAACCACCAACTTCTCAGTTAGCAGCAAGGAGTTTAAATTTTCTGCACTACCCAAGAATTTCATAGCAATCAAAGTGTCCTTTTAATTTAATTTACTCCCAAAGGGATGTCTATTCAGCCTGCTGAACAATTTATTTTAACGTGATGTTATATTCTAGAATGTTTTTCATATTACAACCCAAAAATATACTTAATTTTCATGGCTCCACACTATACCAGTATTTTAGATAAACCGTAATTTTAGTTAACCCAAACCCATCCCTTAGTGATGTTCACTTTTGTTATTTCCAGTTTGTGTTTTACAAAACCAATACTGCAATTAATATCCTTAATTATATGTCTGAGTGACCTTTTGGGAATATATAATATATTCCTTATTATAGACTTGCTAAGACAAAAGGTACTTGCTATAAAAATATGTATGTATAAATATTACCAAAACATCTTGTGCAGTGTTTGCACACACAAAAAAAACCTTTACTCTCTTAGCACCATTGTGTGTAAGAGTGACTCTTCCCATAACTAACTCATAAAAATTTACCAATCTGCTAAGTGAAGCACTATACCCCATTATTTTTATTTATATTTCATTAAGTGAAATTTAGTGTAGTTTTACATATTTACTGGCACTGTGCATGTCTTTTTGTGTCATGTTTTTGTTCATATTTGTCACTTTTTTAGTTGTCTTTTCTTATTGATTCATATAAGGTCTTTATTAATTAAAAAAGCCATTTATCTGATACCTATAATACCATTTCCAAGTTTATCATTTATTTCTTTTCTTAGTTTCTGGGTTATTTTTCCCAAATACAAGTTACTAATTTTATGTAGTTAAAAGCATCATTTTTTCCTCCTTACTGTTTTGAGTTCATATCCTGATTACAAAGACATTTTTCATTGCAAGAATATAAATTTATTCACCTAGGCTTTCTTCTGTCAATTTATTGCTTCACTATTTATGTCTGAATTTTTGTTCAATCTTTATTTTGGTGTAAGGAGTGAAATAGGAATCCACTTTATTTATTTATTTGTCAAAATGTTTATCCTGTTGTCCCCACAACATTTATTGAATAGTTCCTCTATTCACCAATGAATGAAACGTCATTTTTCTCACAGCCTAAATCCTCATATACATAAGTACTCAGGTTTACTTCTGGATTTTTTTTTAAACAAACTATTATTCAGAACCAAATTATTTTAGTGAATATGGCTTTTTGATATACTTTAGGATATGCTTCCACGAAAATACTCCTTTTTCCTTAAGTTCCTTGAGTATTTCCTTATGCTTTGTCCTTTAAATAAATTACAGTATCATTTCATCTGTTCAAAATGAAATCTTACTAGTATTTGAAGCATAATTGCATTACATTTACAAGTTATTTAGGGGGAATAGACAATCTTGTATTAGTAAATTGCAGAGGAGTTTTTGAAAATACTGATTCCCAGGCCAAGCAATTCATATCATGACTTATTTTACTGGCTCTCTTTGAAATGAGGTATCTGTTCTTTCCATTCATTTACTAAAAAAATAATGACTATTATTGTTCATCGTAGTAGTAGAAAGCATAGTAATTTAGTGGTAGAATTCTCACCTTCTGGTTCAGTACATCTAGAGTGGGGAATGGCAAACCTGAAACTTTTAACGCACTCCAGGTTTTTGTTCAGACAGGTTGGGGAAATAACATCCATGGAATTTCAGAGAAAAGAATATTCTTTCCTTTTATAAAGAATTGGATGGTCTTCGTAAAGGGGGTGGCATTTCCAATGGATGTCTCGTAAATTTTCTAAGATTAGGTTCTTACATAAAATATTTAAAGAACAGAAAAGAGTATCAGTGGAATGAAAGAATGAACAGACGATTTTGGAGATTTGGACACAAAAACAAAGTATATACTAGGTAAGAAGGACAATGTGAACCTGACTCTGAAGAGTTAAGGAACTGGGAGTGGTTCTGCAAAGTTTTGGATGACATAAGGAGCACTTTGTAAAATAAAACTGCAAGGAAAATTGGGGCCAGAACTTAAACTGTATTTATGACCTGGATAAGAAATTTGGACCCTATGTATCAGGGAAAAAAGAAAAAAAAAAAAACACTGTAGGCATTTGAGAGTGTGTACATGTGTATGTGTGTGTGGGAGGGGGTTATCATGTCTGTAGTTATACCTTAGGCCAGCAAAATGTTGGTCAAGCTGGAAGCATAAGAAAAGCAAGTCAGGAAACTCATTAGGGACGATTATAGCAGTTCATGCAAAAGATAAATGATGCACACAGCTGACAGTGAGGAATGGAATGAGGGAGATGTGATCATGCCTTTGGGACTGGTGTGGGAAGCAGTGATTTATTGCTCCAACAAGTTCAACCCTTTAATCCTCACAGCTATTGTAGACACAGGGAATTTTAGGGCTGGGAGGAATCCTTGTTTCCATTTAGATACTGAGGACTACAGGGATCCACCTATGTTCAAACCCAATGCAAATAATGGAAAACTGGAGCCCTGAATCCAGAAAAGAGAAAGGTGGAGTCCAAAGCCTGTGAGCCTTGGATTCCATTCCTTGCTCCCACACTTTCTGTACAACACTGGGGAAGTAACTTAATTCAGTTTCTTGGGCTGTGAAATGAGAGGAGTAATGCTTATCTCCTAGATTTGCTGTGAAGAAACAGACAATGAACCGCCCTCACATCTCTACAAGAATTGCATACGTTTTGCTTCCTTTAGCAATTCCATTTCTCAGAATATGCCCTATAAATATGTGGGTCCACTCACAAAATGATGTATATATGCAAAAAAAAATGTTGCTGACTACCAATGAATTGGTGCCTGATGGGATCGAGTCATTGTGTGCCATAGAGATTTCATTGCTTGATGTTTAGAAGTAGATTGTCAGGCCGTTCTTTCTTGTCTTAGTCTGGAAACTTCCCTGACTTTTTCTGTTCAGTATCATAGCAGCATGCAATTTTTCACTGACAGATGGGTGATGGGTGTGTCTGAGATACACTGGCTGGAAAGTGAACTTGGATTTTCCTCAGGGAAGGTGAGAATTCTGCCACTAAATCACTATGCATTCTACCGCTATGATGAACAAAATAATAGTCATTATTTTTATTAGTAAATGAATGGAAATAACAGATACCTCATTTCAAAGACGCCAGTAAAATAAGATATAATATGTTCTTACATCAGAATACAATGTATCCATAAAATAAAAATAATAAGAAACTTCTATTTATACTAAATAAGAACACAAACAAGGTACATGGTTATGCTTCCATTCCAAGTGAAGAAAAAAGAAGGGGGGAGGGAAGATGTATACAGATAGCTTAGCTTAGAATTTAGTCTCTCAAAGTCAAAAAAAGAAATTGAGGTGGGAGAGTTCCAGCAAGATGGCGGACTAGGCAGAAAGACTGCACAGACCCTCTTCAACAAAGAAAAGGGAAACCAATTAACACAGACACAGAAGATA